>NC_048417.1:24973616-24974048 GCF_013103735.1 Etheostoma cragini | reverse complement strand
CATACATACATACATACATACATACACACATACACACACACACATCTTCACATGTAACTTCTAATCATACTGACACCTATATTCAAATAATGCTGATCATAATTACTGTTGATCATGTTGACGTGATATTGATGATGATGATGATATTGATGATGTCAGGGGGTGTTGACTCTATACAGTGAGGAAAATAAGTATTTGAACACCCTGCTATTTAGCAAGTTCTCCCACTTAGAAATCATGGAGGGCTCTGAAATTGTCATTGTAGGTGCATGTTCACTGTGAGAGACTTAACCTAAAAAAAGAATTTCAGAAATCACAATGTATGATTTTTTACTTTTTATTTGTATGATACAGCTGCAGATAAGTATTTGAACACTTGTCTATAAGCTAGAATTCTGACCCTCAAAGACCTGTTAGTCTGCCTTCAAATTG
>NC_048417.1:24971773-24973462 GCF_013103735.1 Etheostoma cragini | reverse complement strand
AGACCAAAGAGCTGTCCAAAGACACTAGAGACAAAATTGTACACCTCCACAAGGCTGGAAAGGGCTACAGGGAAATTGGTGAAAAAATGTCCACTGTTGGAGCAATCATTAGAAAATGGAAGAAGCTAAACATGACTGTCAATCTCCCTCGGACTGGGGCTCCATAAAAGATCTCACCTCGTGGGGTCTCAATGATCCTAAGAAAGGTGAGAAATCAGCCCAGAACTACACGGGAGGAGCTGGTCAATGACCTGAAAAGAGCTGGGACCACCGTTTCCAGGGTTACTGTTGTTAATACACTAAGACGTCATGGTTTGAAATCATGAATTGCACGGAAGGTTCCCCTGCTTAGACCAGCACATGTTAAGGCCCGTCTTTAGTTTGCCAATGACCATTTGGATGATCCAGAGGAGTCATGGGAGAAAGTCATGTGGTCAGATGAGACCAAAATAGAACTTTTTGGTCATAATTCCACTACACATGTTTGGAGAAAGAAGAATGATGAATGATTTCATGATCATCATGATTTCATCATGATTTCTAAGTGGGAGAACTTGAAGCAGGGTATTCAAATTTTCCTCACTGTATGTAGACCACCCGGCACAAGTGGAGGTGTGTGAATGACTAAAGCAAACTATTTTTCAACCGCGTTTTGTAAGACAAACATTTTTTTCTTCATGTTAAAAACAAGTTTGTTTATGTTGAGTTATGCAATACAGATCATTGTGACACTACGAGCAAATGCGCATTAGTTTACTGACCGCTCCTACAAGGGATGTCAGACAAATTGTCTTCTTTTAGTTTACCGTAATTCCTCATATAAAGACCGTTGGTCAATTAAAGCCATGCCTCTGATAGCGGCCGGGGGTACTGTACTGTGAATTGTATTCTGGAATTTAATGTGTTTTTGATCAATTGTTTTTCATTTTGTATGAATTTTTGCTATTTGTGTTTTGATATTTTACGTGAAGCACTTTGAATTGCACTGCTGCTGAAATGTGCTATACAAATAAAACTGCTCCGCTGCACAATATATCCCGCAAACTTTTTATTGTCATCGATATATCAACCGGCGCCATGAACGCATCATGGAAGGCTGTGACAAGTTGTGAAAGACAGCGATTTAGACAGTTAGTTGAAAGAAAATATCAGTAGAAAACTGCACTTTGAAATGTCTGTCTCTCTCTCTCTCCCCTTTAATGTTTTTAACTGCCCTGTATAGAGATAAAAATATTCTAAATATAGCATCCTCTTAATCTGATGCAGGTGGTTTGTTGACGTACCATTTTGGCGGCCTCGTCCAGGTCGTCACAGGCCAGGATTTTCAGCGGACTGGCAGCAATCAGAGCTTTGGCATCGTCCACTCTGGTTCCTTAAAAAGAAAAATAGAAATTGAATTTGATCAAATGTGGGTCTTTACGTTGAATCGAGTTTCAGCTGCTGCTCTTGTGAGTTTGCAGTGTATTTTAAAAGACAATTTCTGCCTTTTATTAGGATTCTTCCACAACTGTGTGATCTTAATTTAATCCTTACAGATTAGAGCCTGATTGATATATTGTTGGGCCAATATTAGGCATTTTCCGATAGATCGGTATCTGTGTTTATAATGGCTGATTTAAAATAAATAAATATACTTTATACATATACTGCATATATATATATATATATATATATATATATATATATATA
>NC_048417.1:24969305-24971673 GCF_013103735.1 Etheostoma cragini | reverse complement strand
CTGCCCTGGTTAAAAAAAACAAGGCAACTGATCTCAGCTGGGATTCTGTCTATAATGGAGTCCAATGGAAATTTGTAAGTGACCCCAAACTTTTGACCGGTAGTGAGTGAGTGAGTGAGTGAGTGAGTGAGTGAGTGAGTGAGTGAGTGAGTGAGTGAGTTTTCCCAGATGTGCGAGAACAATTTTCTGTGTTGCATGCAAGAGATTTCTGAGAAACGGAGTTCGCGCTTTACCTTGTAACCGCACCACAATGGGGATCTTGAGGTCCAGGTCTCTCACCGCCATGATGATGCCCTGCGCTATGATGTCACACCTCATGATGCCTCCAAAGATGTTGACCAGGATGGCCTGAACCTGAGGGACAGAGCCACGGCAACAGCGGTAAACACCATGCACATGCATTGAATTTAAAACAAGGAAAAAATTATGAATTTATAGAAGTTTTTAAGGTTTCCCGTCCATCCATTCATTGACCCATTATCAATCAACCCATCCATCCATCAATTCAACCATTAACCCATACAATCCACCCATCAAACAATACAATCAACCCATCCATCCATTCACCCATCTATCCATCTATCCAAGAGTATTAATCATGAACGGAGGGCAGGTTGCCACCGATGATCTTTTCTGCGGTCCTAACTGTCCGTTGTAGTCTGCTCCTGTCCTTTTTGGTGGCAGATCCAAAACAGACAGGGATGGACGTGCAGAGGACAGACTGGACGATTGCTGTGTAGAAATCCACTCATCCATCCACCCATCAATCCATCCACTCAGCTACCCTTCCATCCACCTATCCATCCATCCACCCACTCATCAAACCATCCATCCACCCATCTACCCATCCATCCACTCAAACCATCCATCCACCCATCTACCCCTATAATCCACCCATCCATCCATCAACCCATACAATCCACCCATCCATCTACCCATCCACCCATCCAATCCACCCATCCCATCCATCCACTCAAACCATCCATCCACCCATCTACCCATCCACACATCTACCCGACCATCCACCCATCAAACTATACAATCCACCCATCCATCCATCCAACCATCTACCCATCAGTCTACCCATCTATCCGTCCAGCCATCAAACCATCCAATCCACACATCCATCCACCCACCCATCTGTTCATCCACTCATCTATCCATACAATCCACTCATCCATCATCCATCCATCCACCCATCCATCTCCCATCCATCCACCATGCATCCATCTACCATCCATCCTTCCACCCATCCACCCATCAAACCATCCAATCCACTCATCCATCTACCCATCTATGCATCCATCCATCCACCCACCCACCCATCCTTCCAACCATCTATCCATCAAACCATCCAATCCACTTATCCATCTACCCGTCTATTCATCCATACACCCATCTATCCATCCATCCATCCATCCATCCATCCATCATCTATCCATTCAACCAACCAAACACCCACCCACCCATCAAACCATACATCCACCCATTCATGCATCCAACCAACCACCCATGCATCCACCCACCCACCCATCCATCCATCCATCGCCTACCTTCCTGTCAGAAGTGATGAGTTTGAAAGCCTCGGTGACCTGATGAGCCGTGGCTCCGCCCCCAACGTCCAGGAAGTTGGCCGGTGTCCCGCCGTGCAGCTTGATGATGTCCATAGTGGCCATGGCCAGACCTGCTCCGTTAACTGGAGAGAGAAAAACACCCAACGGCCATTTCTAAATAAAATACAAAACTCCATGAATGCTTTGCTTCAGAAAGACGTTTTCTAAGATCTAACTTATTGTCCAAAGGCGTTTTCACACCTACGGCTCGAAGGAATCAGTGCGATCCAGGGTGAAGTTGCAACCTTGTTGCATTCTTTGTCAAACACACTAAACACAAACAGCACTGACCCAGACAGCCGATGCTTCCATCCAGGCCGATGTAGTTGAGGTCGGCCTTGGCCGCCTGCTGGTCCCGCGGGTCCTCCTGGGTCCAGTCCCGCATGTTGAACACCATCTTCTGACGGTACTCTGAGTTGGAGTCAAAGTTGATCTTGGCGTCCATGCACATGACTGGAGACAAACAGACACAGAGATTTGGGAATTAGATGAAGATTAGGTTCTTGTTGATAGCACAGCCGGTGATTTCAGTTTCATTCTTTCCACAACAGCGAGGGGAAGCTTCAAATGACATGTGAACAATTAAATCGATTAATTACAAAGAAAGTTTATTGCAGCTCGATTATATTTTTTAAAGCTTCATTTAAGTACATTTACACAAAGGCAACATGGGGAACGTGGCAAATTGGGTTAGGGAATTGGGGATGATGCATGTCTGTTTGTGCCCACGTGTGTGTGTGTGTGTGTGTGTGTGT
>NC_048417.1:24965359-24969205 GCF_013103735.1 Etheostoma cragini | reverse complement strand
GTATGTTACCTAGGCCTGCAGGTGATACATGATACCTGGGCCTGCAGGTAATGCATGTTACCTAGGTTACAGGTAATACATGTTACCTTGGCCTGCAGGTAATACAGTACATGTTACCTAGGCCTGCAGGTAATGCATGTTACCTAGGCCTGCAGGTAATGCATGTTACCTAGGCCTGCATTTATTTTAGGCCTCTGCCATAAGAGCACAGGAACTTAACGCTATGCTACAGCGCAGTTTACAGTATAGTGGGCGGAGAAAGGCGCCGATTACCCGGTGAACAGGATGTTTGGTAAATGTGACGTAAGCTGAAGTATCACAGCGTGCGCTTCCTGCAGGTTGGCCATGGCGCTGATAATGCTACATTCGCAAATGTACGTTGATCTGGCCCGCAGACATTTAAAAACTTTTGTATATCCTCTATTGGTATTGTCAAAAAATATCAAGGTGTTTTTTTTGTCCATATTGCCCACCCCTAGTGTGTGTGTGTGTGTGTGTGTGTGTGTGTGTACCGATGCCAGAGGAGTCTTCCACCATGGGGTTGATCTCGACCATGGAGGCGTCGTACTTGATGAAAAGGTTGTACAGTTTGATCATGTTCTCCGCTGCCTCGTTCACCAGCGCCGCCGGGAAGCCCATTTTCTGAGCAACCTACAGGAAAAACAACACCAAACATTTGTTATTTTATTATTAATAAAAAAAATATATATTAATGTTTTTTTGAAATTCTCTGAATCGATTTTGAATTGGTAGAGCTTGAATAGTGACTCGAATACAAAAGTGTGTGTGTCCGTGTGTGTCTTTGTCTGTTTGTGTTCTTCCAATCAGTCACTTAGGAAACATAGGAACATAGGGTCCAGGTTGAATGGAACGGTCATTACCCTTGAAGAAAACCCGAGAAACAACATACTCGTGGCTTTTTGGTCTCAACACAGACAGCATCCCTTGGAACGTCATCTTCTATTGATTATACCTTGACAGCCTGCTCCATCTTAATGCCTTCCACAATGTCG
Organism: Etheostoma cragini; assembly: GCF_013103735.1. NCBI lineage: Eukaryota > Metazoa > Chordata > Actinopteri > Perciformes > Percidae > Etheostoma > Etheostoma cragini. The sequence goes on along the minus strand of NC_048417.1, from coordinate 24,968,192 downwards.
ATGGGCTCCTTCACAATGGCTTCTGGACTTTCAGCTGCAACATCTTCAATATTCACGCCGCCCTGCGAGCTGCCGATCAACACGGGGCCCTTTGGGACACAAGGGGAAGTTGAACAAGTTTCTGCACTCTTTCAATAAGAAAATCCCTCTTTACATTATTACATGCCATTTAGCTGGAGCTTTTATCAGAGTCAACTTACAATTGCTAAATATTTCAGAGGCCGCACGCCTCTGGAGCAACTAGGGGATAAGTGTCTTGCTCAGGGACACATTGGCTAATGTATTGTAGTGGGAATTGAACACAAGTCTCCCACACCAAAGGCATGTGTCATATTCACTGCGCCATCACCACTCAACCATCTTTAATTTTGATTCCTTTGTTGGAGTTTAAGATTTTGATCTGCTAGATTCAAGCCGAAAGACATCCTGTCCATCAAACTGCTGTATAGATAGATAGATAGATAGATAGATAGACGGACAGATAGATAGAGATATTTTTTGATCCCAATAAAATGGGAATCAGTCACACAGCACAGAATTTATTTATAAATGAAATACTAGGGTACAATATACATGAAATAATAGGATAAAATACAAGAACAAATATTTGAATTTATACAAGTTGGGAATACAAAAATGTGCAACTGCTTAAATAGTAATGTTTAATATGTAGATAAACGATTGTGCAGGTTGCACTTAATGACGCATTGTAAAGTGTTAAAGGTTTCCGTAGTGTACTCCTCTGCCTGGATGGAAACGTTATTTTACTAATACTACTTTAAAGGTGCCCTGCCACCCGTATCTCATGACTTTGTGGTAATGTCTGAAGTCCTACTATGGACTCTGTAACTTGGTTACCATGAAAAGACTGAGCTCCATTTGGGCCAGTTCTCAATGTTCAACCAGCTAAACTGCTGGACTCTCATTGGCTTAAAGCTAGCCAATGAGAGCATGGCTATAAGTATCCTTTACAGTTACATAACATTAAATGTTTTTTGTTTATCCGAGTTGTAGTCGGAAGAGACTTCCCCAGCGCAACTGGGCAAGCTCATGAATATTAACAAGCTCAGGCAACATGACGTCACTGACCAGCTGTTGCTTTGAAAAAATGCATTTGCTACGCAAGTAATTTTGTGACTCTGTGCGTTCCCTTCTTTTGTTGCCGTTTTTTTAATGTTGCGATATAGGTCTTCAATTTCCGTCATAATGGTCATAGCCCTCATGTTGTCCTTGGTTTTTAATTACCCAAAATAACATGATTGATTCCGCACAACGCTCTTTGGCAAGTACAAATCTCTACTTTCATTCATTTTGGAGTTTCTTGTTCAATTTGATAGTCTTTTTGAATTAGTATTGAGTAAAAGTTGACATATTCCAGTCTGTGATTATCCATCAACATGCATTCCTTTAATTTTAGTCTAAATAATTCTTAATTCCTGCTTTTTTTACTCAAACATAAGGTGTAATTTCCTAAAAATTAGGTTTATTGACTATTAATTCCAAAAATAACTGTAAAACTAAAGTTAAGGTAGTGTTAAACATTTAAAAAAAGTGACAAACATTTAAAATTCAAAGCGTTGATTTTTAAATGTTTTTGAATTTTTGATGGGAAGACAACACAAGGGTTAAAAAAAATCTGCTATTTGACTTGAAGAAACCTACAGAAATTGCAGGTGGGGCGGAAAAAATACAAGATTAATTAACTGTACTGTCCACAGTACTTGTAGGTTATTTGCAGTATATTAAATCGTTTTTGACCTAATAAGTTTGCACTGAAATGCCACTCGTCTGTCGGCTTTGACAGCGCTCAGTGCCTCGCTGTGTTGTATTAACTCTGAAACCTTCTCTTTGATTGCCTCACATTTTACGTGATGGTGCTGTATATGAACAAGTTCTTAAAACCACAGCCCTCCACAACAGCAATGGGCCTCATATCCTGAGCAATAAAGTCGACAATTCCTTTTGTGATATTATTTTTGCGTTTGGATGGTAGAGGCTTAACATCCAGCGGTGTGTGGGTGTGTCTGGGGAACGCTACCGTAGTTGCGAGTGGGTGTGCCGGTAGTTATAAAACAATTATCAGACTATGAAATTTGCCAATTCTGATATGTGCATATAGCCTGCTCAAAACAGACAGGAAAACCTAACGCAGAAAAGTTAGCTTACCGGTTTTAGGTGATATGCCATCTTTGTAGTCGATCTGCGATATGCAAACTGTTACATGCAAACTTTGCATTCAACTTTTTCCCGTTATCTATTTTTGTAAAATGCTGCCACACTGCCGATGTCTTCGACATGGTAGAGGAGGACTGACTGTAAATTAAACACTCACAATTAAATAAATATTCAGCAAACCACTAAAACAAGGCTTTTTAGTTCTTTCTTCAATCTGTCCCCAGTGGGTTGGGCTAATCCAAAAAAAAAATGAAAACAAGGGGGGGGGGGGTGTTCTGAAGACAGACTGTTACCTGAGAGCTCTGAAAACACCCCCATTAGCAATTAGTGCTTTCCACTCATAGACTGTAACGATCTATGCTTCCACTAGATGAAATAACATGGCAAAAAATCGACCATTCAAAATGTTGGTCAAGCCAGAACTTATCGACCAATAAATCGACTAGTTGACTGGGAGATTACAGCCCTAGTTGACAGACAGCATCAAAAAGTGATTAAAAAGTATCTCAAAAGCATCTCAAAAGTGTTGAAAAACTGTACAAGTTTAGGCCTGGGAGGACAACACAAGGGTTAAACAATCTCTCCAGCCTTTACCTTTACATAAATAATAACTATTCTATATTCAGCTGAATAAGGACACTTTGACCAGATGTTGGGG
>NC_048417.1:24959253-24965259 GCF_013103735.1 Etheostoma cragini | reverse complement strand
GGCAGTTTTGAAGGCAAAAGGGGGTCCAACCCGTTACTAGCATGGGGTACCTAATAAAGTGGCCGGTGAGTGTATATACACAGTTAGCTTTCTGGTTGTATGTGATATTAAATATTTTATTTGTCATCATGTGAATTTTTTAAAAATATTGCAACTTTCAGTTTTTTATTTTATGTAATGAGAGTTCTAACACTGCCAACCCGCCTCCTGATACTGCTTCCTGTCTGTCCTGCAGGTGGAATACTACTTCCTGTCCCAGTACGTATCGGTGGTGGAGACGCCGTTCCGTCACGTGATCCACGGCCGCGGTGACCACACTCTGAGCGCGCTCAGTGAGCACCTGGCCCTGCTGACCTCTGACCCCAAACGCTTCGACGAGAAACGCTTCAGACGCCAACTCGCCTTCTTCACTTGGACGCTGCAGGGAGCCGCCAACGCACTGACGGGAGATGTGTGGAGCATTCACAACACACACACATACTGACACACACACACAAACACACACACACTTACACTGAAACACACACTAACACACAGACACACACACACACACACACAAACACACACACTAACATACTGACACGACCAAACACACTATTGCGGCTGTAAGCAGTCCAAAAGAGCGCTGCCGCGAGGGACTAGACACAGAGATGCACTTGTGACGCGCTCTTGATCGTATTGCAATGATTTTATTTTTCTTCTTCTTCCATTTGTACAATACACTTAGAACTGCTGTTACCTAATGTAATTGTTAACTGGTGAGTAGAAATAATTGTGTTATACTGTGTGCTGCGTTGTGCGCGGTGCGGTCAACAAAAGTGTTCGCTCCCAGCTTCACCCCCTCTTCGTCAAAGAACAAAGAACCCAGGTGCACAGGTGAAGCAAACAAATATATCACTTGTATTGAAATATGAAATACGAATAAAATACAGAATCAGAAAGGAAGGAGGCTGAAATAAGAGTTACTACAGGGGGGCGTGTTTGACACGTGTTCAAGTGCGTTTGTGTTTTCCCGTTACAAACTCGCGCATCACCACAAACACATGAAAGAGCTGCTTGGTCTGGAAATGCAGAGCTGCTTGGGGTTGTTCTAGAAGGTTTCTAACCTCTGGGACGAGCACATTGTTCCTTCAGACACACAATAACTACAATAAATCCTCAAAACAACATTACAAGAACACAAACATCTAGTTTTATATTTTAATTCCTAACTGCAACAGGACCCGGCCTTTCTGCTAAATGATGATGAAATGTCTCATTGTCTCTTGTTGGAGGTGGGAAGCCTTTGTGTCCCAGCAGTGTGTGTGTCTCATTGTCTGTTGCTGGAGGAGGGAAGGCTTCATGTCCCAGCAGAGGAATCATGGACCAAAAAAAACACTCAGCATAAACTGTACCTCAAAGCGTGTGTCTGTACTCTGACTGTGTGGGACTGTGTGTTTGCGTGCGTGTGTATGCGCTGTCTGTGTGTGTCAGTATGTGTTAGTGTGTTTGCGTTTGGGTCTGCGAGTGTGGGGGGAGCTGTCTGTTGCTGTGAATAAACCTAGTATTGGGTCCCCCCCTAACCGATGCTCACCAGCAGAAACGGTTGCAATGGGCCCAGAAATAAATGTGCCGTAGTGGTCCCCTAATAGTGTATCTGAAGTCTCTTTCATATAGACCTTAGGGGTCCCTTAATACTGTATCTGAAGTCTCTTTTATATAGACCTTAGTGGTCCCCTAATACTGTGTCTGAAGTCTTTTATATAGACCTTAGTGATCCCTAATACTGTATCTTAAGTCTCTTTCATATAGATCTTAGTAGACCCCTAATACTGTATTTGAAGTCTCTTTTATATATCCCTTAGTGGTCTCCTATGGATATCTAACGTAGACCAATGTCTTTGTGAATACAAAACAAATCAATCACACAAACGTTTGGTGTATTTATTTTTTCTCCTTCCTTTTTTTTTTGAGGAGCATAAATATTTTACACAGAGAGAGAAACATCACCTTGGTTATTTACAAGATATAATAAATGACGTGTACAACTCACAATGTCGGCTTGTGTTCGGAGCGCTGGCGGAGGAAGAAGAGGAAAGGGAAGAAGACAAAGAGGAAGGAGGAAAGGAAAGAGGAGGAAGAGGAAGGAGGAAAGGGAAGAAGTGTAAGATGAGGAGAGGAAGAGTAGTATGAAGAAGAAAGTTAAGATGAGGAAGAGGGAAAGAAACTAGTCTTTTTACCATTGTTGTGAGACACAGCTCCCAGAGGGCTGACGTTACAAACAGAAGCAGAGAGGTAATTGGCTCCCGCTGCGTAGCGTGACAGCAGACTCGACATACAGCGACTCAGCGTTAAACAGCTCAGCGTTACACCCTGAAACAGTGTCACTTGACCAATGTGTGGAAAGTGCAGATTTGAGTTGTGCATGCTCAGATTTAAACGGTTTACGACATAGCGTGCCATACTGAAATTCGTGAGATCCAAGAAATAATAGTTTTTTTCATTACAAACAATAACAAAAGATGGAAGTCATTTCAGAAATGGTTTTGGTTGCTAACGTTAGCTCAAAACGCCATTCAACTGACAGCCTTTGTTGTGTCTGATGCTAGCTTGTAGCTAAGCTAGCAGTCACTTCAAAAACATTTTAGACAGGTCTTTTGTTAGCATCTTATATGCTACTTGTCGCAAAGTGACAAATCAAATCTGTCAAACAGCTCAGCGACTCAGCATTCAATAGGACCCTCCCCGGTGTCTCCAGCAATAGGCATTTCTTGTAACATTCAACAGAGAAACTGTCTGCAGCAGTTCTTCTAAAAAGAGGACAACGGCGGCTTTAACAGGCCATAAACTGGCAGTTGCGGCTGTTGGAGGGGATTATATTTTTTAGGATCATCAGGAGACTCAGTCTGCTTCCCCTTTCATACTTCTCGCTACGGCATAAATTCACACGTCATCGCTAGGTAATGTTAGTCAATGTATATCTAGGCCAAACGGCATAGATATACATGCTAAAAAGCGGGTATGCGTCCTGATAACACACCAATAATGGCGTGTCATACATACGCCATGTCATGAGATCTGTCTGGGGGGTTTAAATAATCGATTCTCCAATTTAAATTGATCTTTGAGAGATCTGATATCCATCCACAGTATCTGCCTTTTCACCGCGGATGTACACGTTAAAGTACTTTAACTTTTTGGGCTCAGATCTGGATGTAGACACGAACCAGGTGAATTATTAATTTATTTGAGGGTTGCTTCTTGCTTGTACAATTTACAGCAAAAGTTCTCTTAGGATATCTTCTACATTCAAGTAAAATTGTAACTGGAACTGAAAAATCGCATCCAATTTAAGGAAATCAACGGCGTTTCCCAGTCATCGTAGCTAACAAGATATAGAGCGCTACGCCTCGGGCCCTTTTTTCAATAAGTGATGAGCCAAATAATCCTCAGGGAAGAAAGACACATGTGTCCCGCTTTTCTTTATTAAAAGGTGCTGTAGGTAGGATTGTTATCAACAACTTTTCAGTCCCGCCCCCCTTTACGCCTTAGCCCAAACAGTCTAAGCCCCTCCCCACACAAGGGAGAATGAAGGGGTGTGCATGAGCAGTGATTGGCACGCAGTTATACCCCTCCCCTCTGGCCCTGACTGGTGTATCTGAACAGGGGAGTGGAGGGCACGTCCCCTGGCCCTGATTGGTGCATCTGAACAGGGAGTGGTGGATTTTTGCAGATCCCACTTCAGGCTGTAGGTTGCACCAGAGTAGCCGACCTGCTTCATGTAGTTCTACTGGAACATAGGCTCAGTTTCAGCAGATATGACAGAGACTTAGTTTTATATTTCTTACCTAATGCACCTTTAAAACAATAAAATAATATTTTATATTACATTAATATAAAATGGGCGCGGTTTCGCCTCTGTTCAACATAACCACACACTTCAGAAACTTCCCCACAGCGGAGGCAGAACGGCCAAGTTCACCGACGGGCCTGGGTACCAAATTTAACACTTTTTAGACACCTACCGAATTTCTTCTTAAAAGGTGCCTTGCAACACAAAACCGTTTCTACTTGCGTTGTTTGAAATCTGTCAGGCCCATTTGTGTCTGTGTGTGTGTATGTGTGTGTGAGTGATGTGGTGAATGTGAAGATGAACCGCTACCTCCTCTGTCAGCTCTAGCCACTCAAAAGAAATAAATGGAGAAATCAGACCAATCACAACAGCTGGTCAATCTGATGTCATGCTGGCTGAGCTCTTTAATATTCATGAGCTGGGTAAAGGATGCTGATAGCTAAGCTCTCATTGGCTAGCTGTTAGCCAATCAGAGTCAAGCAGGTTAGCTGGCCCAAATGGAGCGGAGTCTTCTATACCACGCTAGAATGGCTTGAAACAAGGTAACCATGGTAACCAAGCCCATGGTAGGACTTCAGTCATTACCACAAAGTCATAAAATATGGGTGGCAGGGCACCTTTAATAATAAAGGAACTTCATCATTCAAGTTCAATACCTTAAGGAGTAGACCTCATCAGTGTCAGAGAGCCAATCAGCACCCAGCATGCATCTAATGTTTGTGATTGGCTATCTAGCCTTACACGAATCAGAGACACGCAGGAAGAACTCAACGTAGACAGAGAAGGTGCTCACAAAGTCGGAGCTGGAACATGGTTGTTTAGGGGAACACTTTGAGCCGCGCCCACGCTGCAGTTACATCTCTTTAGCTTTACGGTTGACCTTTTCTGTAAAAGTAGCTACCTTCGTAAATGTAATTGTATCTGTCATATGTAACAATCCAGTTCCAGAAATAGAGTTTTGGCGTTTTTCCATCACATGATACCTACTCGACTTTAATCTCCTTTTTAAGTTTTCCATTCTGATAAAAAAGTCCCTGGTACCTGCTAACAGATACTTTATGTAGTACTACCTCAGTCGAGGCTCCAAGCTGCTGAGGAGATACCAATAGGTGACGACCACAGGCTACTGATTGGTCGGAGAGAATCGCATCTAATCACTGCAGACGCCGCTTCGTCCTGCCGCTTGTGTGTTTTAGGAAATATTCCAAAGTTCAGCACGGAGGGAAGAAATGTGTTTTCCACTTCTGCTGAGAGACAACGCGCTGAGAAGGCACTCAAAACTACACGTGTTTATGAATGAATGAATGAGGCTTTTCCAGTTGTCCTTAACATTTTGTTGTTTCAATTTTATTTCATCCTCAGGTATTCTATGTCTTCATTGTACCTATTTCTCTTGTTTTTTACTCCATTGTTTTTTTAATATGCTGTTATGTTTATCTGGAAAGCACTTTGAAATAAAGTGTATTAACCCTTGTGTTGTCCTCCCGGGTAAAAAACGGATAAAAAAATTGACGTTTCTTTCCTTTCTTCAGACTTTTGTTTTTGTTTTAACTAACACCACCTTACTAGTTTTACAATACTTTTTGGAATTTATGGTCAATAACCCTCATTAATATAGAATTATACCTAATTTGAGTTAAAAAACTACTACTGTATGGAATCCAATCTATTTTTTGTGGTAATATGGTTAAAATATTACCCATTTTAGATATAGACATAGATATATATTTTTTTAAAGGGGTCAAATTTGACTCAAGGACAACAAGCATGTTATAATATTATATTATAACACTCAGCTTCCGGACACATGCAAACGCTTCTGTCGGTCTGGTTTTTCCATTTTTTTCTGAACAGTGTGAAGAAACTTCTCCCAACAAGTACCGAAGTAAGCAGACTGGCTCTCCGCGTGTGAAGGAAGTTAAAAGTTTGAGGTTTGTGCGTATCGACGTAAGTGCAACTTAAGATTGAGGAAACTTGTGAGGGAGACAAAAAGAAAAGAAAATGGAGATCCCAGTGCGACTAAACGAAAAAGGAGGCTTTTGTCTCTTTAAGGGACGTCTACGCGGCGGACCGATGTGCCGAGCTGTGCTGTCATGCCACAGAGGGAGAAAGAGAAAAGTGTCTGTCGGTTTGGGGTTGCGGAAGAGTGGTGGGCGGCTGTGGGGGGGGGGGGG
>NC_048417.1:24952635-24959153 GCF_013103735.1 Etheostoma cragini | reverse complement strand
GATTGGCTGCTTAGAAATTAAGTGTTAACGAGCAGTTGGACAGGTGTACCTAATAAAGTGTCCGGTGAGTGTATATGTATGTATATATATATATGTATGTATATATATATATATATATATATATATATATATATGTATATATATATGTGTTTGAGGGTCCGCAATTAGCTGAATTGGCTGATATATACTATATATAATGCTGTTACGTTACTTAATATATATACCACAAAAAATAAATGTTTATGAAAATTAAAATAAAAAATGATTTAAAATATGTGTATATATTTTTTTAAACAGTGATGTAAATAATAGTAATAATATAAATAAATAATGAACACAAAAAATAAAATAATCTCTAAAGAATAAAAAGTAATCTCATCATTTTTCATTTGCTATTTTTTTTAAATAATTGAATTGAATGAAATGAAATACCCTCATGATGCGCGTGTTGTAGAAGTGAGCCGTGGCGGGGTCGTGCAGGTCGCTGTAGTCGATGGCTCGCTGCAGCGTCTCGGCCGCGCGGCTGTAATCTCCCCGGGCGCTGAAAACCCACTGAGGGGACAACCCTCGGGACTGGAGACACAGACACAACTTTATTATCACAGTAATAATAATATATAACCATGAAAACCCTTGGGACTGGAGGCATAGACACAACTTTATTATCATAATAACAATAATATAACAATATTAACCATGAAAACCCACTGAGGGGACAACCCTTGGGACTGGAGGGACAGACTTTATTAGTACACTGCCGGCTAGTTAACACACACACACAGACACACACACACACACGCACAGACACAGACACACACACACACACACACACACACACACACACACACACCCCAGCAAGGTGTACCTGCAGCTCAGCAGAGTGCTTGTTGAGCTGAGCGCTAAGCTGCAGCACTGTCTGGGCGTAGGAAGTGATGCGTAGCGGCAGGATGTGGTCGTGGGCCAATCGCAGGACCATCTCCCCTACCAGCTCCGCTAAGCTCCGCCCCGTGATCCCCAGACGGCCGCCTAGCACTTCCTGTAGGCGAGAGACACTGTCCAGCGGTGTGTTGACGAACGGGTACGCACGCTCCTGCACGCACACAGACACATCTGATTGGTTAGTTCAGACACAAATAGTGATCACTTTACCTTGGGCACCTTCTGCATTTCAATATACAGTATTACATGAATACACACACACACACACACACACACACACACGACACACACAGAGACAGATAAAAACACACAGACAGACACACACAAAAAAACATAGAAACGCAGACACACACAAACAGACACACTCACACACACCATCCATCCATTCATCCATTCATCCATCACTCCATCCATCTACCATCCATCCAGTTTGTTCTTGAGTTTTTTCCTGAGTTTCTTCTCAAGTTTTCCCCCCAAGTTTTTTCCTGTTTTTCTTCTTACGTTTTTTCATGTTTTTTTTTTCGGATTTTTTTCTAGATTTTTTTCCCATGTTTCTTCTCATGTTTTTTCCTGAGTTTTTTTTAGAGTTAGCCCCGGAGAGGAGGGCATTAGAGCCATTGTCATCACACTTTTTTCATTCTGCCGTTTGAGAGTGGCGTGGTAAGAGAAAGGTTATTTTGTGTTTTTACAGGAGGAGTCGTTACCTCGGTGAATCGGAGCTCCACAGCTGGGACACCGGCGAACGCCGTGAAGCTGTAGGCGCCGCTGTTCAGATACAGAGGTTTCATGCTGAGGACGAGACAACCAATCAGAAACCAGGAAACTCTGCCGAGACTCAAACTCCAGCTCCTCTCTACAGATTTAGCTGATGTGTGTGTGTGTGTGTGTGTGTGTGCGTGTGTGTGTGTGTGTGTCTATGTGTGTGTTTGTGTGTGTTTGTGTCTATGGGTGTGTGTGTGTGTGTGTGTGAGTCTCACATCCTCCAGCTGCCCCCCTCCCTCTCAGCCTGGCTGTAGATGGTCTGACCCGCATGTTTGGGATGTTCCACCTGTCATTCACACATTAACATCAGGATATTTTAAGAAAAGAAGTCGGGGAACTTTAAGAAAAAAATTTGGAATATAGACTCAACAACATGAAAATGCAGGTGAAACTCATTTACCCACAATGCTTGTGCATTATGAGGAAAAAGAACACTGGCTGAAAGTTAAGTAATATAAGATAATTATAATATAATGTAATGAAATGGAATATAAAATAATTATAATGTAATGTAATGTAATATAAAATTATACAATTAGAATATAATGTAATGTAATGTAATGTAAGGTAATATAATATAATATAATATAATCTATTATAATGTAATGTAAGTAATGTATTATAATATAAAATAATATAATTATAATATACATTAATAAAATATAATAAAATATAGGGATGAGCGAGTACAGCATTATCTGTATCTGTATCGGTACTCGGACTGGGCGGGGCCTAACCCGGAAGTGGACAGGATTTAACACGGAAGTGGGTCTGGTTGTCTTAGAATGGGCGGGGTTTTAACCGGTATGTTATTTTAAGCATACAATTGATATGGGTTGATCAGAAATTGTTATATTTATTGCTGATGAGAAAACTTTCCATGACAGCATCGAGCTTCAGATCAATGTTGTTGTCAAACTATATACAGAACAAGTTTTGCAACAACAAATACAACACATGCTGTTGCAATTATGAAGTAAAATGTAAAGAACAAGAGTTTGCATACTCAATATAAATTTCTTTTAACTTAAAATTTTTACGATCAGTGTGTTTTTTTTGTATTTGGTTCTTTTTTTCTTTCCACACCAGGTATGTGTGAGTGTGTGTGTGTGTGTGTGTGTGAGTAAGAGAGAGACACAGAGAGAGAGAAAGCGAGAGAGAAATAAAGAAAGAGAGAGAAAGAGGGGGGGGGGGGTGGGGGGACTGTGTTCTACGAATCAAATAGATAAATTAGAGCCAGCAGAGGTTTAAAAAAATAATAATCTCCGACGGCTGAGACGCATTGCGAGTCGCATTCTACAAAGCACAATGTCTGAAACCCCATGTTTACCAGAAACCTAGAGGTTAAGTAAGTATTTCAAACCAAAGTAAAAAACAGACCTGAAGTTGAAGAAACGTTAATGGAAAAGACCCGCGGACCTGAGTGACTGAGGGAGAGAGAGAGAGAGAGAGCTGTTCTCTTTTCAGTGTTCTGCGTGTGAGTGAGCAGAGCGTGTGTGTAGAGGATGGGCGCTGTGACCATCACCGAACGCAAACACAGTCCCAATGAGGAGTTTTATTCAATCCGAGCACAGATATTGACTCGTATTACTCTTATTATACTGTACTTGGCAAAAGTCCTTTATCCGTACCGGATACTCATTTCAGCCGAGTATCCGGCTTGTCTCTAATAAAATGTAATATATTATTGACCTGTTTGATGGCCGCGTCCAGCAGGTCATCCAGTAGAGGACTGGTGTAGGCAGACAGGACATCATCACCTGCAGACAGACAGGCAGAGAGACAGACGAAGGGACACAGAAACAGGCAGAGACAGACACACAGACAGACACACAGACAGAAAGGCAGACAGACAGGCAGAGAGACAAACAGGCAGAGAGACAGAGACAGACAGGCAGAGATACACAGGCAGAGAGACAGAGAGAGAGACAGAGAGAGAGGCAGAGAGACAGGGAGACAGAAAGGCAGACAGCCAGGCAGACAGGCAGACAGACAAAGAGTAGAAAGAAAGAGAAAGAAAGACAGGCAGAGAGACAGACAGAGAGAGACAAACAGGCAGAGAGACAGGCACAGGCAGACAGAGAGACCGGCAGGCAGGCGGAGAGACAGAAAGACAGACAGGCAGATAGACAGACACACAGGCAGAGAAACATACAGGCAGGCGGAGAGACAGGAAGACAGACAGGCAGAGAAACAGAGAGACAGACAGACAGGCAGAAAAAGAGAACAAGCAGGCGGAGAGACAAAAAGACAGACAGGCAGAGAGACAGACAGACAGGCAGAAAGACAGAGAGACGGACAGACATTTACTTTATCTCTTTCAATGACTGACACATTAATGAAGCTCTCTGATTGATCTGTTACCCATGATGGCCTGGTCCAGACTGAAGTAGGCTACAGCCTTTAGGTGGAGCATGGACAGGTAACCCTGGAAACAGAGGTCTGAGGTCAGCGAGGGCACTTTATTGTTATTATTATTTATTATATTGAACTCTGGTTGGTTCACTCATTCCTCCTCTGCAAATGGACATACCTCCAGCCATTCAGTTGCCCCGACGTTCCCAAAATCTCCAGCGTCCCAGCTGACAAACAGTAAGCTCCGTCTGGGACTGAAACCTGCAAACAGACACACAGACACGCACACACACACACACACACACACACACACACACACACACACACACACACACAAACAGACACACACAGAGACACACAAACACACATATAGACACACACTCACACACACACACACACACAAACACACACACACACACAGGACCACACACTCAGAAACACACACACACATATGGACACACACTCACACACACACACACACACACACACATGCACACACACCCACACACACACATTAAAACTGAATACTTATATCTCTGAAGCTTTACTGGCTTTGTCTGAAGCGTCCAAGGTAAAAAAATTCACAGCTATCTTCAAAGAACTTGGCTAGACTTCCTCCCTTCCCTTTCATGACTGTTTCACTCCCTTTTACTGTGTATAGAGTCTGGCTCTATACACGCTAAAAGGAGTGATTATTTACATGGGGTCTGGTGGAGATATGCTGGTTCTATACACGCTTAAAGTAGTGATTATTTACATGGAGTCTGATGGAGATATGCTGTCTCTGTACACGCTAAAAGTAGTGGTTATTTACATGGAGTCTGGTGGAGAAACGCTGGCTCTATACATGCTAAAAGTAGTAAATATTTACATGGAGTCTGGCTCTATACTCGCTAAAAGTGTTGATAACTTAAATGGAGTCTGGCTTTTGTTGGAGCTAAATCCTGCTCCATTCTCAAGGTTCATTCAATTAGTAGTCAAAATCTCAGATGTGGATGTTTGAATCCATTTTATTACATAGGATATCCAAGAGACAAATACAGAGTCAACCTAACACGGCTTTCCCCCAAATTTGTCTGACTCTCTGGCTCTTGGACCCCCAGTGTTATCTCACAAAAGGGTGGGGTCTTTAGACCACAGTGATGTGTGTGTGTGCCTATTCGTTATCTTTTCAGTTGGAATGTGACTGAAGATTTATGACTCTTAGTTCAGGAAAAAACCCATGAAAGACCGAGGTAGAGAGGGAGTGACCCTGCCCGGAGGAAGCCCGGGGCCCCCGTCTGGAGCCAGACCCAGACGGCGGGCTCGTCAGCGAGCGCCTGGTGGCCGGGTTTGCCACGGAGCCCGGTCGGGCACAGCCCGAAAAAGCTACGTGGCACCCCCATCTCCATCCCATGGGCTCACCACCTGTGGGAGGAACCGCTGGGGTCGGGTGCGCTGCCACATGGGTGGCGGCGAAGGTCAGGGGCCTCGACGGACCAGACCCGGGCGGCAGACGCTGGCTCTGGGGACGTGGAACGTCACCTCTCTGTGGGGGAAGGACTAGCGCTACCAGTTAAATCTGGTGGGGCTTACCTCTACGCACAGTCTCGGTTCTGGAACCATACTCCTGGATAGGGGTTGGACTCTGTCCTACTCCGGAGTTGCCCAGGGTGTGAGGCGCCGGGCGGGTGTGGGGATACTCACAAGTCCCCGGCTGAGCGCCGCTGCGTTGGAGTTTACCCCGGTGGACGAGAGGGTCGCCTCCCTACGCCTGCGAGTGATGGGGGGGAAAACTCTGACTGTTGTTTGTGCTTATGCAACAAACAAGAGTTCGGAGTATTCGGCCTTCTTGGATACCTTGAGTGGAGTCCTGTATGGGGCTCCAGTAGGGGACTCCATAGTTCTGCTGGGGGACTTCAACGCACACATTGGCAATGATGGAGATACTTGGAGAGGCGTGATTGGGAGGAACGGCCTCCCTGATCTGAACCAGAGTGGTTGTCTGTTGTTGGACTTCTGTGCTAGTCATGGATTGTCCATAACAAACACCATGTTCGAACATAGGGATGCTCACAAGTGTACGTGGTACCAGAGCACCCTAGGCCAAAGGTCAATGATCGATTTTATAATCGTTTCATCTGATCTGAGGCCGTATGTTTTGGACACTCGGGTGAAGAGAGGGGCAGAGCTGTCAACTGATCACCATCTGGTGGTGAGTTGGGTCAGGGGATGGGGGAGGACTCTGGACAGACCTGGTAAGCCCAAACGTGTAGTGCGGGTAAATTGGGAACGTCTGGAGGATGCCCCTGTCCGACGGACTTTCAACTCACACCTCCGGCGGAGCTTTTCGTGCATCCCTGTGGAGGCTGGGGACATTGAACCTGAGTGGACAATGTTCAAATTCTCCATTGCTGAAGCTGCGGCGGGGAGCTGTGGGCTAAGGGCCTTAGGTGCCTCAAGGGGCGGTAACCCACGGACAC
>NC_048417.1:24940445-24952535 GCF_013103735.1 Etheostoma cragini | reverse complement strand
GGAAGTTTGGGCTCCCCTGCTGGAGCTGCTGCCCCCGCGACCCGATACCGGATAAGCGGTCGAAGATGGATGGATGGAGTTCAGGAAAAAATCAGTGGGGGTAAAAGGCTGAAACCAGACCCAGGAAGCAATCCTAACAATCTATTCTACTTCTGACACATTTAGGAGAGCTGGATTATAACAAAATGTAGCAGAACATCTTATATTATAAAAAAGAAGTATTGCAAAACAACTTAATGTAACAAACAACAAACTATATACTTATAACAACAAACTTAATGCATGACCAACATGTCTTCATTTAGGTCGAAATAATGCTTTTACCTTTTAGCTTAAATGTATAATGCAAATCACACACAATGTTCCAACACTTTATACAAGCTAAAAGTCCTGATTATTTACATGGAATCTGGTGGAGATATGCTGGCTCTATACACGCTAAAAGTAGTGACTATTTACATGGAGTCTGGTTGAGATATGCTGGCTCTATACACACTAAAAGTAGTGATTATATACATGGCGTCTGATGGAGATATGCTGGCTCTATACACGCTAAAAGTAGTGATTATTTACATGGAGTCTGGTGGAGACATACTGGGTCTATACACGCTAAAAGTAGGTATTATTTACATGGAGTCTGGCTCTATACACGCTAAAAGTCCTGATCATTTACATGGAGTCTAGCTATATACAAGCTAAAAGTCCTGGAATTTGGCTCTAAACACGCTAAAAGTGCTAATTATTTACAAGGAGTCTGACTGTACACGCTAAAAGTACTGATTACTTACATGGATTCTGTCACTATACAGGAATATGAATTAGCATATTGAGTATTTACCAATGTATCCATTTGGGCGCACATATTCTTGAAACGATGTCAGCGGCAAAGACAGAACTTTTAGTGGACGCTAACTGACGCTGATCATCTGTCCTGTAGGGTTATTATCTATCTCAATACTGTCACTTAGATACCAATGCATGGGAAAATAGGATTGAAAGATACCAAAATGACCTTTAACATATTCAGATTCTTGATTTGGACCACAACTTTTGAAAAAAAATGTCAGAGTACAGTTCACCCAAAACGTGTGTTGGAGAACATTTTATGTGAGAAATAAGTTATGCAGTTGCTAAATCTGTCTTTCAGATCAACAGTTTTAACAATTTTTGTCAGCTCATGAGAGATGTTAAAGGCATAAAGCTGACTGAATTTAACTTTATGCAAATGAGGAGCAGGCAACTCGAAGCCCCACTTCTCCAAAATCCTGGCAATCCTCCCAGAATGCATTGCACGGCTCCTCGTATAGAAATGAATGGGAAGCATGGAAACAACATTGACAATGGATGCACACCTGTAGA
Organism: Etheostoma cragini; assembly: GCF_013103735.1. NCBI lineage: Eukaryota > Metazoa > Chordata > Actinopteri > Perciformes > Percidae > Etheostoma > Etheostoma cragini. The sequence continues at coordinate 24,951,176 of NC_048417.1, read as the reverse complement.
CACCAATGCAAGGGAAAAAAGGGTCCTGGGTTTGAAAACTACCGATATTGCTCTTGAAGCAAATCTGTGGTGGTGAGTCTTACCTTCCTTCACCATGGCAGAGAAAGTTCGCGCCAGCTCCAGGAGGAGTGCTGTCCCTATTCCGGACGTCACAGCGCCAGGACCCAGAGAGTCCCTCTGAGCTCCCAGGATGATGTACTGGTCTGACAGAGACGTGAAGACACATGTGATCCACTGATGGAAACAACTTGGACTATAGGCCAACCTTCACTTTGATGAATGATGAACTAAGCAAGCAACATGACATCATGACCTTGTGTAAATATACACTAGGGGTGAGGGGAAAAATCGATGCAGCATGGAATTGCGATAGAAGTATCAATCTTTTATGATATATCATATGTTATGTAATTGTTGGTCAGTTTGTCTGCTTGACAATCCAATTTTTGCAGCAGTAAAATTTAATGTGATATGAACAAACAGATGAAACAGATGTTGTCATTTGAAATTGGGAAAATTTGAAGTTGGAAAAAGGTTATAAATTGCAATATAGAGCAGAATATTGCAATATGTTTAAATCACTAAAATATCGTATCGTGGCATAAGTATTGTGAAAATATTGTCTTGGGAGGCGTCTGTTGATTCCCAACCCCCACTATATACGTCAACTTTCTTAAGCCAAGTGGCGTGTTATCTGAATGCATTTTGAACTCTCCACGTGTACGTCTACACTGTAAAAAGCAGACGTAAACATATATATAATGTATATAAACTACCGGTCGAAAGTTTGGGGTCACTTACAAATTTCCATTGGACTCCATTATAGACAGAATCCCACCTGAGATCAGTTGCCTTGTTTTTTTTAACCAGAGCAGCAGTTTCCAGATTACATCATGTGCTTACATAATTGCAAAAGGGTTGTTTAATGTTTTCTTAGTTAGTTTTTTAAAATAATATCAGATTAGTAAACAAAATGTGCCTTTGGAACATTGGATGAATGGTTGCTGATAATGGGAAATGTAGATATTGCATTAAAGATCAGCCACCCACCCAGATCAGCTGGTATCCTGTCTATAATGGAGTGAAATGGAAATTTGTAAGTGACCCCAATCTTTTGACCGGTAGTGTATAAGGCTGATCTCATGAGATCAATCTTCAGCGAGCCTAAAAATAAATCTGATGTCAGAGAAGATTTAGATTAGTTTTTAATCAGCTAATCAGGGAACTTGAAAACAACAAAAAAAACATCAAAGGAGCAAGGAAAATGTTCAGGTAAGAGTGAAGCCGATTTTTGTTACTTCCCTTCTGGATGGCCAACCTGTCACACGGTCCGTCAATAATTTGACTGCGTCTCGAGACGGATTGAACGTTTGAAAAAAACACTAGACATCATGTGTTTTGAAGCAGTGTGAGAGTCACAAAGTCCAGGAAACACCACTGCCTCTATCTCTGCCACAAGAACATCTGTCACTCCCTGATGTGAGTCGAGTGCAGATGTGAGTCGTGCATGCTCAGATTTAAATGGTTTACGTCATAACGAGTCATACTGGAACTTGTGAAATCCATGAAATAATAAAGTTTTCTCATTACAAACAATAACAGCATATGGAAATCATTTCACAAACGTTTTAGCTATCTATTATTGATTGGTTGCTAACGTTAACTTAAACGACACTTAAGTTACAGTATTTTTACTGTATTGACATTACGGAAGTCTCTCGTTAGCATCTCGGAGGCTACTCCAGACATTACAGAAGTCTCTCGTTAGCATCTTGGAGGCTATAGGAGGTCACACAAATGGGCCGGTTCAGAGACACTCGAAGTAACTGGCCACGGTTCATTACTTCAAAATCAAAAGAGTACCTGGCTCAACTCGGCCTGTCAGAGAGGAGAAGATGTTGTTCAGCAGGACCGGCGTCATGACATTGTGGACCGACATCTTGACTCTGCGTCCAGAGCTGAACTCTGGACCGACCATGCAGCGCACGTATGGCAGCCGCCCACGCCATGATTGAGGGCAGGGCGGACCCGACAGCTGACTGAAACACACATAAAAGTTGTCTTAACCAAAGCATTGGACACATTAAAAACTTAACCCGACCTGATCTCATATAATTCTGTAAAAATGCATATGGTCCCTTAAGGAAAAGGTCCTGGGTACGCTTACGTTTTCATGACACACGGGACAATGAGGGGATGGTTTAGAAATAGAAGAACGGGACAGTTGGGTTTAGAAAAAAGAAGAACACTACAGTTGGGTTTAGGAGAAGAAGAACGGGACGGTTGGGTTTTGGACAAGAAGAACAAGACGGTTATGTTTAGGAGAAGAAGAACGGGACGGTTGTGTTTAGGAGAAAAAGAACAAGACCAACCAAAAGAGCGTGATAACAAAACGGGAAGACAGAGACCACGGGGAACTCTACACAAGAACACAAAAACCAGTACACGCGATAAGTGACGAGAATAATCTGACACAAGATAAGGGAAACACAAAGATTAAATCCAGCAGGTAACGAGCAAACACAGGAAAGGTGACACTAGGGCTGGGGAACAGGTGGAACACATTTGACAATCAGACAGGCGGAAAAACTTAAAGACAGGAAGCAAAACAAGACAAGACAGAACTAGACTACAACAAATTAGACGACAAATTTTAACAGGAAACAGAAACATACAACATCACCAGAACCATACACATTCGAAACAGGACAACAAAAACATACACAATCATCACCGACAGTTGGGTTTAGGAAACGTGACACGTGGAACACGATCACCTAAGTGAGACCTAAGTGGACTTTCAGGCTTCCATACTACTTGCTACCAGAGATGGGAAGTAACACAGTGCAAATACTTTGTTACTGTACCCAAGTAGACTTTTCTGATATTTTTTACTTTACTTTACTATTTATTTTTCTGGCAACTTCTTACTTCCTTACATTTTAACACAAATATCGGTACTTTCTACTCCTTACACTTTTCAAAATTGGCTCGTTACTTTAGTTTTGTACAAGAAGTCGTCATGTCGGAGAATAGCTCGGACACGCGCCTCACACGGCGAGCGGGTGTGCGCCCCACGGAGTAAATAATGAGAGAAAAAAAAAGAGCTGTCAGCTGAGATTGGGTGTGTGCCTCTTTGAGAACTGTAAGTCGTATGACTCATGTTGTCACTTCACTAAAGCCTTTTATTGTTCTATAGTTCTTGCACATTTAAAGTAAGTTAGCTAGTGGTTTGGTGTGTTTCTCACCTGTTAGCTAGGTTGCACCAGTTTGACCAGCTTTATTCGCATGAGTTTTTTGTTTTTTTTACCAAACTTCAGATACTATAATTCAATTGACAATTGGATGGAAATTTAGCTAGAGAGAAGATGTCTCCGTCTGTGTTTTAACAGACACACCTGGGGCGAAGTTGGAAACCAGAATCAGCTTTAAATACAGTCCTGATTTTGTCCTCAACTTTAACATAATTTCACTGGGGTAATTGCTATTATTGTTTACGTCGTCAATACTATATTCAATCTAAATGGATGCAAATATATCTACTGTACGTTGCACTTGCTGCGGTTGATTACGTTAGCTGATCATCTGTCCATCATCGTTTAACCCTCCTGTTGTCCTTGGGTCAAATTTGACCTCTTTGAAAATGTTTGTGTGTGTGTATCTGTGTGTGTATTTAGTAAATGTATGTGTGTGTGTGTACTAGTGTCTGTGTATCTGTGTATGTTTTGTCCGTTTTTTAACCCGGGAGGACAACACAAGGGATAAAGTCAGCTCTGACAATCTGATCGGTCCGAACAGCTGTGGTTCAAGAATAGTTTTGTCCAGTGTTCAAAATTAACTTTTTCTTCCACCACTAAATGACTAGTGTATGTTCAAATTTTACTAGCCACTGAATATATTACCACTGTTTTTTTGGCTTGTGAGTTTATTTTTATTTATTTATTTATTTTATTAATTCAGGACAATGCACATCGATGAACATGCGTTATGCATGTTCACCAACACGTAGATGTGCCAGATTGAAGGCCAAGGGCTAATTTCCATCTGCAGTCCAATAGGCAGGTTGGAGTTACAGTCAAAAAGACATAGGATAGTAGCATTTAGTATATAAAAATAAGAAGAAACAAAACGAAAAGAAGAAAAAGGAAAAAGAAAAAACAGAAAAACAAGTTAGCGGTGATTACATGTTTGGTTAGCTCTAAGCCACAGCTTTACCTGGCTCTTAAAGGAGGCCAAAGTGGGACGCTCCCTTATAGTTGGAGGAAGTGTGTTCCATAATGCATTGCCTTTAATAGTGCATTATGACTGAATGAGGTTTTTCTATAAGGAACCTCACAGTCCCCGTTTACAACGGCTCTTGTGATCCGAGTGTGTCTATATTTAATAAACTCCAGCAGTGGAGGTGGCGCCAGGCCATGAAGTACTTTATAAATTAAGCACAATGAAGAATATTTACAAGAACTATCAAAACTCAAAAGTTATATTTCTCTAAGATATTGCAATGATGCTAAGAGAAATGTTTTTCATCCAGAGTCTTAAGCGCCTTCTTGTACAGAACATTGGTCAATGTTTTCTTTCTTTCGTTCCAATTTTGGGTCTGTCAGTCACAGTGAAACCGGAGACAGATCCAACCAAGGGCGTCTGGTCACCCTAATCTCAGAGGCTACTTCAGACATTACAGAAGTCTCTCATTAGCATCTCTGAGGCTACTTCAGACATTGCAGAAGTCTCTCGTTAGCATCTCGGAGGCTACTTCAGACATTACAGAAGTCTCTCGTTAGCATCTCGGAGGTTACTTCAGACATTACAGAAGTCTTTCGTTAGCATCTTATATGCTACTTGTTGCAAAGTGCACGACTCAAATCTGCACTCTCCTCCCATCTTGGAGTGACAGCTGCTCCATAACGGATCAAGTCCAGACCGAACTTCCCGACATCAATTGTTGTGGGTGGGGCTAATTTAGGCTAAACAGGCTTTTTACTTCCAGAAGCGAACTGAGCCTTATATAACACCTGAGCAGCTTGGCGGCGACGGTGGCGCTGATTGGCAGGACGGGGATCAGCGGCAGGCCGGAGGACTGGATGGGTGGGAACTGAGTGTGGTTGAATGAAGGGAAACCGGGGGTGAAGGGGTCACCTGAACCCAGGTGGACCTGTGATTGGATGACACAGTGGGAGAAGCTGATTGGTCCGGAGCAACAACACATGAATGACTAAAACAAACTAAACTGAAACTATATGACCAGGTTAAAAATCTAATGAAAATGAATGTGAATGATTTTGGTTTTAGGTTTTTAGCTGTAATTATTAGTCATTTTATCTAATAAAGTAAAACTTGTGTGATGTCAGCTTGTTAAGTGAGAATATTTCTCTTTGTGACAGTAAACTAAGTGTGTGTGTGTATTTGTGTGTGTATGTCTGTGTGTGCGTGTGCGTGTGTTTGTGTGTGTGTATGTGTGTTGTATGTGTGTGTGTTGTATGTGTGTGTGTGTATTTCTTTGTGTGTGTGTGTGTGTGTGTGTATGGGTGTGTGTATTTGTGTGTATGTGTTTGTGTGTGTGTGTGTGTCTGTGTTTGTGTGTGTCTCTGTGTTTGTGTGTGTGTGTCTGTGTGTGTGTATGAATGTGTGTGTGTGTGTGTGAACGCGTGTGTGTATGTCCTGTTATGTTTATGTTTGTGTGTGTCTGTGTGTGTGTGTTTGTCTCTGTGTGTGTGTATTTGTGTTTGTTTGTGTGCGTATTTGCGTGTGTCTCTGTGTTTGATCGTATGTCTGTGTGTGTTTGTGTGAGTGCGTGTGTGTCTGTGTGTGTGTGTGTGTGTGTGTGTGCTTATGTGAGTTTGTTACATGTTTGGACATAGCAGTGTTTGTGTGTGTGTGTCTGTGTTTATATGTGTGTGTCTGTGTGTGTGTGTGTGTGTGTGTGTGTGAGTGTGTGTGGCTGTGTGTCTCTGTGGAGTGTGTGTGTGTGTGTTTGTTTGTTACATGTTCCGACACGGCTGTGTGTGTGTTCAGTCCGAGGCGTCGGGGGTCCTGTGGCAGGTCGGCGGGGTCGGGGTAGATCAAAGCTCCGCCCGCCCTGCTCCTTTCAGCCAACCAGACCTTCTCAGCAAAACTGACCCCGCCCCCAACACGCATCACCACCACAGAGCCAACCACAGACACGCCCACGCTCTTCAGCCAGTTAAAATCCTCCGGGCGGCCGTAGTTGGCGTAGACAACGCCCCCCTGCGGAGAGAGAGAGAGAGGGGGGTTGCTCTAAAGCATAGACAGTGAAAGAAATGGACCAACAGGTCCTGTTGCTCTGGACGGAGACCAGTAAAGTCTCTTAGAAGCTCTTTTCTGGTGATGGCTTAGAGAGGAGGGGCTAACCCCCTTGGATGGACTATGTTTTTTTTTTTTTTTTAAAGTTACATTTTGTTTATGAAGGACACCTAAACTCCCTGCCAAATACACGCACCTAAGTCTAGACCCCACTCTTTAATTTACAGACACCCAACAATTGCCCCAAGAGAAACAGTGTCTCACCGTGGTACTTCCTGTGGCGCTGTATGGACAGAAGTCAGATGGGTTCAGGGGAATCTGTTCTGAGATCAGTCCTGCAGAATCCAGCAGCCACAGAGAGCTCCTCTGAGACCTGCACACACACACAAGCACACACACACACACACACACACACACACGCACGCAGACACAAGCAGACATGCACACACACACACACACACACACACACGCACATACACAGACCTGAACACACCCCCATGTAACTCTGCAGCATCACTCTGACCTCTAACCTCTCTCTACCTGTCGGGGAACTGCAGCGTGGCGTACAGAGACTCGGTCCAGGTGTGGTCCATCTGCAGCCGCCTGAAGCGTCGGAGGATCTCGGAGGCCAGGGACGTTCCCTCCGAGGACCCTGGAGGATGGTTCGCTCTGCTGACTCGACTGATTGGACAGACAAAAACAGTCAAAAAACCTAAATGGACGTCCTCTAACGACCAAATGCACCACGATGACTCAAATGGCTGAAAAACCCATATGTTGTTGTTGTAATAGGGATGTCAATGGCTTCAAATATTTAAAGGTCCTATGACATGGTGTTCTTTGGATGCTTTAATATATACCTTAGTGGTCCCCTAATACTGTATCTGAAGTCTCTTTTATATATACCTTAGTGGTCCCCTAATACTGTATCTGAAGTCTCTTTTATATAGACCTTAGGGGGCCCTAATACTGTAACTGAAGTTTCTTTAGAACTTAGTGGTCCCCTAATACTGTATCTGAAGTCTCTTTTATGAATGTATTTTTAAAGTACTCATTACTGTCGCGTTAGTCTGGCCTGTATTATTATGTTAAATATTGTTATTAATTAATACATTAATTATGCATTATTATATTTTAAAAATCATTGAGGAGGGACCTACCCGACTGTGTCCTGGATATCTTCATCCTGCAGCAATCTCTTCATCATCACCCGCAGCTCTCCCAGGTAAAGACCCGCCCCTTCCTCTGCAGGTGCTTTAGCCCCACCCCCCGGCTCCTCATCTTCCCTTCCGCCCACCTGGGAGCAGTGGAACCGCCCACCAAACACCGCGTAGGCTAATAGGAACGCTGCATGAGAGACAGACCATGGCCACTTCAATCACAGGATCAAACTGATCAAGGTAAGGTGTGTGTGTCTGTGTTTGACTATGTTTGTCCCTGTGTGTGTGTGTGTGTGTGTGTGTGTGTGTGTGTATATGCATGCATATGTGGCACACCCAAGTTATCTACAAAACATTTTAAATATATTCACTGTCACTTTAAGGAGTGACACAGTACAAAGCAGTGCGTTTCGGTTGCTACGGGGACGGATTTCCGCTCGCTCTGATTTGGGAGAAGACAAGAAAGCTGCTATGTCAAACTCTCCCATTATTTCACCTGTCTTTCAGGTCAGTAATGGGTAAACGGCCTCAACCTTTTTTCTTAACGCCTGTTTGACAACTATTATATAAGAATAAAAGTGTAAATAGAAAGTTTACCATTGATCGAGTCAGCTAGCTGAGTAGGCTAACCGGCTAACAGTAGGCTGTAAACAGTTAGCTACTTCTGGCGAACAAGCTGGTGCGGCAAACTAGAATAAAGTCACGGCAGACGGCTAGTTGCCGTCTCGCAGCAAACTGGGTCATTATCATCCCAAGGATACTTAAAACATAGCATTTAGAGCTACGACACTGCTTGTCAGAAACGGTTAGGTTGACAAGTTTAATGAGAATGATTTAGTAAAAACACACGGATTTTAGAAATGATTTTTTTGCCCACTTTAACAAGTAGGCATAAGTGTCGATGTAACGGCTGGTCATGTTAAATGAGTAAATAGGTGATAAGAGTGAATAATTTCCTCCCACTGTATATTAAATGTAAATAAGGTATGTACGTAGAGGATTAGGGCCACTGGTGAATTTCTTTGTGAGTTCTGACTTTTTTCTCAGAATTCTGAGATTAAAGTCAGAATTCTGACTTTTTTTAATTCTGAGAAAAAAAGTCAGAATTCTGAGAATGAAGTCAGAATTCTAACTTTTTTCTCAGAATTCTGAGATTAAAGTCAGATGTAATTTCATTACTGGAAGAACAAAAGGTGAGTATAAAAAGAACTATACTTTGGTGTGGTGCCTGGTTTTTGTAAAAACAACGGAAATGCTGCGGATATGAAATGCACACACTAGCAACGTTAGCATGTTTTTATGATACTGCGTGTTTCTAACGTCCAGCGTCCGTTGATGAGACACTTGTTTTTTTGTGTTTTGTAAAGTAGTTAGACGGCCTTGGTGATAATCAGGCTTCCTGAGCGGTCTACACCGAAGGAATCCTGAAAACAAACTGATCACCTAGCTAGCTAGCTAACGTTAATATGAGCAACGTCTCGGCTGTAATAGTTGAGCACATAACATGCTGCTCACCAGCTGCAAACGTTAGCTAGATTTTTCCAGACACAGATTTATTGTTCACAAAGGCATTATCTGGAGGGGAATTAATTTGCTCATAAAAAGTAACATTAGCACCTGACTAAAACTAACCAGCCAGTGAACATTACAGCGTGAGACTTAGCGCTTGTTCTCGTCAACGCTCCGTTCAGTTCATCATATATTTGCTATTCTTCATAAATAAATGCGCGTTGACATGATGAGGGCCAGTGCCGATTTGTTCCTGGTGTTAAGGCCGAGATTTTGGCGATGTGTCCCTACGTAGACTCGTCCCCAGCTAACAGAGTTTTCGATGTTGTTGATGCTTCATCCATAGACTGTATAAAACAGTGGCCAAAGCTAACAACGCGGTCTCCACACCGTGATCGAGTTGCAAAGTCTATTTCTAGTTTGTAACGTTAAGTACTAACACTTTAGAAATGAGTATGCCACAGATCTGGGATTCTTACAAGTTAATTCATCCACCAATTCAACTGGGTTGTGAACAAATAGAAGTTAAATTAAGCACATAAAGGAGTATGACAAGGAGTCTACAAAGTTACTAGCAGACTTTGTATGATTTCAAGTTTATATAAATATATACACAGGTATTTTACTCCTTAAAATACATTAAACTGCCAATTTGCTTTTGAATCATTGCATTTAGAATGATTGAGCTTCATTCCTCCCAATTCCCCAAGATCTGGTAAATCATGTCTAGTTGTCAAAATTTTCAGTTGGATTGACACAAGCCTACTTTGAAAAGGGTCAATTTTATGAGGCTTAACCTTATTATTTATTTAATGTGAACTTTGGAGATATTTGTATTTTTTCTTTGCTCTTCTGTGCATATTGACAGTGACGTCATTGGGCTCATGGATGATGCAGCACTTGCAAATTACATCCCCTCCTATGGAGACCAAATTGCCCTCTTCAATTACTGCAAAGCGAAAACAAGGGCTTTTAGAAACACTTAGTGAGAAAATGAAAGTCAGAAAGGAAGTCACCAAGGAAAACATATCACATGCTGACACAAGACCAATACAGACAAAGAAGCTAAGAACAACACGAAATGTAGAGATAAGAGGAATTCACAGTTACGGTCACATAGCCAAACATGTGAGGGCAAAGCAGGGAGGTGGCACTAGAAAAAATCAATTGGCAGTTAATGCTAGAATAAAAGACAACCTTCAAGAAGGAAAGAAACTTTTTTTCCCTGATGGAATATCTCCTAAAGGACCAGAATCAGATTTTGAGTTTGAGGTTTGGGACTTCAAACAGAACCACCTTACTGTTGACACTTGCCTGTCCATTGGCACTATCTATTAGACTGTAAGACTCACAATGTTGCGCTTTTACATTGCAACAAAGCCGAAAGATCTTGAAGATGATGCCAGCGAGACATCTGAAGTCATTCTTGTCTCTGCACACAGTGGCAATGATATAAATACAGCAGAACTACAAGTGGGAGAGGTCATGCTTGGTTTTGATAGAGTCCAGTCTTCCTTAAATGTGTCTGTGGACTCTGAAATTCCCTTTGGTCCCATTTACGGCACTGAAGAAGACACAGAGGACACGTTGATCTATGAGGGCTTTCCTATGCCTACCAGTCCAGCTCCAGCAGAGGATCTGATAATGGTCACCTTACATCATGCTAACACTTTAAATGACATGATTACAGGTTTCTCGGATGAAGAGATTTTGAACAAAGCATTGAATGTGAGACGCATACTTCCAGACAACAAAGAAGAAGCAGGCAGCGGATCTGGGGTATTGAGAGATGTTCTCAGCT
>NC_048417.1:24934093-24940345 GCF_013103735.1 Etheostoma cragini | reverse complement strand
AGTTTTCTGTGCAGCACTTTGGTAACTTTGTGTTTGTAAAATGTGCTATACAAATAAAGTGGATTGGATTGGATTGGACTTCAGCATGACCCTTAATAGTCAGAGAGAGCTTATTCCAGCTGTGCAGAAGGAAAAAAAAACTATATAATCCTTAGTTTCATGTGTTTTGGTGGTGCATTCATATACCACAACAAACTGTTATACTGACCTATATCAAAGTCAGAATCACCTACACCAGATTAAGTTATCTGTACAACACAAATCTTCATGCTGGACAGAAACATGTTTTGTTTGTTTAATTAAGGATTCCATTCCAACAACAGCAACAACTGTGGCATGCTTCATCACTGCTTTATCCAGTCAGCTATAACAGCTAGAGGATTTTTTTGTAAGTTTTAAAATAATGACCCATGTAAAAAATTGTGTGTAAACAACCATTTCATTTCAGCCAAAAGTGTAGCCAAGCTACATCTGACTATTTGCTGGAATGTCATGTTGGACCAGCAAGCGCATTGTTCTAGTCAGACTAGTTCATCTAGACCATTTTTATTTAAATCTGAACTAATTTCAACCATACATAATCTAAAAGTAAGGCTGGACGTTTTTCAACACTATAGGTTACCTAAATTGTCCCAGTGTGTACAATTTTACCCATGTGTTTTGCATTAGCCATGTTTGCAAAATGTTGCATTTTATGTCTTTGCTGGATTCAATTGAATTCAAGTCTTTAAAGTTTAAATACTTGCTGATTATTTTTTAAAATATCACTTCCTAGTTAGTGAAAGCAAGCCTGAAGTGTATGTTTTCTTGGATGTCATATTGTCTCGATACCACACCTTGTTAATCAACCTATTTAATGGTATTTTGGGATGTCATGTTGTAATGTTTGTTCCTTCTGAACAGACAATGTTTGATACAATTGTCTATAAAGTTTACTTATTAATGTCTGGCTATTATGTGCTACAATGGCAAATATTACTTTGTTACTGAAAGAGTTTGATTAAGTCATTCAAATCCGCCATTGCACGAATTGTGAGCAGCAAAACTGATGGCTTTTAATTTGGTTTGATATTGTGCATGCACTATACAAAGCAGTCTGAAAATGTTGCGTTCTTACAGTACCTTGTGGATCAACACATTTGATACTAGCAATGCCAAAGGGCTGTAGTTGTTTAGGAATCCATGTTCCAAATTCTCAGGTTCTCATTTTATTCCAATATAAGAAGGTATTTCTGTTACTGAAAGCAAGTCTGGCATATAGCTTTGCAGTTTTTCATGAGCATTAACACTTGCCTTAATTCTACACTACATGTATGATATAGATTTTATGATATAACTTTGGAAGTAACAGACCCTGGTTGAATAGCCAATGTTGACCTGAGGTGTTAATGATCTTTTACATTGTTACAGTTGTAGAAGATGTATCGATAAGGCTATACAAGATGATGTTAAGGATATATATTTTATTTTTTAAAGCATCAATTTAAAATTGTATGCTTCATATACTGCATTTGTTATGCAAAATTGGTCATGTGGTGTTCATGCACTTTTACATTGACCATCTCTTTAGTTTAGATTTCTCTAAGCCTCTTTACTGTAAACATGTTAAATGTTACTTTTAATGGTCAAATGTTGGTTTAAAAAGTCAAGTCATTCTGGTTAGATGCATACCAGGCTATGTAGTTATGAGATTTAACCATCTTATTAAAAAAATGTTTAATATGAAGTTTTAATGTTAATAAAATGTTACTTTTTCACAATTGTATTCAGATATTTATTTGAATATTGAACCTCTCTGTCCATATTGGTGAAAGTGATGAGGTAAATGAGGTTTAAAATACAGTTGAGGAATATTACAAAGTGTTTTAAAGTCATTCATATTTGACACAAGTGTGAAAAAATCATTCCACTGGGATTAAAAACAAATCAACCAGTGCAAGGTGTCAACTAGGCACGATTAAACAGCTAGCAATTTACAGAGAAAGAGCTGATCTTACACAAATCCTGTCTGAAAGTTGTAATAGTAGATGTACAATCAGAGAAATACATGGAAATGGTATTGCTGGGGTCAAACATTTCTTAGGAACACATGAAATAGCAAGGCCTATATTTTTATTGATACATATTTGGCAAAAGAAAATATACATTTAACACTTTTTTTTTTAAACCAACTTACGTTCTTTCACTGCTTACAAGCTGTAGAACCCAGTTTAAACCTCAGTTGTCCTCACTGCACATAGTATAGTACCTAACACTTTCATATTTTCCCATTTTTTGCGGAAAAAATACAAACTGACTAATTACTCTCTTTAAATAAAAATGTACAGTGCTGCTCATGAGTATAGGAACCCCTGCTTAGGTTAAAAAAAATAGTTTGGAAATTGATCTTAATGCCTTAATTAAAAAAGAGGACAAATCCAACCTTTAAAGACACTAATTTTCTTTGTGAATGAATATTGTATCGTAAATATATACATGTTCTTCCTAAAAATACTGGATACTATGCATCCTGATAAAGTTCCCTTGGCCTTTGGAATTAAAATAACCCCATATCATAACATACCCCTTACCATGACAATGGCATGGTTTTATTTCAGTTAGCCTAATAGTGGTCGGATTTGCATTGACAGATGATTTTATGGGAAGTATCCAATGCCAATCTCTAAATATGGGGAAGGGTGTGTGATGATGTGGGGGGGAAGGGATATTTTAATTCCAAAGGCCAAAGGAACTTTATCAGGATTTATAGTATCCTGAGCCATGAAATAACTGGCCTTTAAAAATAAACATACTGTATGTCTGCCTCTATGGGGGTTGTATACTTTGCCCCTTGTATTTTAAGGAAGAACATTTATTTACGATATATTATTTTTTCACAAAGAAATTTGGTGTTCTGTGTGGTTAGATTTTTCCTCATTCTTTAAGGCAATAAGATCAATTTCCAAAAGATGATTTTTTTTAATACAACTTAAGCAGGGTTTCCTATACTCAGGCGCAGCGGTCTAACTACAATTCTGCTATTTGTATTAAGGGTCTTGAATAGTTTTCTAATTTCATCTGTTAAGAGTTAACATTTTGTTTTGCATCCAACATCCATTCATCTTAAACAGATCAAATCATTTCCTGTATTACCTCTCTTAACATGATGTACAAAACAGCTGCAGCAAGGGGATCTGCAGGAGCATCCCATCCTTTCTCCTCCATTAGGAGACAACACAGTTTAAAAACAGTTTCGTTACACGGAAACTGGCCTTTAGGAGTACACTCTTCCATACACAAAGTGACTTCCTCCATGGCAATTGGTTTCAGTCTATCCTCAGCACTGTGCAACTCTGGGAATGAGTACATCACAAATGGCCGACCCGACGCCACATCATCACTTGATTGTGGTCTGATTTTGTGTGAATTCCATGTGTTGACAACATCATCAAGTTCATCCTGCAGAGAAACAAACAGTAAATACAGAATACAAACGGGATATAGTTGCTCTTAAACTATGCAACTGCTGCCTAAACGGAAACCTAGTTTTTTTGCATTTCATCAGCTAAGTCAACAGTGAACAGATACAGTAACAGTCCCACTAATCACTGTAAAATTAAGCAGCCAGAGAATTGCATTTCCACCAAACAGCATGTGCACACAGAACGATGCTGCACTGATACCGTAATACTTCACGAATACTTTGTCAATGCATACAGTAACTGTATCCTAACAGGAGGCTCTGAATGAAAGTCTTGAATGTTCACTGTACATGAACAGAAAACTAGGAAGGGTCTAGTTTCTCAAAATAAAAGCTCAGTAAGTGTGTCTTTACAGGGTATAGCGAGTTTTACATCGAATATGAATACAAATTTCTTCCTTTGTATTTCTATGGCATTTTATTTCTACTTATATATAGGACTTGTAATATTTTGCCATTCAGTTGTGTCAGCTACATGTTTTAGCTGTCAAGTTCTGCTAATGCAATTGAGCTGTCAGCTCCAGTTTTACATTTCAGCTTTCACCTTTTCAAAACAATGCATGACAAAAAGTCAATGGAATGTAATTACACATAATTTTTTATGCTACAATAATTGAAGTATAAAATCTTGAGATTACCCAAAAAACAATCCTTAATAATTAATAACGAACACAGGCAAAAGAATAAAATGTCCTTAGGTGTGCATCAGGGTAACACTGGACATTAAGACAGTTCTCAGGTTGGCAAAAGTTCCAGTGAAACATTTACTGTGGGCTACATTACTACAGTATCACTGTTTAAAACAAACTAATGTGTATGAAACTGTAACTGATCAACCATCTGTCATAGTCACAATAATGGAACATTCCTTTCATAGTTATGTTACAGTATTTCATGAAATGCAAAAAAAGCGTTGAGGCATTATATTTGGGCCTAAATGGATTTCTCCTTCCTGGCTTTGCTCGGCTTTACTTTTCAACTCTCGCTTAGCCCCTTAAGTGAGAGTTTGAAAAGCGAAGCTGACCAAAGCCTGGAAACAGGGTTTTAACTGACGTAACCATTATTATTATTATTACTGTGCTCCATTTATTACTTACTCATTTCCTAAGGAGAGGAAAGATTATTACCTGAATAAGATTAAGGATACAGAATTGGATGAGACTTTTTTCCAAAAAGTCTTCTGTGAAGTGGCCAACATCCTGAAGAGTTTGAAATTAGTTCATCCAGAACTCTGCACTTTGTTTGCATCCCTCAATGCGTTGGTTTGCTGTGATTCTTCCATAAAGGAAACTTCTCTCCCCTGCAAAACTGTCTGGGTGGTTGCGCCGCAAAAATATCTGGATTTCTTCTACAGAACCATTTTCTGTTCCCCTGTCTGCACGAATCCTCTTTGGACAACCCCCTATGCTTGAATACAAAAACCATGCACCACAACAAAGTATAGTTCTTTTTTACTCACCTTTTGTTCTTCCAGTAATGAAATTGCTTCATCTGGGACCCTTCAAACACGCAAAAACTCACTTAAATCCGATATGTTCAGCATGCGGTTCTCCGGCTAAGTCATGCAAAGTTACTCCCTCTTATTGGTCCCTTACAGGTACCCATACTTCTGACTTTATTCTCAGAATTCTGACTTTATTCTCAGAATTCTGAGAAGTCTTATGCTGTTATGTTCACTGGCTGGTTAGATTTAGTCGGGCGATAATGTTAGTTTTATGAGCATATTAATTCCCCTCCCGATAATGCCTTTGTGAACAATAAATCTGTGTCTGGAAAAATCTAGCTAACGTTTGCAGCTGGTGTGCAGCATGTTATGTGATCAACTGTTACAGCCGAGATGTTGCTCATATTAACTTTAGCTAGCTAGCTAGGTGATCAGTTTGTTTTTAGGATTCCTTCGGTGTAGACCGCTCAGGAAGCCTAATTATTACCAAGGCCGTCTAACTACTTTACAAAACACTAAAAAACGAGTGTCTCATTAACGGGCGCTGGACGTTAGAAACACGCAGTATCATAAAAACATGCTAACGTCTCAGAATTCTGAGATTAAAGTCAGAATTCTGAGAAAAAAGTCTGAATTCTGACTTTAATCTCAGAATTCTGAGAAAAAAGTCTGAATTTACAAAAAGTTTTCACCAGTGGCCCTAATCCTCTTCCGTAGGTATGAATCTATACCCATATAATTGATAAATTGTTGTTTTGTGAATATAGCTGTTAAGAATAGGTAAATGTCTGATCCTGTATTTCTGTGTCAGTGGGGGATTCTGTTAATATGACCAGTATTCGTAGGGAGCAATGTGCAGCGACAACTTTTGTAACAGCGTAGCCGTGTGAGGTGCACTACGCAGCCAGTGTGTTCTTGTTAACTGATGTAAGTGAGAATGTGAAATTATAGGATGTGATATTGTGTTATTTTGTAAAAATGGAAATATGGCCATATTTTATGATTTATTCTGAATGAATAAACTCAGATGCATTTGGGAGAAGACAAGAAAGCTGCTGTGTCAAACTCTCCCATTATTTCACCTGTCTTTCAGGGAATTTAAATCTGTTACCTTGTCTCCTTGCCTGGGACCTGTAACACATACATTTGTGTGGCCGTGTGTGCGTGTCTGTCTCTGTGTGTCTTTGTGTGTCCGTGTGTGTTTGTGTGTGTGTCTGTCTGTGTCCTTGTGTGTCCCTGTGTGTTTGTGTATGTCTGTGTGTGTGTCCCCGTGTGTGCGTGTGTGTGTCCCTGTGTGTGTCTGTGTGTGTCCGTGTGTGTCCCTGTGTTTGTGTTTGTGTGTCCCTGT
>NC_048417.1:24932338-24933993 GCF_013103735.1 Etheostoma cragini | reverse complement strand
AGTCAGGTCCCCATAAGTATACTGTTTTCACAGTTTTTGGTCCCCACAAATGTAGCTATACCTAGACCACACACACACTCACACACACAGTTAGTTTTTGTTGAAGAAGGCGGAGTTCAGCTACAGAAGTTTGGACTTTTCAATGTTGACACACACACACACACACACACACACACACACTTGGACAGAGTGACATGCAGCAGACGGATGGACGCAGAGAGAGAAGACAGAGAGGAGGAATACTAATCGAGGTCAGTGTATTGTCTTCTGTGTGTGTGTGTGTTTGTGTGTGTGTGTGTGTGTGTGTGTGAGAGAGAGTGTGTGTGTGTGATCAGCTGTCTCAGACTCTAATGTCTTCGTCGTCAATTTCAAACTGTCGGTGACATGTTGAAGAAAAAATAAGACATCAACAATTTAATGTTTTAGTCTCATCAGACTCCAAGTGATTTTATTAAGCAGAAAGACGTGTGTGTTTACTTTGCTGTTAATAAAGTTAACCTGATCAAATAACGTGCTGACCTCTGATCCCTGTCAGCAGCCAATCTCAGTGAGCCCTGCTGGGAAGGATTTCCTTTGGAATAACAGGATTTATTCAGGTAAACTCACCTGTTAAAAAATAAAATAGATTAAAAAGACAAGAGATGATATAATAATGTTATGTGAATAGATGCAGATGAGCAGTATGTAAATGTATTTTTTATGTTCAGTTTATACTTGATGAATAAAAATGAAGTCACTTGTTTATTTATGAGTGTCAGCATATCTCGTCTGCAGGTCGTCATGGAGACCATCCAGACTCGTCTGACTCAGGTGAGAGGGAGATCCGCTTGGACCCGATACGCGTGTCGACGTCGACATACTGTGAACATTCAGGACTCCAACACCACAACACCCGTTACTGCGTGATTATGTTTTACACCGTTACACTTCTGGGGTTGCTCCGGTGCCGCTGGAAATTTTGCCATACGCATACACACACACGCACACACACACACACTATCGCCCATTTCCAGCTTTTTCTGCTTCCCCTCTGCGAGACTAATAGTTTACATACAGCTGTTAATAATTTGTTAAGAAAGTATTAGGAACATGTCCGGTTGTGTGATGTCTGATTTAAAAAACTAGATCAGTGATTCCTAGGCGAAGAAAGTGCTGCTGTAGTCCTCTTGTACTGATGTTGACACGTGTCTCAGGTCGGGTCTAGCATCTCTGTCTGACACGTGTCTCAGGTTCAATCTAGCATCTCTCTCTCAGTCTTCATCAGTGAGTGTGACCGAGGAGGTGGGCGGAGCTCAGAGGGTGGAGATGACGTTCGAAGATGCAGGGCCTAGCAGTGACATCACAGCACTGGTGCTGCCATATCGCTATGGTTACCGGAGAGCTGGCGGGCTCCTGTGTGTGGGCATCGTCGTTGTCTTTACCGCTGGTACACACACACACACACACACACACACACACACGGACACACACATACACAAACACACACACACACACACACACACAAACACACAGTCGTGTCTGGCTATCTTTGTGGGGACCAGTCATTGACATAATGGATTCCCTAACCCTAACCCTAACCCTTACCCTAACCTTAACCATCAAACCTAAATGCCTAACCCTCACCCTCACCCTTACCCTAACCATAACCTAACTCT
>NC_048417.1:24928621-24932238 GCF_013103735.1 Etheostoma cragini | reverse complement strand
ACACACACACACACACACACACACACACACACACACACACACACACACACACACATACACACACACACACACTCTCTCTCTCTCCTCTCTTTCTCTCACACATGTACACGCACACTCTATCATTACCTTGTATATACTAACAAATTGGTTTGAGAGTTAAAGCCCATGTTGCAGGTTAACCACCACTGTTGATTAATGGGTACATACAACACTCAAGATATACACTTACAAAAAGGATTCTTAGGAACACCTGTTCAAGTTGTCATTAATGCAATTATCTAATCAACCAATCACTTGGCAGTTGCTTCAATGCGTTTAGGGGTTTGGTCCTGGTCAAGACAATCTCCTGAACTCCAATCTGAATGGCAGAATGGGAAAGAAAGGCGATTTAAGCAATTTTGAGCGTGGCATGGTTGTTGGTGCCAGACGGGCCGGTCTGAGTATTTCACAATCTGCTCAGTTACTGGGATTTTCACGCACAACCATTTCTAGGGTTTACAAAGAATGGTGTGAAAAAGGAAAAACATCCAGTATGCGGCAGTCCTGTGGGCAAAAATACCTTGTCTATGCTAGATGTCAGAGGAGAATGGGCCGACTGATTCAAGCTGATAGAAGAGCAACTTTGACTGAAATAACCACTCGTTACAACCAAGGTATGCAGCAAAGCATTTGTAAAGCCAGAACACGCACAACCTTGAGGCGGGTGGGCTACAACAGCAGAAGACCCCACCGGGTATCACTCATCTCCACTACAAATAGAAAAATTTGCAAGAGCTCACCAAAATTGGACAGGTGAAGACTGGAAAAATGTTGCCTGGTTTGATGAGTCTCGATTTCTGTTGAGACATTCAGATGGTAGAGTCAGAATTTGGCATAAACAGATTGAGAACATGGATCCATCACGCCTTGTTACCAGTGTACAGGCTGGTGGTGGTGGTGTAATGGTGTGGGGGATGTTTTCTTGGCACACTTTAGGCCCCTTAGTGCTAATTACGCATTGTTTAAATGCTACGGCCTACCTGAGCATTGTTTCTGACCATGTCCATCCCTTTATGGCCACCATGTACCCATCCTCTGATGGCTACTTCTAGTAGGATAATGCACCATGTCACAAAGCTCGAATCCTTTCAAATTGGTTTCTCGAACATGACAATTGCCCCCACAGTCACCATATCTCAACCCGATAGAGCATCTTTGGGATGTGATGGAACGGGAGCTTTGTGCCTTGGATGTGCATCCCACAATTCTCCATCAACTGCAAGATGCTATCCTATCAATATGGGCCAACATTTCTAAAGAATGCTTTCAGCACCTTGTTGAATCAATGTCACGTAGAATTAAGGCAGTTCTGAAGGCGAAAGTGGGTCAAACACAGTATTAGTATGGTGTTCCTAATAATCCTACAGGTGAGTGTGTATATATCATGTGCAAAAATATCTGCAAAAGTGTAAAAGGCCTTTTGGTAGTTTTTTGTGTTAGCAGACTTTTTTAACGCAATATGGTGATGACGTCATGTGGGGAAGAGTAGGCTCAGCTTGGTACTAGAACTATGGCGACTGCCTGGGATGAGGAAGAAGTGCAAAGAGCCAATAACAACATGAACATCGAGCCACAGACATACAATTTCAAACCTGTGAGATGGCCTGGTTTAGTTACTAATTAGGGCGTAACATCATTGATCCGTCTGTCACTGCCCAATGTGAGGAGAGTGCAGATTTTAGTTGCGCATGTGTCACTTTGTGACAAGTTGCACATAAGATGCAAGATGCTAACAAGAGATTTTTGTAATGTAAATACAGTAAAAATGGACCTATACTAAGTTGGTTCACTGCAGCAGACAACCAAGCGTGTCTTATGTGACGCTAAAGGAGACAACCAAGCACGTGTTACATGACGCTAAAGGAGACAACCAAGCGCGTGTAACATGATGCTAAAGGAGACAACCAAGCGCGTGTTACATGATGCTAAAGGAGACGACACAGGCTAATTACTGCTAACTAACATGCTAATTAACATTAACATAGACACAGGCTAATTACTGGTAACTAACATGCTAGTTAAAATTAAAGGAGACAACCTAAAGGTAGAGACGACCAAGCGTGTGTTACATGACACTAAAGGAGACGACCAAATGCGCGTTCCATGACGCTAAAGGAGACAACCAAGCGTGTGATATATGGTGCTAAAATAATAATAACAACATAGTAACAATCAGTGATAATCAATAATAATCAATCAATAATAACAACAAAGGCACCTGAGCAAGCGTCCATATTTTAAGAGATGGGAGTAAGAATGTGTTGGCACGTTCAGAAGTAGTTGTAGTTGTCAACAGCAAACTCTGATTGGACAGATAGTCTAACTATCTGTCTGGATTTACCCTGCAGAGATCTGAGGAGCAGGTTACCATAGTCCTCAGAAATCAGCCGCAGGTTTGAGCGCCAACACAGAGACAGAGGACGGGGACTGACATCCGGCCTAAATTAGCGACATCTAGCAGAATTTCCAGATGCGCATGCATTCCTGGGAATGAACCGTCGTGGGCATTGATTCATTTATGAACAGCAACCATAGCAACGCACCTAGCTGACCATAAGCTGTAAACGGGCAATAGGCTGTAAACTGTAACAGACTGCAGTAAAAACCCTGATGGAGATGCAGATTATGAATGCGCTCCACACGTCCTAAGAATGCTTTTAAATCCTGAATAAAAACATATCCCACACGTCTCAATCATAAAATGCTAAATTCAGAATTTCAGAATATCTACACACAACACAATATGTTGTTTACAGGTGCTCTTGAGCAAGGCAACAAACCCCCAACTTCTCAGGGCGCCTTCTTATGGCCAGCCCCCCCAG
Source organism: Etheostoma cragini (assembly GCF_013103735.1). NCBI lineage: Eukaryota > Metazoa > Chordata > Actinopteri > Perciformes > Percidae > Etheostoma > Etheostoma cragini. The sequence continues at coordinate 24,929,377 of NC_048417.1, read as the reverse complement.
TCTGATATCTCTCCAAAAGTGCATGTATGGTTAAGGTTCGGATTGGACCCAGGACACAGAACAACCACAAAAGCAGATATGAGTGCAATAGTTTTAATCAGGAAGGTAGTCCAGCACATGGGAAACAAACAGTCCTTTCACGGGAGGAGGTTGAAAGGGGAAAGTGGCGAGGCTGGACAACCCTGCCTAGTGCCTAGACCTACCAAGAACGGGGAAGACCTCAGGCCGTTTGTCATAACAGAGGCCCGAAGGGCAGCATATAATAGAGATATCCATTTAATAAAGTTGTCAAAGGTTAAACTTTGAAAGAATGACCAGCAAGTAGGGCCATTCAATCCTATCAAAGGCCTTCTCTGCGTCGAGTGCAATAGTTTTATTCACAAATGTATAGTCCAGCACATGGGAACAAACTGTCCTTTCATGGGAGGAGGTTGATGTAGTAGGAGGTGGTCCAAAAAGGGAGAACCTGTTAAATGAGCACAGGTGTCGAGACGGAACACAAGATCTGTGAGGAAGACACGATTAGAACACTGAATAGTAACAAAATAGATGCTAGCAACGTAACTGAGCCTAGTTACCAAGGAGGTGTAAGTAACCAACTGGAAGAGGTGGTCAGCCCGGGTTTAAATGCAGAGGTGATGGATGATGAGTTGAAAAACAGCTGTGCAGTTGATGGCGCTGAGCCCACCAAACTGCAACCCCTCCCCGCCCCAACTACGCCTCGATATCCTGTCCATAAATATTATAAACAGGATT
>NC_048417.1:24927377-24928521 GCF_013103735.1 Etheostoma cragini | reverse complement strand
AACTCTGACTGTTGTTTGTGCTTATGCACCAAACAAGAGTTCAGAGTATTTGGCCTTCTTGGAGACCTTGAATGGAGTGCTGTATGGGGCTCCAGTAGGGGACTCCATAGTTCTGCTGGGGGACTTCAACGCACACGTGGGCAATGATGGAGAAACTTGGAGAGGCGTGATTGGGAGGAACGGCCTCCCTGATCTGAACCAGAGTGGTTGTCTGTTGTTGGACTTTTGTGCTAGTCATGGATTGTCCATAACAAACACCATGTTCGAACATAGGGATGTTCATAAGTGTACGTGGTACCAGAGCACCCTAGGCCAAAGGTCAATGATCGATTTTATAATCGTCTCATCTGATCTGAGGCCGTATGTTTTGGACACTCGGGTGAAGAGAGGGGCAGAGCTGTCAACTGATCACCATCTGGTGGTGAGTTGGGAACGTCTGGAGGAGGCCCCTGTCCGACGGACTTTCAACTCGCACCTCCGGCGGAGCTTTTCGTGCATCCCTGTGGAGGCTGGGGGCATTGAACCTGAGTGGACAATGTTCAAAGTTTCCATTGCTGAAGCTGCGGCGGGGAGCTGTGGGCTAAGGGCCTTAGGTGCCTCAAGGGGCGGTAACCCATGGACACCCTGGTGGACACCGGTGGTCAGGGAAGCCGTTCGACTGAAGAAGGAGTCCTTCCGGGGTATGTTATCCCGGAGGACTCCGGAGGCAGTTGCAAGGTACCGACGGGCCCGAAGGGCTGCAGCCTCTGCCGTGACAGAGGCAAAGCAGCGGGTGTGGGAGAAGTTCGGAGAAGAAATGGAGAAGGACTTTCGGTCGGCACCAAGGTGCTTCTGGAAAACCGTTCGCCACCTCAGGAGGGGGAAGCGGGGACTCATCCAAGCTGTATACAGTAAGGATGGGACGTTGTTGACCTCGACTGGGGAGGTTATAGAGTGGTGGAGGGAGCACTTTGAGGAACTCCTAAATCCAGCTGACGCGCCCTCTGTGGTGGAGACAGAGCTGGAGGATGATGGGGGATTGTCGTCAATGTCCCTGGTGGAGGTCGCTGAGGTAGTCAAACAAATTCACAGCGGCAAAGCCCCAGGGATTGATGAGATCCGCCCAGAAATGCTCAAAGCTCTGGGTGTGGAAGGGCTGTCTTGG
>NC_048417.1:24923331-24927277 GCF_013103735.1 Etheostoma cragini | reverse complement strand
ACAACACAGCCCTCAGGTTCATAGGGACACACAAACCTCTCCACCACGATAAGGTGATGGTTCCCCGGAGAGGCCTGTGTGTAATGTTTATAAAAACAATTGTAATGTCCTCTTAGGGATTAATAAAGTATAGATTATTATTATTATTATTATTATTATTATTAGGCTCGTGTCAACTTTATAGTTTCATTGGGTCACAGAAACCCAGATAAATTTCCATCAATCTCTTCCTCTTCCTCCTGCAGACCCCCCTTCTCCTCAGTAGCTCCACCCGTGTGCAGACAGTGACGGAGGTCCTGCAGTACAACTACAAGGAGGTAGTCTTTGTTGGCTGTTCGCTTCCAGGTGGCTCGGCCTGATAAGGTTCGGGACTTAGGGGAGGAGTGCTGCTGCAGCTTGCAGTTCATTTATTTAAGTTGTGATAAGGCCACTCAGCCTCAGTGAGCGTGGGAGGGAGGGAGGCGAGGGGGATGGGGGGTGTATTGGTCAATTTAATCCATTCAGAAAAAGTAAACTCGCAGTGTATGTTGGAAATGAGAATGCTATTTTAAAGTTTCCAGTGGACTGAGCGGCCCGAGGTGAAAAAAAAAAAGTTTTGTGGATTTAAAAAAAGTTTGGTATACCTGCAGAGAAGAAGAAAACTGAAATGAGAATATGAAGTTAACAGTTCAACGTCTTGATAGTTTCATATGATACCCTACGAAGTGATGGACACCGCCGGCTGTTCCCCTTACAGCCAAGGTTAGTGGTCAACGGGCGGCTTTGGCTCAGTTGTAGAGCGGCCGGTAAAGTGGTCCGATTCCTGGCCCTGCAGTCCCATGTTGAAGTGTCCTTGGGCAAGACGGTTGCTCTGATGTTGCCCCATTAGAGTGTAGATGTGTTTGAGTGTAAAACTGATGAGCCCCTTGTCCAGCAGCCTTGGCCTCAGTGTGTGAATGGTTCCTGTATGTAGAAGAACTTTGAGTAGTTGCTATGACTAGAAAAGCTATATATAAACAGTCCATTTACAATTTTTATTTTTTTTACCTCCTTGGGGCTTTTTTTTACCTCCTTGGGGCTTTTCCATCTTTAATTTTTGACTGGACAGCTAGGTAAGAGAAAGAGCAGACATGCAGGAAATCATCACAGGTTGGATTCAAATCCGGGACCACTGCATTGAGGAATAAACCTCTATGTGCACCTAGTCTACTACTGAACCAACCCGGACACATACAGCTGTATTTTGTTATTATTTTTATTGTGTTGTATTGTTAATGGTTGTGATGTTAGCATGTCTTGTGTTTTGTGGTTTTAACAAAACAAAAAGAAATTGTTAATCGTAAAAAATTACTTGAATACACACGAATTATAGAGCATCACTTTCCGAAGCTGGTTAACTGTTCAGCATTTATGCTGAACAGTTATAAGTATATTACGTATATATTATTTTGGACAGAACTCCTTTTATCTTAATTTACCCTGGGAGACATTGAGAATCTCTCTTTCCCAGGAAACGCCTTGATTTAATTAAAATAAATGTTTTTTCATCATTTACGGCTTACAGATGCTGACTGAGCGGCATCTTTATTTCAGGACTTTTAATATCATTAATACTCTACTAATATCCAATCCTGCCTCTGTTCTTGAGCCCTGCAGCAGTCTGAACTTTGCAGTTTTATTAGTTATTATTATTATTTCTTATGGAGGGATTTAAGGATTCATCCAAAATATTTCTTCTCTATGATAATCCAAATCGTTCATTAACATTGAGACATTTTCAACTTTGACCTCAGAGAGAAGATGCAGAAGACACAAAAAACTGACCAATCAGAGCAGGCTGGGCTCACACACACACACACACACACACACAAACACACACTTACACACACGCACACACACACACACACACACACACACACACGCACACACACACACACACACACACACACACTCACAAGACAGACACACAGACACACCAGCACAGACACACACACATATATATACAAATACAACCAGACACAGACACACACATATATACAAATACAAGCAGACACATACACACGGACACACACAAACAAACACACAGACACAGACAGACACACACACACATACAAAGACAAGCAAACACACACACACACACACGTATAAAAATACAAGCAGACAGAGACACTCAGACACACATACTTAGACAGTTGAAGATCTAAAGGTGGATTAACTATTAATAACATAATTATTAATAATTTAATAATATAATTATTAATAATAAAATGGATGAATGACTCCTATACGAAAGTGAGGCATGTGTGGCATGTGTTTCGGAATGGGAATGTGTCTTGTTCATTTAGTTTGGTGTCATATCTTCTGCACTTGTTTTAATATTAGGGCTGTCAAAATTAGCGCGATAATAACGAGTTAACGCAATCATATATTAATTTGATTAAGAAAAAACGTCGCGATTAACGCACGTTGTCTTTGACCCCTTGAATGACCCGTATTGAGGTGTTTGCACAGGGCGCGCGACACTGATGAACAGTAGCTGTGCTGGCAAGTGGTAGTCTCATAGAAGGGTGTGCAGCCAGATTGAAAAGAATCAGCACAGAAGTTGAATTATGGAGAAAGAAGGGATAATGGATGGACTCTGCCAGATAGTACACTTGACAAAACGAAAAGTTATATGTAGCATTTGTTGAGCTGAGTTTAGTTATCACCAAAGTACATCCAGTCTGAGGTATCACTTGCAAGCCAAGCACACGGATCCCAGCGTAAGCTCTGCTTCTGGTAACGTACGACAAACTACACTTGACAGCCGTTTTAGAAGCAGATTGATGGATACGTCGACCTCCAGTAAACTGACCCAAGCTATAGCTAAATGGATAGCCACAGCATGCAGACCAGTTTATATAGTGGAAGACGAAGGTCCCCGTGATATTATCCGGATTGCCTCCTGTGACCTCACGTACGAGTTGCCATACAGGGCCACAGTCATGTCCAGGATACACGAGTGGTATGACACAGAGAAGGCAAAACTAGCTACGAATTTGGACAACAGAGCTTCTGTCGCGCTTACTGGTGACTATTGGACATTGCTAGGTAATCATAGCTATCTTGGAGTAACAGCTCATTACATCGATCAGGAGTGGAAGCTGCATTCACATGCATTGAATGTAATGAGAACTGATGAGAGGCATATGGCTGACGTATGCGCGAGTCATTTTATGGATGTGGCGGGTCAGTGGAACATTGAAGAGAAAGTGAGCACGCTGAACACAGACAGTGCTAGAAATATGATTGCAGCTTCGAAACAGCTACGTTCAGTCACAGTGTCTCTACAAAACAGTGCATTTGACCGTGCACTTGCTAAATGTCGCAAAGTGGTTGGCCACTTCAAACATAGCCCACCTAATAATGCTGAACTCAAGACACAGCAAGTTGACTGTCAACATCATCAGAAATGATTTTGTTTTTTGTTCCACTTTACATTCAATAATTGTAAGTAACTTCTTGATTACAAATGCAGTAAGTGACAGCCAGTCAATAAAACCCCCTTGATATCAATTGGTCTAGTTTTTACTTATTACAGTTTTTTTGGATTGCTTAAGCACGATTTTCAAAACAGGGCCCGTGTTTTCAAAACACTACACACAATTAGCACAACCACACACCCAATTAGCAAAACACTACAGATCCTTTGCATAATTAAACACTCTTGTAAAAACTATACACTTCTGTTTAAAAAACCACACTTTGTTACCATATGAAACACACACGTTTCACATTACTATACTCTGTTTGCACGAGTTACACTCTGCTGTGATAAACCTAAAACACTTTTAGCACTCTACACCCCTTTGATTAGAGTTGGCTACCATCAACAAAGTACAAATATAACGTAAATTCACCAAACACTACACAAGACCAATGTTGCAGACTGAAGAAACTCATTTATTTCTCAACACGCCCAAAATGT
>NC_048417.1:24918469-24923231 GCF_013103735.1 Etheostoma cragini | reverse complement strand
AGACAACAATGTATTGCATATGATCGATTTGATTTGCTGCTGTTATGTTGTGCAATTGGTCCAAGAATGTAAGTATGAAGGCTGTGTTGTAAGGGCCCATATGGGCATGGCGGTGGATGACCCCATTCTGTGTAATGGCTGCACAGAGTGTTATATTACCCCCACATTGCCCTGGGACATTGACTATAGCCCTGTGGCCAATGATGTTTCTTCCCCTCCTTCCTGTTCTCGTCAGGTTGAACCCAGCCTCATCTACGTAAATGAACTAATGCTGGATCTCCTCTCCATCCATTTGTAAAACTCTCTGAAGAACAGTGTCAGGCAAAATTGTGTTCAGTGTAGATCTAGTATACATATTTACAGTACAGTAAAAGATTATGAGACAGTATGCAAGATCACAATGCTTAGGTGAATACATACCTCTGCATAATCATGCCGCAGTCGTTTCACCCTTTCGGAATTGCGCTCGAAAGGCACCCTCGATAAATTTGCTTCATTTGAATATGTTTTTTTATTAGGATGCGTGCCAGTGTTGATGTTGAGACCTGATGGATATTGTTGAAACCGACGTTGTTATTGACAATGTTAGCTTGGAGCTGATTGAGGGTTATAGCATTGTTCCTGACCCTCAATCCTATGTAGAGAAAAAAACAGTAAACAATAGTACAATAATTTCACAGGAAAAGGTAACAGAAGTGCTAGAATACAGTACTGTAAGCAGTTGCTGAAACCGTGCAGATGTTTTTGATATGATGATATTTTTACAATACCTATTTTCCAGTCGCAATATTCTTATCACACTTGCCACTGTGTATCGGCTTAGATTTGGCTGTACTCGCAGTCCAGCCTCCCTCAGCGTCAGGCCGTGGTTGACAACGTGGTCAACCAGTGTTGCGCGGATCTCATTTGTCATATTCGGTCCTCTTTGAGCACCTTCTTGTCTTCCTCTTCCTCTTCCTCTACCTCCAGCATGGCCTCCATCTCTTCCTCTTCCGTTGATTCCTCCTCTGTTGATTCCTCTTCCTCCCCTTCCTCCTCTTCCTCCTTGTCCTTCTCCTCCTCCTTGTCGTCCTCCTCCTTGTCCTTGTCCTCCTCCTTCTCCTCCACCTCGTCCTCCATCTCGTCTTCCACCTCTTCTTACTATTTCTCTGACTCTTTCCATTGTGCTTGAAGACCGATGAACTCACCTGCTGCTTTTTATAGTGCTTATACACCTGATTGGTGTGTCTACAATTAAGCAAACAAGTGTTTGCACACCTGATGACTGTGTTGAATCAATTGGTTGGAAGGTGCGGTAATTTGACAGTCAGTGCTTTGGTATTGCAAGGAAGTGACTTCATAATAGATTTTTGTGTGTAATGTATGTTAAGTGTGTTTAGTGTTTTGCAAATCACTGTGTGTAGAGTTTTGCAACAAGTGTGAGGTTGACAATGTGCTTATAGTTTTGCAAATATGGGCTGATGTTTTGCTTCTTGAGTGTAAGGTTTTGCCAATAGTGTACTACTTTTAACTTTAGTGTGTAAGCAATCCAAAAAAACTGTAAGTACATTTGGTATGAATGACAATGTGTCATTACATTTGATAATCTTATTTAACTTCAATTGGAGTGGATTTGAAATAGAATTTTAAAAATGCGATTAATAGTGAGTTAACTCACCATTACTATGCGATTGATCAACTAAAAAATGTTAATCGTTTGACAGCCCTAGTTAATATGCAATATGTACGTATGTAACATAGAGAAATTAATCATAAGACATAAGATTATGAGGGATACGAATTAGATATGTTTGTGATGTTGTGTGTCTATGTAATCGAATTAAACTCAACTAAAAATATACATTATGTAAATACAAAGGATTGATGATGACGATTTGTTGATCCCCTAAGTCCATGATACGTGTGTGAGTGTGTTTGAGTGTGTCTCTGTATGTTTGTTTGTGTGTGTGTGTCTCTGTGTTTGTGTGTGTGTGTGTGTGTGTGTCTGTTTCTGTGTCTGTGTGTGTGTGTCTGTGTCTCTGTGTGTTTGTGTGTTTTTGTGTGTGTTTTTGTGTGAGTCTCTGTCAGTTTGTGTGTGCATGTGTGTGTGTGCGTGTGTGTGTGTGTTCACATCTTTCATACACGCTTGCTCTGATCACAGGTGGGACTGAATGACACCTGGAAACAGCTGGAGAGACAGATGTTCTCACCTGTATGTGGCGTGTGAAGAACTAGCAGCCTGGGGTGAAAACACACACACAAACACACACACACACACACACACACACACACATGCACACAGACACACACACACACAGACACACGAACACAGACAGACACACACACAAACACACAGAGACACACACACAAACACACAAAGAGACACACACAAACACACACACACACATGCCACACAAACACACAGATGCAGTTGAAGATCTAAAGGTGGATGATCTATTAATAATATAAGGATGAATGGTTTGAAGCACAGCTGAGACGTTTCATGCAGCTTCTGCTCTGTGTAGTCTTCAGTAGTTTTTGTTAATCTTCTCTCTCATTACTTCAGGTGAATGTAGCAAGGGAAAGAAAAAGAAAAATCATCTTTTCAAAGCATGACTCAGCCGGTTGTTTCCAGAAATAGTCTTTCTCTCTAAGAGGATCCATCACTCGCGTTGTGGCTTTGATGCCGTCACACGCTCAGCAGACGTTCATTTCAGACCATTTAAATTATTTTTAGGGGGGCTGTTCACACAGAAACACAGACACACACACACACACACACACACACCCACACACACACACACACACATTCACACACACAGAAACACAGAAGCACACACACAGAAACACACACACACACACACACAGAAACACACACACACACAGACACACACGTACACACACACACATGCATACACACAGACACACACACAGGTGCACCCAACGACGCATATGCACATGCATACACACACAGAAACACACACAGACACACACACACACACAAACACACACACACACACACAGTTTTAGAAGGGCGGGAGGAGGTAAAATTTAGCTCAGCGGCACCCTTCATCCAGAAGTTATTACACCCTGAAGGCTCCCAGAGTTCTCTCGGCACCCAGGACACGCGGGGCAGCGATGGCGTCTCGGAGGATTTGTCATTTCCACAGACATATTCGGAATAGAAACGTCATAAAAACCTGATTCATAAACCATATGTGCAGCAAATAAAACAAGAGGAGGAGTGGACATGTGCGATTTTTCAATCAGAGTCTCTGCTACAGCTGCGATGTAGTTATAGACTCAAATAAACACACATCCTGTCAGGTTGCACTTAAAGGACAAGTCCACTCAATATTAACTTGTAGCTCTAGTGTTTTTAAATGTGGAGGTCTGTCAGTAGAGAGAAACTAACCAATCAGCTCTGTCTGTAGAGAGAGAAATAACCAATCAGGTCTGTCAGTAGTGAGAAACTAACCAATCAGGTTTGTCAGTAGAGAGAGACTAACCAATCGGGTCTGTCAATAGAGAGAGAAATAGCCAATCAGGTCTGTAAGTAAAGAGAAACTAACCAATCGGGTCTGTCAGTAGAGAGAGAATAACCAATTGGGTCTGTCAGTAGAGAGTGTCGAACGGTGTGACAGTTACTGAGGTGTCGTATCGCTCTCGTTTGGTTGAGGGCTAACTCCTTTTATACCTTCCCCTCAGTAACCCCCGTCCCTACTATGCCCGCTTCTGCCGTGTAATAACACCCGTTACTATAAGCGGGGCGGATGGTTAGGCCTATACTTAAGGAGTTACTTCGATACTTCCCTGATTGCAAAAATGCTAGATTTTAGTTCTTTTTACTAAAGACACAAACACCCTTGCTAAATTTAAAGGGCCCCCGCCCGGATCAGGAAAACTCAAGACAAGGCAAGAGGCCTTTTCAGATTTTTACCCCAGACGTCCCCCACTAACGGGCTCTTTTACCCCTGTATATTTTAATCACTGCCCGAGGGGATCTTTATAACCAATGATTTTTCTTTAGTACTCACGGTTAGGAACTATGGGGCGCCGTTTGTAATGCGGCTCACGCTGAAAATAACAGTAACATTTGGTCACATTTAGCTTTAAATAATGTTTAAAAAACTGCTATGAAATTTTGAGGGTCACTTTCTTGCACATTTACAACAATATTTGTCAATTTGGAAATAATTTAAATAGTTAAATCCAAATGTTAAATGTTACACCTAAATGTTAAATGTTAAATCTAAATGCTAAATGTTAAATCTAAATCTAAATGTTAAATCTAAATCTAAATGTTAAATCTAAATATTAAATCTAAATCTAAATGTTAAATCTAAATCTAAATGTTAAATCTAAATCTAAATGTTAAATGTTAAATCTAAATATTAAATCTAAATCTAAATGTTAAATCTAAATATTAAATTTAAATCTAAATGTTAAATCTAAATCTAAATCTAAATGTTAAATCTAAATATTAAATCTAAATGTTAAATCTAAATCTAAATCTAAATCTAGGTGTAGTGATTGAAAACAGGTAAGTTTCCAGAACAAACCGGAGCAGGAGGCCACGTACAAAATAGAAATAGAATTTATTCACAGTTTGCATAGATTCAAAACACTAGTAAAAAACAGCAAACAGCGCCAGCGTGAACACGTGGAGACTTTAAACAAAAAGAATGAAATTAAGTGCAATGGTACCGGCGCAATTACTTGATATAAATAGCAAAATTCCACTAGAATAATTTAGAGGCTGTTAATATGCGTTAGGACCCAA
>NC_048417.1:24908617-24918369 GCF_013103735.1 Etheostoma cragini | reverse complement strand
TTGATATAAATAGCAAAATTCCACTAGAATAATTTAGAGGCTGTTAATATGCGTTAGGACCCAATACACACAATAAAATAGAATATAACAAAGTACCACTGCACACTTTAAAACTCAAACATTAATCACATGCAGGGAATAATAAAAGGCAACACGTCAAACCACAAAAGTAAGCAATAAGGGGTCTCTAAAGCTATCGTTCAGCCTGTAACCAGCCTTAAGATTGGGCCGCGCCCGTCAGCAATATTGCACTTTACCCTTTCACGATGCCAATATATCAAAAGGAACAAGACCAAAAAAACTGACCAAACTAAACAAAGAAAACAAGTTATAGAAATAAATGCCCGTTACTTTAAATGAGTGTGGGAAAAAACAATGACAGACTATATTGCACCTGCAGTCCTATAAAAAAACAAAAGTTAAAACAATATTAAACCCCTTTTCAGAATATTTTAAAACAATACATTTTATAAAATGATCAGACACTCTGCCGTACCTTCAAGTCATTTAGGTTTCATTCAGACCCGCAGCATGATTTTAATGTCGTTATCACCGTTACTAGAAAAAGGGAAAAACAATAAATTGAACATTTCTGTTACATGTTTGATAAATTTCACGGCACATAACTTACAATCAGTACCTCAGCTCCAAGATTAAGCTCATCCAAACATTTGAAATGTTTGGCCTGCACGCGTCTCATACACTACGCTACCCTTCCTGAACTGCGAGCCGAGAGAGGGAACGTGCATTACCTGTGTCCCTAAATAACCTCCGCCCTTCACAGGGCCATGACGTCACCCCCATTACAAAAGCCCCAATTTCGAAAGGTCACCGTCCCGGTGACAACTACAGCCATGGTCTAAACACTTCTTGTATGTTAATACCAACATGGGGCACTGGTGATGCTCTGTCTAGTGTGACTAGGGTTTGATTTGCTGCCCTTGGAAGGTGGAAAGGGTTTGAATGCTGCCCTTCTCTGCTTCTCTGAGGCCGCTTTTGTACCATGCTACACTCCCCTGTCGCCACTACATTTGGATTACTGTTTAGGTCATCTCCCTGTCCATGATGAACTGATGGTGGGGTACTTGAGCTACTTAAGTCTATGGTTTTGGTTTGACTAGCTAACTCCGGGACAGTAGGGGAGGGGGCCCTGTGGGGGCACTGTGGGCACAACAGTGATTATGATCCCCTCAGAGTCATCATCAACTGTGTTGGGGCTCAACTGTGGATGTAGATCCGCTTGCAGTCCCGGGTCTGGAACAGGTTGAGTTTGGATCAATGGCACCTGGGTAATAGCGGTAGGTAACACTCTAAGCTCTGACCTGTTAAGATTCTTTTCGGGACCAGCACCATCTCTGGGGCATATTTTGTAAACCCTTCCATCCTCACCCATGTGTTTTACAACCACGTAGACAGTTGGATCCCAGGCGTCTTGAATTTTTTGGCGACCTGTAGGGTGACTTTTCCTATATACAAGGGTTCCTGGGGCAAGCAAGGATGTTTCTGTGGGCTGGTAGTGTCTTTTTCTTTGTTCCGCAGCCCTCTGGAGCTGCTCCTTCACCCAAAGATAGACTGAGCTCAGACGATTTGTATGTTCATCCATCCAGTCCTGTGCTAAACTAGCCCTTGGTTCTTCCTCTGATGAGCCGAACAAGAAATCCACTGGCAGTTGCGCTTTCTGGCCAAACATAAGTTCAAATGGGGAATAACCTGTAGATTGGTGTTCCGTTGTGTTGTAAGCAAAGAGCACCTGAGGTAGGTATTGTGGCCATTTTCTTTTCTTCTCCTTTGGGAGGGTTCGCAGCAAGTCATGCAATGTTCGATTAAATCGTTCACATTGCCCATTTCCCTCTGGGTGGTAGGGGGTGGTTCTGCTCCTTTCCACTCCATACAAAAGTCTTTTCATGAGGTCCCCCTCAAAACCTCTCCCTTGATTGCTGTGGATTCGTTTTGGTACTCCATAAATGTAGAACCACTTCTCTGTCAGCACACGAGCCACTGTGCTCGCCCACTGATCTAATGTTGGGTAAGCTTGTGAAAATTAAGAGAACACATCCGTAACCACCAATACATTCTCCCGTCCATCATTGGCTTTATCCTAGAGGGTGAAATCGATGGCAATAACTTCCAATGGTTTAGAAGCCACCAGACCCCCCCTGAAGGTACGTACTTTTGATTGTACTGCTTTTGCTGCGTGTGCACACTCCCGACAATATTGTTCGATGTCATTCCCCATGAATGGCCAGAAACACCTCTCCCTCACGAGTCTCTTGGTACGTTCGATGCCTTGATGACCGTGGTTGTCATGGAGACTTTTAAGGACCTCTGACTTTAAACATTGGGGCAACAACAGCTGGAACAGGACTTGTCCTTCCCCCGGTATCTGTATCTGCCGAGAATGAATACCATCCCTTGATTTTATCCTAGCCCACTGTTGCGCCAACTTCTTCACACCCTTGCCAGCACTGGCCATTTGTTGTTTCACTGGGGTTTTTCCTCTTTTCCAGTATGGCAAAAATATTCCAATCACTGGATCTGTGGCTTGTAAGGCCAATAGGTCAGCTTTTAGTCGTGATGGAAAAGCAGCTATAGTTTGACAGGTGGCTGTGCAAGCATTGGCCAATTTTCAATTTGTTCATGGACTTCCTGTGGTACTTTCATGCCAGAAAATATAGAGAAGGTGTTCTGGGAAGGAAACTGTCGTGACAAAGCATCCGCATTACGATTAGCGGGTCCTGGTTGATATTTGATTTCAAAGTCGAAGACTGCCAACTCTGAGGCCCAACGCTGTTCCACAGCTCCCAGTTTAGCCGACTGTTGATAGCTTAGGGGATTATTGTCTGTGAACACCACAAATGTATTCCCCAGCAGATACTCTCAAAATTTTTGGGTAACTGCCCATTTAAGTGCCAGAAATTCTAGCTTCCTGGAACTATAGTTGGACATATTACTTTCTGTAGGTCTGAGGCCTCTGCTTGCAAATGCAATGGGGCGACGTTTTCCACCTTGATCTTGGGATAACACTTCTCCAAGTCCAGCATAACTGGCATCGATTTCAAGGACAAAGGGTTTGGCAAAGTCAGCATATCCAAGAACTGGTGCACTAACAAGCAACATGTTCACAATCATCACTCCAACTGTCACCAATGACACCTTTCCCTAGGGCCTTGTGCTTCTTCTTGGTGCCCCCCATGTCAGCCACCAGCCGGTGGAGTGGGGCAGCAAACTTTGCAAAGCCTTCCACAAAGCGACGATAGTAGGAGGCAAACCCCAGGAATGATTGTAGCTCTTTGCAAGTAGTAGGTCTTGCCCATTCAGCTACTGCACTGATCTTTGAAGGGTCAGTGGCGACACCATCCGCTAAAATCACATGGCCCAAGTAACTGACCTCAGATTGGAAGAAGTGACATTTCTGCAACTTTAGCTTCAGCTTGTGTTCTTTGAGACGGGTCAGTACAAGATCAAGACGTTGGAGGTGCTGGTCAAAGGATGAGGAGAAGATAACAATGTCGTACAACAGCAGAGACTGAAAACTTTGATCTCCAAAAATCCGCTCCATCAACCTTTGGAAGTTACTGGGGGCATTACATAGACCAAATGGCATCCGATTAAACTCAAAGAATCCAAAAGGTGTGCAAAACAGTCTTTGCTTTTCCTTTTCTGCCATGGGTACTTGATTATACCCACTGGCTAGGTCCAACGTTGAAAACAATTGGGCACCGGTGAGGGCATCCAGGGACTCCTCAATCCGAGGCAGAGGAAAAGCATCCTTTCTTGTCTTAGCATTGAGCAACCTGCAGTCCACACACAGCCTAATTTCTCCATTTTTTTTAAAGACCACCACAATTGGAGAGGAATAGGGGCTACAGCTCGGACGCACCACACCTCTATCCAACAGCTCCTGGATATGGGTTTTGACTTGTTCATACTGTGATGGCGGGAGCCTACGGTAACGTCGCCGCACTGGGGCATCATCCACTAAAGCAGGGGTGTCAAACTCATTTTCACCAAGGGCCACATCGGAATAATGGCTGTCCTCAAAGGGCCAGATGTAACTTATAAATGTAAATAAATGTGATTGAATGTAATGTAAAATAAATGTAACTACTCCTTAATTTTAAATAACTAATTATTTATTATAAACGTATTCAAGTGACAATTACAGTTGCATAGAAAACATGTTTGCTTGTTGCTCTAACATAAATCCTGTGAAATTTTTGTCAGCTTATGAAAACCCTTATAACTCCATTAATGAAGGATCAAACTGTCCAAGTGAATAAAGAAAAATAACATAAAACTGAGCTTCAAAGAACATGTATAACACATGTAGCATTTTACAAAAAAAGGCTGCACACAGCCTGGCATCCAAATGATGGTATGATGACAATAATTTCTCTGCATACACACATAAGACCTGCAAACATTAAATAATTACAACAGCAGCTACACATAAATAATATGTAATCAACTAAAAATACCAAATTAAAGGTTGACTCAGTTCACAACTATATTGGTCAAGTTTTTCGGTTAGTCTTTGATGAGGAGATGCTGCCTGTCCTTGAACACACCAAGTGGATTCTCGCTCTACTATCGATTGATCATGTTCGGAAAATGATACACACAAAACAAAATGCAAGCATAATCATTAAATTGCACACAGTTTAACTGTTCTTCTTCTTGGCTAAATAAAAAATATCTGGAATGATTTTCTTTTCTTCATTATGGATATCTGAATTTAAGATAACTATAAACAATTGGATTGTAGATATCTGAAGTGTGTTTCCTAATAATTATATTGCAGACATTCATACATTTAATAACATAAGATTGACTTTGTTGAACCCCACTGGATCAAACTGCTGCCAATTCAAGTTATGTCAACTTTATTTGTAAATTCTACAATATGTGCCTGACATACAGAACATTTGAAAATACTTTTCTCTCCGACCCACGGTGCAATTTATTCACTAGTCTTATCTGGATGACGGAGTAGGCATTATGAATATTAAATAAAGTTGTTGTGTTGAGCAAGCTTGTATAATTTAACACTACGTAGCCTACAGAAATATAATACATTATATAGCCTCTCACAAATTAATCTGAGCAGATCCCATTTTTCCAAAGCAGACAGCTGTCTCCAAGCTTCGTTCAACTGAGTGTAAAACCTCACATAGCTTATGTTGAATTTAAAGGCCGTTTTGAAGTATAAACAGATACTGCCATTGAATTAACTTGTGATGCCGTTGCAAGAACGAAGACTGACAACATGGTTGGCTGTGTTGATGCCTGCTCACAACTGGCTACCATAAAGCAGTGTTTTCCAAAAGTTTTTCCGTTATCAGTGATATATTTGAAGCCTATCATTCCGTTATTGATCTGACTTCATGTCGATTTGAGATGCTTTCATACAGAGATAAGTGAAACATACTTTCTTAGGTGTTCGCACATGTAATGTTTGTGGAGATAGCTATGGAAACAATCATGCCAGATTAACTTGTGTCACTTTGATCCCGTTGATTGTGTTTTATATTTAATTCTACGGACGTGCATCATTGTTATGGTAATCCAAACTACACAATACTACACATTCATCACGTTTGGACACGAGTCACAACTGTCAAACTCCCATTTTAAGATATTATTGTGGAAAGGGGAAATATCAGGCTTGTGTTTGTGTCTTTGTTGTAAGCTTGTTCCTTATCTATAATAGGTTGGACATAGTTTTACAACTAATTTAACCGTGAATGTCACTAAATAATCTAAAAAAAACTGTGTTCGTGGTTTACAGTAGAGACGTGGTAGAGACGCAACGTTGCACTCGCCAGACAACGACTGATATTTTTGTAATGAAAACGGCTCATTTGTTCATGTCTGTCTGATCGGGTCCTAAACTCCTGTCCCAGCAACCCGTTCCCACCGTAATGTTTCACAAGACCCCGACAAATGAATGGGAAAAAGAGGCGAATTGATCGGAATTGTTTACTGCAGCAATGCAACCCCGCCTTCAACACATATCACCAGTTAACTCAAAAACCAGTTAAACCGAAACCCCGGTGCACCGTCTGTAGTTAATCCTACCAAGTTTTCCCACTGCAATGGATTTTTACTTACGGACTTCTCCACCGCATCAAAAATGTCCTGTCCCGTCGTGGTCCCATGCATTGCAGCCACATCCAACAGCTCCTCAGTGATAGAGAGGTCCGACTTTACGCCTCTAATAAAAATTGATAACTGCGCTGTGTCCGTGTTATCTGTGCTTTCATCAACAGCTTATGAAAAAGCTGCGTAGCTGCGTGTCTCCTCGGCCAGCTGTGTTGTAAGATTTTCTGCTAGTTCCTTCACTCGGTCGGTGATGGTGTTTCTTGATAAACTGACATTTTTAAAAGTCTGTAACTGGTCGGGACACACCTGCTCACAGACCTTCAGCATGCACTGCTTCAAAAACGCTCCCTCTGAAAAAGACTTGGACGGGTGGGCGATTTCTTCAGCCACAATGAAGCTAGCTTTCACCGCAGCCTCGTTTTTGGCTGTGGTTTACGACCGCAGTTTGCCTTTTAATTCTTGGGCAATTTGTTGCTTTTCTTGAAGGCTAACGCTAGCTTTAGCGTACTTAGCTAGCTCCGTGTTTGGTGTCAAAATGTCGACGCAGATTGTACTCTTTGACAACCGACACCGCCTCGTAACACAAAAGACATACCGGTCTTTCTCCTTGAAGCACAAACAAGTATTCGCCTTCCCATCTTTCTTGAAACAGTCTTCTGTCTGCATCAACTTTTCTCTTTCTGGACATTTTGGGATCATATTTATATCTCAATTCCACTCGGTGGCATCACAGACCGTTACGGTCTATGGTTGTCATGGACACTGCTGCGGCTAGCGTAGTCGAAATGCATTGTGGGAAATGGAGTTTTTGGCCAAAGCACGCTCTTAATTTATTTTTTGGTATTTATTTTTAGACACTCAAAACTTTTAAGCTCTCGCGGGCCAGATAAAATGACGTGGCGGGCCACATCTGGCCCGCGGGCCTTGAGTTTGACACATGTGCACTAAAGGAATCTCATGCTCCACCAAGGTAGTACATCCCAGGTCACCCTCTCCCTGACTGAAAACTGTGCTATGTTTCTGCAAGAGCGTCAGTCCTAGTTGTGTCTGTGCAGAGGAAAGGTTAGGCCATGACAGGCTGGAGAGATCAAGGGCAGAGGGACTCTGAGCAGTCACTTGCTGAATCACTGCTACCATGCTCTGATTCCCTGACTCCTCAACAAAAACTGTGTTTTCCGATTGCAGTGGGTCAACCATTTGCAGTTCACCTAGCAGTGTGTGGAGCGGTAGCCAAACATCTTCACTACCCACATTGACTACAGGGATTTCAATACGGCCCTGATGGACAGCAAGAAGAGCTGAAGACACAAGAATGCCTGCCGGAAGCGAATTCCCAGTGACCAGGGGTTCAAGGAGTACTGAGGGGAAAGTGAGGTTGGCAGCAGCAGGACAGGTAGTGTGAATCCACTTTAATGAACCCGCAGGGACCCGGATGGCTCGACCATGAACCTTGGCTTTACCCAAGCACCCCTGTGAGTACAAAGCTTCCATGCGTTGACACGTGGAAAGGCTTCTGTCCACTCCTTACTGGCAGCTTGGAGAACAGGTGATTCAAAAAGACTATTACCAAACTGTTCAAACAGCAAATGGTAACAGCGGCCGATGATGTTCATTCCTAAGAGCCCAGGTACAGCTTCTTCTTGTTGTCTGGACTCACCCGGTTGGTCCTCTACAACTAACACGCCCATTTGTGTCAGGGCCTTGCCCAAAACAGTGAGATCAAGCTCCATGTAACCTTTATAGGGAATGTGCAGTCCATTGGCAGCCTTATGACGAAGCCAGCGACACTTCTTCAGCGGCCCAATGCCCATTGACTTGAAGTGTTTCTCAAAAAAACGTTCCCTGATCGTGGTTACCCTTGAGCCAGTATCCAATAAACAGGGTACCAAAACACCACCCATGGTAATTTTTTACAATAGGACAGTCTCCAATTAGTCGTGAGGGATCTTCCATTTGATCTTCAGGTGAGCCCATGAGACCCTTTTCTGGTGCCTGGCTCTCTGCACCAGAAGGTTCTAGTTTTCTGACGGCTGGGAGTCAAGGCCCGCCCCCCCCACCTGACTGTATACCCGAGCTCCAGGGCCAGACCCTACCTCGGACTTAGGGGCTGCTAGGTTAGCCCCACAAAACATGGCAATATGGCCGGCCTTATTACAGCGGTGGCAAATTAACTTGCCATCTGTTTGAAAGCGAGGACGCTTAGTTGTGTAAGGAGCAGCTTCACTTTGAGTTGTCTGTAAGGCCTAGCCAGTGACATGTTTCATAATTGTATCTAACTAAGCCTGCTGTTTACGGAGGCACTCTTTAATGTCAGCAATTTCATCATTGGGCCTAGCAGTGACTGTGTTTGTGCTCCCCTCAAAACTGCCTGGGAGTATGTATCGCACGAATAAGCTCGAAGCTCGAAGCTTACTCCTACCTCCCTGTCTGCTTGTTTCTGACCACCTAAGAGCAATACCCCTAAGGTCAACAAAGGAAACAGCTGGTTCCTGAAGAACACATTGTTTTAACTCTCTACGTAACGTATCGTCTAGCACATGCTCAATGAATTGATCTTGCAACAGTGCATCAGAGTTGTTGATACCACCTGGTGTTTTACGTACCACAACATCCATTATGGATTTGAGTGCATGTGAGTAATCACGTAAGGACTCCCCCTCTCGCTGAACACGTTGGAACAGTTGCAACTGTGCTGCTAAAACGGACTGAGAGCAACAATAATTATTAGTCAAAATAGCAAAGATTTTTCTGGTGTATCTCTGTTAGCACTAGGGTG
This sequence comes from Etheostoma cragini, assembly GCF_013103735.1. Classification (NCBI taxonomy): domain Eukaryota; kingdom Metazoa; phylum Chordata; class Actinopteri; order Perciformes; family Percidae; genus Etheostoma; species Etheostoma cragini. The sequence continues at coordinate 24,909,491 of NC_048417.1, read as the reverse complement.
AAAATTAACCTCAGCTTTCGCTCCTCCATCTAAATGGTCAATTATAAACAATAATTGTTCAGCTACTGACATATGCCTGACATCCAGACATCTACACACCTCCTCAATCCATTTCTCAACTCTTAGCAGATCAATTGATAGTTTACCAGTAAACTTGGGACATTTACGTTCCCTAGGTACATACATGTAACGATAGTTGGTAGCTTCACTTGCCAAACTACTAACTGGGACAGCATTAGGAGACACGATGGAAGGCCCAGGCATGGCATCTGGTACCTGAGATCGTTCCCGCAGATGCTCCATCAATTGTTCATTGGTTGCTTTCAGCTGTTGCATCTGCTCCATGAGAGCCTGGAGATCCTCCATTCTTCCTCTGGACAGAGTATGTTGCTGAAAGGAGGTAGATAACCCAGATTGTGGTCCCCCGTCGCTAAAGACCTGTCACAGTTTTTTCCCACACCAAACCAATCAACAAGGGCAAAAAGCAACCAAAAGAAAACACTAAAAAAATAAACAAAAAAGTAATATGCCTCCTGGTCCTGCCGACAACGCCAATTATGTAGTGATTGAAAACAGGTAAGTTTCCAGAACAAACCGGAGCAGGAGCCCACGTACAAAATAGAAATGGAATTTATTCACAGTTTGCATAGATTCAAAACACTAGTAAAAAACAGCAAACAGCGCCAGCGTGAACACGGTGAAGACTTTAAACAAAAAGAAAGAAATAAAGTGCAATGGCACCGGCGCAATTACTTGATATAAATAGCAAAATTCCACTAGAATAATTTAGAGGTTGTTACAGTTTTTCTCAATTGTTTACACACAAATTTTGGTACTTGAGACACACTGACCACAACGTGTAACTCAGTCACCA
>NC_048417.1:24902307-24908517 GCF_013103735.1 Etheostoma cragini | reverse complement strand
GCCGGACCCGGCTGTGCGGCAAGATGCTGCCTAATTATTTTTATGATATATTTTGAATGAAATTTTCTTTTTCAGTTTACTGTTTTTTGTAAGAATATTTTTATTCAGTCCCATGTAAATATATCTGCAATTTGTTGCACTAACTTGTTTACTGTAGTGAAACATAAAATAATGTTTTAACACATATGTGTGTATCTGCAAATATTTCTGTGCATGTGAACAATCTAAAACATATTTTAGTATTATGGCAAGGCATAGTAAAGATGAGGGTGCTTTTAATTATGCCCAACAGTGTGTAGTTGGTTAGGCAAAAATCTGGTAATGTGAATGAAGTGTGTGGCATTTCATGCAAAAGTTTTATTTTGATAATGCTATGTGTAGTTTTTGTTATAGCGCTTCATTTTGCAGGATACATGAGGTGTTTTGCAGTTTGGGTGTGTGGTTTTGTGAATTGTGTTATGTATTTTGATAAAACCAGACTAGTTTGCAAAATTTTGTGTTAGCAATAGGAAAAAACTGTAAGCTCATCCAAACATCTGAAATGTTTGGCCTGCACGTGTCTCATACACTCCGCTACCCTTCCTGAACTGCGAGCCGAGAGAGGGAACGCGCATTGCCTGTGTCCCTAAATAACCTCCGCCCTTCACAGGGCCATGACGTCACACCCATTACATACTGTAAGTGTTAAATCTAAATGTTAAATCTAAATCTAAATCTAAATGTTAAATCTAAATGTTTCAGGTGAAACTACATATATAGCTAATATGCAAATTAAACAATGGTAACCGGATGTACCAAAATAAAAGCTCGGGGAGCTCAGTGTATGTTTATATTGTCAAATAACGAATAAAAATCATCTTGTCCGGGGATATGGACTCTTGAACTTGGATAAACGTGATAATAACTACCTAAAATAATAAACACAGTTGGGGAGACTGTATTTGAAGAGTTCTTTGAGTTTTTAGTGTCACTTTTAAGAATGGTGTCGGACTTATAGCTACTAAAGCAAGCCACGGGGGGGGGCTCACTTTGACTGGTCGGTGACGTTCACCTATCCCCGCCCGCCCCCGACAAGGCACGGTACTGTTGACCATGGCCACTCTGCGAAATGTCCAACGAATCAGCGTTAGCCAAGAACATCGGCAGAGCCATCCCAGTGGCTGTCCAAACTTATTCAACAGGGACGGTACTGTTGGCCAAGGTCACTCTGCGATATGTCCAACGAGTCAGCGTTAGCCGAGAACATCGGCAGAGCCGTCCTGGTGGCTGTACAAACTTGTTCAACAGCAACAGCCTCAGGGCCACCGCAGGCCACCTCGGTAAGCATGTTTTCCAAAACACGTAGCTAACATTGGATTGTTGTCAAGGCTAACTTAACTAAACTAGCTAAAGGTAGCTAGCCAGTAGAGATTTGCTACTACCTTGTCAACAATACAATGATAGCTCCGTGATTTGGAAAACATGCTTACCGAGGTGGCCTGCGGTGGCCCCAAGGTTGTCGCTGTTGAACAAGTTTGTACAGCCACCAGGACGGCTCTGCCGATGTTATCGGCTAACGCCGATTCGGTGGACATTTTGCAGAGTGACCATGGCTGACAGTAGCTTTCCGTACCTTGTCGGGGGCGGGCGGGGATAGGCTCTAGCTGGCCTTGATGCAAGCGAACATGACAGATCAGCATATCACAGATTTGCATATTAGCTAAATATTTAGTTTCACCCGAAACATTTAGATTTAACATTTAGATTTAGATTTAACATTTAGAATTAGATTTAATATTTAGATTAAACATTTAGATTTAGATTTAATATTTAGATTTAACAATTAGATTTAGATTTAACATTTAGAATTAGATTTAATATTTAGATTAAACATTTAGATTTAGATTTAGATTTAATATTTAGATTTAACATTTAGATTTAACATTTAGATTTAGATTTAATATTTAGATTTAACATTTAGATTTAACATTTAGATTTAGGTTTAGATTTAACATTTAGATTTAGATTTTAAAATTAGATTTAGCGTTCAGATTTAACATTTAGATTTAGATTTAGCGTTCAGATTTAACATTTCACATTTAGGTGTAACATTTAATATTTGGATTTAACTATTTAAAATATTTCCAAGTTTACAAATATTGTTGTAAATGTGCAAGAAAGTGACCCTCAAAATTTCATACCAGTTTTTTAAACATTATTTAAAGCTAAATATGACAAAATGTTGCTGTTATTTTCAGCGTGAGCTTCTTTACAAACGGCGCCCCATAAGGAACTGTTCCTCCCAGGGTCAACGGAGGTCCCCTCCTTCTCAAGGATGCCCGCTAGCCTTTGTTGGTCGCCGGTCCGAGAGAGGCTAAGCGCTCGATGGCTCTGACCGGCAAAGTGGATGGGGAAATGCACTCCCACTAGGAGATAACTAGGAGATTTTTTTATTTATTTATTTATTCATTCAGGACAATGCACATTGATGAACATGCACAACAGTACATGTAAATGTGCCAGATTGTAACCCAATGGCTAATTTCCATCTGCAGTCCAATAGGCAGGTTGGAGTTTACACAAAAGACATAGGATATAAAAAAAAGAAAATCAACAAGACAACAAGAAAAAAAGAAAAACAAGACGATTCATTAATAGAAAAATAGAAATACAAGTTAGTTAGCGGTGGTTACACGTTTGGTTAGCTCTAAGCCACAGCTTTACCTGGCTCTTAAAGGAGGCCAGAGTGGGACACTCCCTTATAGCTGGACGAAGTGTGTTCCATAATGCACTGCCTTTAATAGATAGTGCATTCTGGCTGAAGGAGGTTTTTCTGAAAGGAACCTCACAGTCCCTGTTTACCACCGCCCTGGTGATCCGCGTTTGTCTGTATTTAATAAACTCCAGCAATGGAGGTGGCGCCAGACCACAAAGTATTTTATAAATTAAGCACAAAGAGGAAAATTTACAATAATTATCAAAACTCGGTAAATTATATTTCTCTAAGATATTGCAATGATGATAAAAGAGAGGTTTTTTATCCAGAGTCTTAAGCGCCTTCTTGTACAGGAGCTCAACTGGTTTTAGGGTAGTAGTACCCGACATAGACCAGCTAGTGATACAATAGTTAACATGTGAAAGTATCATTGAATGCAGGAACATCAGAGCAGCGGAATCTGATAGCGATCCTCTAATTTGTCTAAAATTATGAAGATTAAATTTAATTCTTTTGGATATCATTTTAACATGGTTTTTAAAAGAAAGTCTAGAGTCAATAATCACACCTAAATATTTACATTCATTAACAACTTCCAACTCTTCTGTGCCCAACATCACCCCCAATTGAGCAGGCATAACAGTGGAAGATTGCTTCGAAAAGTATAAGCAAACAGTTTTTTTTTCATTTAATATAAGAGACGATCTATTGAGCCATGTTTGTATGTGTGTAAGAGCAGTTGAGAGAACACGTGCTGCCTCCACAGGATCTTTTGCTTTAGTGAAAATTACAGTGTCATCGGCGTAAAGCTGGACATTAACATGTAAACAATATTCTGGTAAGTCATTAATATGTAGAGAAAATAAAATTGGCCCCAGTATGGATCCTTGGGGAACTCCTACTGTACTACCCATATACATAGGCTGAGCTAACCCCACCCACCACAGGGCATTGTTCTCTGTGAGACAATGTAATGTAATGTCTGAAGTAGCCTCCAATATGTTGTTCCTCCTCTGTTTTTTTGGTCCTGTCTTATCTCCTCATGCTTGTGTCCTAGTTTCCCACCTTGTCTTGTGTTGTGTCTGTCTTGTGTGCCCTTGTGAGTGTCTGTATGTTCTGTTTCCCGTTTTATTTTCATAGTCTGTTTTCCTGTGCTGCCTTGTCTTTAGATCTTGTCTCTAGTCCTGTCTGTGTCCGAGCCCGTCCCATCTGTGTCCGAGCCTGTCCCGTCGGTGTCTGTCCAGCCCCAAGTGCCCTCTGTTTCTAGTCTCCCTGTCTCCGTTGCCCTGGCCCTAGTTCCCCAGTATCCTCCGTCCCTAGTTCCCCAGTCTCTGCGGTCCCTTGTTCCCCAGTGTTGTCGGTCCCTAGTTCCCCAGCGTTCTCGGTCCCTAGTTTCCCAGTGTTGTCGGTCCCTAGTTCCCCAGTGTTCTCGGTCTCTAGTTCCCCTAGCTCCTCAATCCCCAGTGTCCTCAGTCCCCTTTGCCATCGGTCCCCTGGTCCGTATGGTATGATTTTGGTTAATTGCTTTGCTTTCTGTTTCCTGCTTTATTTTGATAGTCTGGTTTCCTGTGCTGTCTCGTCTCTAGTTCTTGTCTCTAGTCCTGTCTGTGTCTGAGCCCGTCCCGTCTGTGTCCAAGCTTGTCCCGTAGGTGTATGTCCAGCCCCAAGTGCCCTCTGTCCCTAGTCGCCCTGTCCCCGTTGCCCTCTTTTCGTCAGTCCCTGGTTCCCTAGTTTCCTTGGCCCCTTGTCCCCAGTGTCCTCTGCCCCTAGTCCCCAGTGCCCTTGGTCACTAGGTCCTCGGTCCCCAGTGTCCTTGGCCCCAGTCCCCAGTACCCTTGATGTCTAGCTCCTTGGCCCCCATTGTCCTCAGTCCCTTTTGCCATCAGTCTTCTGTTCCACGGTGCCCTCGGTCCCCAGTTCCCATTCTGTAGTTCTGTTATGATTTGGGTTTATTGCTTTGCTTTCTGTTTCCTGTTTTATTTTTATAGTCTGGTTTCCTGTGCTGTCTTGTCTCCCCCTGTTTGTGTCTTGTTTCCTCCCCGGTCTTGTGTTGTTTCTGTCTCGTGTTCCCTTGTGAGTATCTAAATGTTCTGTTTCCTGTGCTGTCTTGTCTCTAGTTTTACTACTTTATAATCATCGCCCCCACCCTGATGTTTATTCGCCTGGTGTGCCACCCATTGCTTGTTACCTTGTTTATTTAACCTCTGTGTTCCTTTTGTCTCTTGTTAGATCCATATTTTGTCTTTTTGGATTTTGGACTGTATCTTTGCATTTTTCTATTTTCTTTTGGAGGCCTTGTTGTTTTTGGACTAAATCGTCAACTTACTCTCCTGCCTGCCTCTTCTCTGCGTTTTGGTTCTCACTCCCTTGTAGCATAACAACTGTGTGTGTGTGTGTGTGTGTTAGGGTCCCAGAAATCATTTATCTCGGTGATGAAGTGTTTCATGTATCTGGACTCTCATCCCCCGTCTTCCAAATGAAACACAAGTGTAATACTGCCGTCTGTTCTTTGACACAAGATACTGGAGAATAATAACCCACACAGCGCTCTGATTCCTTGTGTTATTTATTATTATTATTGGCTGAAACGAAAGACTTCTGTAATGTCTGAAGTAGCCTCTGAGATGCTAACGAGAGACTTCTTTAATGTCTGAAGTAGCCTCCGAAATGCTAACGAGAGACTTCTTTAATGTCTAAAGTAGCCTCCAAGATGCTAATAAGAGACTTCTTTAATGTCTGAAGTAGCCGCCGAGATGCTAATGAGAGTCTTCTGTAATGTCAATACAGTAAAAACTGACCTACTTAACCAAGTTGGTTAACTGCTGGCTGCAAGTTAGCATCAAACACAACAAAGACTGTCAGTTGAATGGTGTTTTGAGCTAACGTTAGCAATCAATCACTCAAAGATAGCTACAACATTTCTGAAATGATTCCCATTGTTATTGTTTGTAATGACAAAACTTTTTTTTTCATGGATTTTAAAAATTTCAGTATGACAGTTATGTCATAAACTGTTTAAATCTGAGCATGTGCACTCGACTCACATCTGCACTCAACTCACATCGGGGAGTGACAAGGGAATAAAACAGAAACAGCTGTGTTTATTTTAGACTGCTATGTCTCTCTGTGTCACAGAACCAACACCCATGAGTTATTTCAGACCTCCGGTTATTGCCCATTGATCCACCATGGTGCTGCCACTCTTCCCTGCATCATTTTATTTTTATGGTTGATTTTAAGCCAGTCACCTCTGTGTATGTCATCAAAAGTTCAATAATGTTTCTGTTCAATAATCAATATCTTGCGTGCTACTTTGTCTCTGACCATTGGCTCGTTGGAAATGAGCTGTTGGGGGGTTGACAAAAAGCAGCGCTAACGTCAGATAGTTTCCAGCAGCCTTCAGTCTGAACCATATACTGTATAATATTACATAATTATAATATTACAGTTTTTTTCAATCGCTAACAAGCGCTCACCCATACTTCAGATACTTTTTCTAAACTCTTAACACAGAC
>NC_048417.1:24900547-24902207 GCF_013103735.1 Etheostoma cragini | reverse complement strand
GGGTCGTATACCTTCCACCGCCATGCCGAAAAGAACTCTTCTTTGAGGTTCAGACATGGTGAGTATGGTGGGAGGTATAGCGCGAGAAATGTTGGGTGGTCAGCAAACCAGTTTTGGACTGTGGCTGCACGATGAACGCTCACGTTGTCCCATACTACAACGTACAGGTTTCCTTGATGGTCTGCATCATTCATACGCTCTGGTAGTGTGAGAATGTTGTGAAGTCTGTCCAGAAATGTAAGAATATGGGCTTTGCTGTATGGTCCAAGATTGGCATGACAGTGGAGATCACCATGCATACTGGAGATTGCAGCGCACATTGTGATGTTCCTACCACGTTGGCCAGGAACATCTACAGTATAGTGGCTCTGTAGCCAATGACGTTTCTCCCCCTTCTTTTGATCTTTGCTAGGTTGAACCCAGCATCATCTATAAAGATAAACTCATGTGGGATTGCATGTGCATACATTTCCAGTACTCCCTGAAAACAAATAAAAATCTGTCAGTATGGTGTTATCCAGTATACTGGGAAACAATGTTCCTCCACCATGGTATGTCAGTCCTTTAGAAAAAACAAAATAAAGACATATATAGGGCTTGGACAATGCAGCCTAAATATTATTCTTTTCATAGTGCTAACATTCTGATTTGAGTGTTTACAATTAACCAATTGGGTGTTTGGCAAGGTGGCACATGTAATTAGACAATTAGCTCATGTAGTGTCATTTTGAATGGCAGTGTTTTGAAATGGCAAACATGTAACTTTATGTCAGATTGTTGTGTCTTATGCAGGAAACTGTGTTCAGTGCATTTAAAAAAGTGCCATTTTGAAATGCAAAATGTGTGTGAAGCAGAAAATGTGTTTAGACTTTTGGAGACTTGAGAGGAAGTTTTGCTCTCTGTGTGTCAGTTTAAATAATTGTGCCGTGCATGTCATTTTAGTGTGTTAGCAAATGAAAAAAACTGTAATCTTGGAGCTGAGGTACTGATTGTAAGTTATGTGCCGTGAAATTTATCAAACATGTAACAGAAATGTTCAATTTATTGTTTTTCCCTTTTTCTAGTAACGGTCTTAACGACATTAAAATCATGCTGCGGGTCTGAATGAAACCTAAATGACTTGAAGGTACGGCAGAGTGTCTGATCATTTTATAAAATGTATTGTTTTAAAATATTCTGAAAAGGGGTTTAATATTGTTTTAACTTTTGTTTTTATAGGACTGCAGGTGCAATATAGTCTGTCATTGTTTTTTCCCACACTCATTTAAAGTAACAGGCATTTATTTCTATAACTGGTTGACTTTGTTTAGTTTGGTCTGTTTTGTCAAGGGTAAAGTGCAATAATGCTGACGGGCGCGGCCCAATCTTAGGGCGGGCTGAACGATAGCTTTAAAGACCCCTTATTGCTTACTTTTGTGGTTTGTCGTGTTGCCTTTTATTATTCCCTGCATGTGATTAATGTTTGAAGTGTTTTAAAGTGTGCAGTGGTACTTTGTTATATTCTCTTTTATTGTGTGTATTGGGTCCTAACGCATATTACAGTTTTTCTCGATTGATTACACACATTTTCTGAAAGAATGCGTCATATTCTCAGAACACTACACACAAATCAAAAAACACACACACAATGGGCAAAACCCCTCATTTTTCCTGCAAAATT
>NC_048417.1:24897408-24900447 GCF_013103735.1 Etheostoma cragini | reverse complement strand
AATTGTGTTTAGAGTTTTGAAAATGTGACAACTGGTTCGACAAACGCTTGTTAGCGACTGAAAAAAACTGTAATAATATAATAACATAATGACTCCCGGTTAAGGAGTCGTTATAATAACATAATATATAACAATATGGACAGAGCAATGTAACGTCACTGATTGGTCTGTGCAGATCTGTCATTAGTGGTCGAGTCTGTAATTACGGGCGCAGGTGTCCTGGTTGATGTGACAGTTTTACACATGAGGGAGAAGAGATTGTAAAGAGACTCGCGAGCCCCATGGTCCAAGCTAACTGCTCTGAGTCTGCGGGTCGGACTGTCTCTTTGCTCCCTCCGTCCCTTAAGTTGACAGTTGTTGTCTACAAAATTGTAAGTTAGAAGCTTTTTGCAGATAAGATGGCTAGGAATAGTAGTAGTTAATGTTTGAAGAGGTTTGTGTGTGGCGCTGTTCTGATTTTAGATTGAATTGTAGTAAGACTCATGTAGTTAATGGTACTAGAGACTTGCAATTTGTGAGTCAAATTACAGTTAAAACTTGAGTTAGAGATCCGAGTAAATCACGACTCAAACAGGTCTAATCTGCACTCGACTCACATTGGGTAAATGTAAATGTGCTGTATTTATATAGCGCTTTTCCAGTCTTAACAACTGGTCAAAGCGCTTTTACATCTACAGGAAACATTCACCATTCAGACACATTCATACACTGTGGCCGGGGCTGCCGTACAAGGTGCCACCTGCTCATCAGATAAACATTCACACACATTCACACTCCGATGCGCAGCACCGGGGGCAACTCGGGGTTCAGTGTCTTGCCCAAGGACACTTCGACAATGACTGCAGGGGCGGGGATCAGACCACCAAATTTCCGATTGGCAGGCAACCGCTCTACCACTGAGCCACAGCCGCCCATGTGACAACGCCAGCTCTTTGAGTCCTCTGCAGTAAAATACAGTCACACTCTACACTGTTTAACCCTCTTGTAGTCCTCAATTTCAAAATGTTTCTTTATCAGAAAATTGGGTTTCTTTCAACCAAAATGTAAAAAAAACGGTCTTGACAAGTAAAATAAACAATCACTTAATTACTCTTGCTGAATATGGATGTTTTTTTATTTAATGTTATGGCATTTTAAAAAAAGGTAAAAGAACTTTGAAAAACACCCAAGCACAAGTGTCCCTGCATACATGTGTGACAAGCATAGTGTGTGTCCCTGCGTGTGTAACAAGCATAGTGTGTGTCCCTGCGTGTGTAACAAGCATAGTGTGTGCATGATGTCAGAGCAAGTCGGGATCAAGTGACATAAACACTAGTTTATTTAATTCAGACGGCATACATAAACATACGTAGATATTCATATATATCGATATGTAGATATATACAGATATATATATATATATATACCCCTAAAATTTGGGCACCCCAGGTAAACCTTTTTATTCATGTGCATAAAGAATCCAAGAAAAGATGGAAAAATCTCCAAAAGGCATTAAATGACAGATTAGACATTCGTATTATATGTCACAAAAAGTTAGATTTTATTTCCATCATTTACACTTTCAAAATAATAGAAATAAAAAAAATGGCGTCTGCAAAAGTTTGGGCACCCTGCAGAGTTAATACCTTGAACCCCCCCTTTGGCAAATATCACAGCTTGGAAACGCTTCTTGTAGCCAACCAAGAGTCTTTCAATTCTTGTTTAAGGTATCTTCACCCAGTCTTCCTTCCAAAAGTCTTCCAGTTCTTTGAGATTTCTGGGCTGTCTGTCACATACTGCTCTTTTAAGGTCTATCCATATATTTTCAATTATGTTGAGGTCAGGAGATTGTGAAGGCCATGGCAAAACCTTTAGTTTACGCCTCTTGATGTAATCTACCGAGGATTTTGAGCTGCGTTTAGGATCGTTATCCATTTGTAGAAGCCATCTCCTCTTTACCTTCAGCTTTTTCACAGATGGCATCAATTTGCTGAAATTTTATTGAATCCATTTTTCCTTCTACTCGGGAAATGTTCCCTGCGCCACTGGCTGCGATACAACCCCAAAGCATGATTAACCCCCCCATGCTTAACAGTTGGACAGAGGTTATTTTCATTAAATTCTAGGCCCTTTTTTATCCAAACGTACCTTTGCTCATTCCGGTGCTCATTCAAAAGTTCTATCATCGGTCCACAGAACTTGTTTCCACAATGCATCAGGCTTTTCTATATGTTCATTTGCAAACTTCAAACGCTGATTTTTGTGGTGAGGACGCAGAAGAGGTTTTCTTGTGATGACTCTTCCATGAAAACCATATTTGTACACGTGTCTCTTTATAGTGGAATGGTGTAGCACAACTCCAGTGTCTGCCAGGTCTTTCTGGATGGATCGTGTAGTCAAACGTGGGTTTGGACTTACTTTTCTCACAATCCTGCCAGCTGTTCTGTCTGATATTTTTCTTGGTCTTCCAGATCTTGCTGTAACTTCCTCTGTTCCTGATGACGGCCATTTCTTAATTACATTCCGAACAGAGGATATTGGCATCTGAAAACGTTTTGCTATCTTCTTTGCTAGCCTTCTCCTGCTTTGTAAGCGTCAACTATTTTCAGTTTTCTAGACAACTGCTTAGAAGAAGCCATGGTGCTGATTATTTTGGGTACGGTCAGATGAGTCTGGATTAATGCAAATTTTTACCTGGGGTGCCCAAACTTTTGAACCCCACTGTATAATAATAATGATATAATAATGATACTTTGTATATATAAAGTATACATTATTGTATCGTTATTATTATCCATCCATATTTATGGCCTCTCTCCCTTAGCATCATACCTCCAGGGACATTAACAGAAAGAGGTCTCCCAAAACTCCCAGAATCCCCTGCAGGGCTTGTTAGGTGACATTTAGCTCACTTCCCGTGGTCGCCCTCTACACACGCACACACACACACACACAAACAGAGCCACACCCACACAGCCACATACACACACACACTTAACACACACACCTCATACACACACACACACACACACACACACACACAGAACACACACAGCTCAC
>NC_048417.1:24895038-24897308 GCF_013103735.1 Etheostoma cragini | reverse complement strand
GAGATTGCTGTGTGTGTTGGACAGATGTTTTCTGTGTGTGTGTCTGTGTGGTGTGGCCAGCTGTGTGTGCATGTGAGTTTGAGGGTAGCCAATTCTTTGTTTAACAGTGTGTCTGTGTTTAACAGTACGTGGGTGTGTTATGTTGTGTGCGTGTGTGTGTCAGTATGTGTGTGTGTGTGTGTGTGTGTCAGTATGTGGGTGTTTGTGTGTGTCAGTAGGTGTGTGTGTTGTGTGTGTGTCAGTACGTGTGTGTGTGTGTCAGTCAGAATGTGTGCGTGGTATGTTGTTTGTGTGTGTGTGTGTGTGTGTCAATACGTGTGTGTGTTGTGTGTGTGTTTGTCAGTAGGTGTGCGTGTTGTGTGTGTGTCAGTCAGTACGTGTGTGTGTGTTATGTTGTGTGTGTGTGTGTGTGTGTACCTGAGGAACATTAGAAAGAGAGGTGTGAACAGCATGCGACACACCCAGTTCATTTAATCAAAACAGCAGTCAACACTCTGACGTCTGGCTCGCCCTTTACACACACACAGACACACACACACATGCACAAACACACACCTACAGAAACACACACAGACACACACAAAAACAGACACACACACACGCACACGCACAAACCCAGACACATACACACACACACACACACACACAGACACCCAGACACACACACTCTGTGTGAAGAGGATATAAATTTGAAATAAAACAGGTGAACTCACCTCTCGCCCTCCAAAGTAGGACGCCTCTGTTGCCATGGACACCGATTGATGCCTGCATCACTTACTAGTGTGAATAAACAAACTAGAAGAAACTAGTGAGCATTTACCTAACGGTGGGAGGTAATGTTTTTATTATGTGATTCTGGATGGAAACGTATCGGTCTGAAATATCTCAACTACTGTTGGATGGGTTGACATTGCCAACCCGCAACTTCCCACGTCATCACGCATTCCCAACATTTAAAGGGACCGTGATCCCCAAACAGTCACCATTACCTGCACTGACTAAGGGCAGTGAATTTCACGTCTAATTAACGGTGTGTGGAACTTAACAACATAGGTGAATTATGTCTGTCACACTCTACAGATGAAACATTTTCCCACACTCTGAGGCAATTTGGTCAATGCCTAATTGAATTAGGTACCCGGGCCTAGACGACTCCATAATAACGAGTTGATATGTGGACATGGGATGCAGTCTTTAACCAGCCTCTGCGTATCCATCCGAGCTCAGTACACGCATGGCGTTGGCGTTCTGCTTTGACGACGGATGGATGTGTTTACCAACTCGGCGGGGCAGTGACCTCATGAGAAGCCCCGGCCCTCTGAGAATACATCTCCTCAGCCTACAACACACTCGCGGCCTTAGAGATTGTTGCTTGAAATCCTTCCCCCAAGTTCATTGAGTTGCACTGTGCATTGCTCGCGTTTGTAAAAGTTCAAGATGATTCAACTCTTGCAAATAGATAGATAGATAGATAGATAGATAGATAGACATTGATCCCAGGAAAATGGGAAATTATAGTATTACAGCAGCAAAATCAGTCACACAGCATAGAATGTAAATACAAATGAAATACTAGGATACAATATACATACATTCAATATACATGAGATAATAATAGGATAAAATACAAGAACAAATATTTGAATATATACAAGTTAGGAATATAAAAATGTGCTACAGCTTAAAAAGTAGGATAAATATGTAAATATGAAATTTTAGGCATCCAGTAGCAAGACAACCATAACACAACAAACACATTTACACACATATTTCACACATATACACACATACACACAAATATACACACATACAGTATATCACACATATACAGTACACACATATAGTTTGGTTGGTGGTTCGATCCCCGCCCCTGCAGTCATTGTCGAAGTGTCCTTGGGCAAGACACTGAACCCCGAGTTACCCCCGGTGCTGCGCATCGGAGTGTGAATGTGTGTGAATGTTTATCTGATGAGCAGGTGGCACCTTGTACGGCAGCCCCGGCCACAGTGTATGAATGTGTGTGAATGGTGAATGTTTCCTGTAGATGTAAAAGCGCTTTGAGCAGTTGTTAAGACTGGAAAAGCGCTATATAAATACAGCACATTTACATTTACATTTACATATATCACACATATACACACATTTTATCACACATATCATATCACACACACAAACACATATATATATATATATATATATATATACACTCACCGGCCACTTTATTTGGTACACCTGTCCAACTGCTCGTTAACACTTAATTTCTAAGCAGC
>NC_048417.1:24882030-24894938 GCF_013103735.1 Etheostoma cragini | reverse complement strand
TGTATATATATATATATATATATATATATATATATATATATATATACATTAGAGCTGGCTAGGGATTACAAATTCTAATCGCGATTAATCGCATAACTTCCCTGATTAATTAATCGCAAAATGAAATAATGAATTCAAAAGTAGTGTATATAGTGCAATTTTTTTTTAAATGTTCTGCTATGAACAAAAGTGCCGTAACATTTGTTCTGCAAAAACTTACCAGCATTTTCTTTGTTAAGTAGCAATTAAATAATAATGTTTAGTGTTACGGCGGTGGGTGAGGTGAGGACCCAAATGTAACAGACAGCAGGCAGGAGCAGATATACAGTTTTTTTTATTTTAACCACAGTTCAAAACACAGGGAACAAAAGGTAAGGTCCAAGCAAAATCCAAATCAGAGACTCCACAAGGGAAAACTCACAGGGGATGGCAGGAACACTGGCAGGAAGACACGGATGGTGAAAACTCACAAGGCAGAAGGAACTCGACGTAGGACAGTCACAGCACCAAATGATCAAGCACTAGACAAAAGGAACACAGAGGTTAAATACACAAGGTAACGAGGTAATGGGAAACAGGTGGGACGTCAGGTGAATCACATTACGGCGGGGCAAGACAGGAAGCTGACTACCAAAATAAAGCAGAAAGCCTAACAAACAGACACAGGGAAACATAAGACAGAATCTACGACACCAGACTAGGGAGAAAACTGGGACAAAAACACAGGGAAGGCCAAACGGGAAAATAACCCCAAACAAAAACCCCAAACCATAACAGAATCCCCCCCCCCCCCAAAGACAGATACCAGATGTAAAAAAACAACAACAAAAAAACAAAAGAGAACAAAAAATACCCCAGGAAGGGCGGAAGACACTGGAAAAGAGGGGGCAGAGGGACGGGGAAACCAGGGGACAGAGGCAAACTGGGAGCACTGGGGACAAGGACACAGGGGGCATGGACCAAGGAGTCCGAGCAGGGACCAAGGAAGGGAACTAACGACAGAGCGAGAAAGGGACTGAGGAGGAGAGAGCGAGAGAGGGACTAAGGAGAAGGGAGCGAGAGAGGACCTGAGGAGGAGGAGGGAGTGAGAGAGGGACCGGAAGGAGGAGACCAAGGAATAGGGGATGCGGAAAGGAGATGAAGGAGAGGGCGAAAGAGGGACAAGACGGAGACTAGAGGAAGGGAGGTAGCGCGAAGAGAAGGGATGGGACAAAGGACCAGACAAAGAAAAGGCACTAATAGCGGGCACAAGGAAGTCCAGAACAAGGGCTGAGACTTGTAGCGAGCGAGGGACCAGAGGAGAGAAAACCGAGGGGAGACAAAGGGCAGGGACACCGGGAGAGAGCGAGCGGGACACAGAGAGTAAGACGGACAGAGGGGGAGAAGGAGACAGAGCGGTAGAGTCACAGAGACCAAAATAGAAGGAGAGAGAGACAGACAGTAAACCGAATGATAGAGAGAGACGCAGAGGACAAGACAGACAGAGGGAACCAAAGGGACAGGGGGAACAGATACAGAGAGCAGGACCGAGAGGGAGAGAGATACACACCCAGACAGACCGAAGAAAGGGAGAGACAGAGACAATGAACAGAGCAGAGAGAGGGACACAGAGAACAAGACCGCCAGACACAGAAAGCAAGAGAGAGAAGGCGTTGGAGACAAGTAATCGGGATGGGGCGAGGACGAAGACAAGAGAGGAATAGGAGGAGAGGAACAGGGAAAGGGAGAAGAGACGCGACCAAGGGCGGGAACAGCGCAGCATGGAGAGAAGGGCAAAAACACAGAGATGCTGAGACGGACTGGAAAAGACGGAGAGGCATAGGGAGAGTCACCCACACAAACAAGCATAAAAAGGGACAAAAACCCAGAGAACAGGACAGACACAGGGAAAGACACCCACACAAACAAACAGAAAGAAACGACAGAGCGAGAGGGACACACCGAGAGACTGGACAAACAGAGAGAGCGGCCAAGAGACCCAGAGAGTTGGACAGAAAGAGAGCAAGAAAGGCGAGGGACAGAGAGAGGGATTGTGTGGGAGATACCGAGCAACACAGACAGAGGGAGAGGAACGCGGGGAGTCAGACAGACAGACACCTGGAGAGAGGAAAGATAGGGTCAAAGAGGAAAACACGTCAAGAGATAACCAGAAGGGACTGGGACCGAGCGCGGGGGACACACAGAGAGACTGGACGAGTGGGGTGGAGAAACAAAAAGGGAGAAGACGGGACGCAAAAAAACAGACAGACAAAAGAAAGCGAGACAGACGGGGAGCAGAAAGCAGAGAAGGGACTAAGAGTAGGGACAGAGAGAGAGACTAAGACATTAAGAGCCAGAGGCAATGGGGGAGATAAACGAGGAGACAAAGTGACACAGAGTGAGTGAGAGGGACAAGGTGAGCTGGACAGACACATGGAGGGGCACACAGAGAGACAGCGGCAGTAAAGCAAGCAAGGAAACAAGCAACAAGACAGGGGACAGAACGAGAGGCGACTAGACCATGGAGATGGACACAACTAGGTGCGGCTGTGGATCAGTGGTAGAGCGGTTGCCTGCCAATTGGAAGGTTGGCGGTTTGATCCCCGCCCCTGCAGTCATTGTCGAAGTGTCCTTGGGCAAGACACTGAACCCCGAGTTGCTCCCGGTGCTGCGCATCGGAGTGTGAATGTGTGTGACTGTTTATCTCATGAGCAGGTGGCACCTTGTACGGCAGCCCCGGCCACAGTGTATGAATGTGTGTGAATGGTGAATGTTTCCTGTAGATGTAAAAGCACTTTGAGCAGTTGTTAAGACTGGAAAAGCGCTATATAAATACAGCACATTTACATTTACATTTACAACTAAGAGACAAAACGAGGGAGACACTGACACAGGGACAGAAGAGAGAAACACACAAACCAACAGAAAAAACGAGAGAGATGCAGAGACACAGAGAGTATGGGAGAATCACAAACACAGGGACCGAAGGACAAAGGGAATTAGGAGGCGCAAGCGCATGTACTAGGGTGCCCAGGAGAGGGCGCACTAGGGACAGGAGAAAGCCCACAGGGGGGCGCACTAGGAGCTCGAGGAACAAGGAGAAGCCCACGGAGGGGCGCACAAGGAACACGGAGAAGCCCACGGGGGGGGCGCACTAGGAACACGAACACGGAGAAGCCCACAAGAGGGCGCACTAGGAGCACAAGGAACACGGAGAAGCCCACGGGGGGGCACACTAGGAACACGAGGAACACGGAGAAGCCCACTGGGGGGCGCACTAGGAAGCTCGCGGAAGGGCCGGACCGGCTTGGACATAGACTTAGACTGGACAGGCGTGGACGGGACAGATCGGGACGCGGACGGAACGGAAAGCACGGAGACAGAGGGTTCGGTTTCAGGGGCAGTTTTAGATAGGACGGACGAAGACGGCGAGACTACAGACGGATCAGGTGTGGGAACAAATTTGGATGGGGTGGACGCAGGGACAGGAAGGAAGACGGGGACAGGAAAGGTAACAGGGACAGAGACAATGACCGGGACAGGGACAAAGACTGGGACAGAGACGAACAGAGGGACTGAGACAAGCACGGGGACAGATGAAGGCATGGGGATAAGCACTGGGACAGGGAAACGAACAGGTACAGAGACAGGGACAGAAACAGACACAGTGACGGGGACAAACGCAGAGACAGGGACGGACACAAGACCAGGGAGACTAGGACTAGGAGAAGCAAAAACTTGGGGGACAGGGGTTCCTGCGGGCCTGGGACTAAGGCCAGGGCCGGAGGAAGCCAGGGGACTGAGTCCCGGGGGACCCCTGGAACCGGGACCAGGGGAACCCCGGGAGCCAATGCCCAGGAAGGGCACACCCCGGGACACTGGACGCGGGCTCGTTGGTGGAGATCAGGGTGGTCTGCAGGCTCCCTTCCAACTGGTAGATCTCATGGAGAAGGCCTTTCATGCCAGGGACCTCGAAGAGCCACGGTTTTCTGACAAACAAACATGGCTGGAGCTTACGTCGCGAAACCCCTCCCCCACCTGGGACAGTTACATCACCTTTCTTTGTTCCACACCCCCAAATATGCACCTCTCATCAATCGCGTGAAGCCATCAGTGAAGACCATCAAGGTGTGGCCTGTGGGAGCAGATTTATCTCTTCAGGAAAGGTTTCTACACACAGACTGGAGTATGTTTGCTTCTCAAGCCACCAGTGGCTCTCACACGGACATTGACTGCTACACCTCCTCTGTACTAGATTAAATTAACACCACCATAGACAATGTTACAACCCAGAAGCAAATCACCACATCAGGGCTGCCAACTTTTCCCCAAACCTTGGAGTGAGATTTGGGGGGGGCCAACCGATATTTTGCCGCGTACAAAGCAATTTCTTTGGGTCTTCATCCTTTAGGGTTTTAATTGGGATTTGTTATTTTTGTGGGGGATGGCGCACTCCATAGGGGGGTCTGGGGGTATGCTCCCCCAGTAAAAAATGTTGAAAAATAAACCATTAATTGGCACTTTCTGGAGAGTTATTTTGCAAAAAATGGAGAGATCAAGTCTTACATGATAGGTGCAAAACTGTAGGGTTAAGAACCTTTGAATTGTTGTACTATCAACAGGTATTAGGGTATTTAGCATTTACATTATTTACATTATTAATTTCTTATGATATAAGAACTGACCCAGACAATGTGCCAAACATAATGAACCACATGAAGAGACAGTCGCATGTCAGCAACAGCTGAGAAGATTTGGGTCTGTGGTGAACAGGTCCAGGGGTCCCTGGTGTAGGGACCAAGGACCCAAAGTTAAATTAATATTGAGGGATCAACTAAGAACACTGAAATTCTAAAGAAGGAGAACCACTGATTTACATAAATTCTAATCCTTTAACCTTTGTGCCAAGGCTCAGTAATGTTTAGCCCTCATCCTCTGCCCCCCCCCCCCACTTACTGGATTTACTTTTTGGGGAAAATAAAGACTATTTGTTCATTTTATAAAACATCAAATTAATTGTTTACAGTTACATTTAGAGATGCACAGAGGTTAGAGAGGCACAATAGTGGCCCAACGTTGCAGTATCGTATATATAGTATAGTATAGCTCAGATGTGTTTCATCAGATTTCTGCTCATGTTTACAACTTTGTGCACATTCAAAATATAACTCCTCCCATCTCTGTTGCCCGAGATTTGGAGAGTTGTAATATAGTCTGCTGTGCATGTCATTGCTCCGCTGATATGGTGGATCTCACTCAGAGCGTCTGACAGACACAGAGGCCCATCTGGGTCTCTGGTCTCTGACAGAGTTTAGAGGAGGCTGTTCGCTGCTCTTTATCGGAGGTCTACGCACGGATGCAACTTGTCAATGCCCACAGCGGAGCGAGTCCACTAACATGAACTAAAGTTGCTACACTACCAGCCGCGCTGCTCACCTCTATCTTTACAGAGAGAGTGGACACGAAGCAACGGACGGGTCTGTAATACTCAGAGCTCATACCTGAAGCCGGGGAAATGCACCTGGGATGGCTCGTGAAAAAAAGGTTCTCATTTTGCGACAATTTGAAAATTCCACAGACAGGGAGCGCTCTTGAAGCCCCTTACAGTCTCTGAAAGCACAACTAGCTAGTCGATCACGAGTGGCTCAACAGGTAGATTTATAGATAAACTCATCTTTCAGAAATTTGACCGACCGGGTTGACACTTCAGCTTGAGAAATCGGGTGTGTGGCGTGTGAGCGTGTGAAACCAGCCAAATGCATGTGTCTCACGGCCGATTCGTGAGAGTTGGCAGCCCTGTCACACGCCCAAATCAGAAGCCATGGATGAACAGAAAAATGCGACTCCTATTGAAGACACGCAATACTGCCTTCAGATCAGGAGATGCACAGGCCTATAGCACACCCAGAGCAAATCTGAAAAGGGGCATCAAAGAGGCCTAGCACAGGCCTAGAAAATGATTGTTTGGACAGGAATCATTCAGAACCTCACGGTCTGTCCCAGAGAGAACTGAGACACATCCTGGTAGTCCTGTTGTTTGATAGATATTTGTGTCACATGCTGACTAACATGACCTGGTGGATGGGTGGAGGAGGATGAATGGGGGGTCAGGCAGTATACCTGGGCTCACAACAGGGGGAATAACATCTCCCTGGCTAGGCTGGACCGTTTTTATTGTTTTAAACATCATTTTAATATTTCCCAACAATGCTGGATGGTTCCTGTTGGTTTTAGTGATCATTCCTTGGTGATGTGCAATGTGTTGATTTCCAATATAAAACCTAAAAGTGCTTTTTGGCATTTTAATGCTACTCTGTTGAGAGATGTTAATTGTGAAAAAGTGTTTAGGTTTTTCTGGAGTATTCATGTATCCAGGAAACCAGATATTACCTCTCTGAGGCAGTGGTGGGATTGCGGGAAAGTAGAGATACGACAGCTCTGTCAGCAATACACCCTCAATGTCACGAGGGACATCACCGGGTCAATGAGAGATTTGGAGATTGAAATTGTGGAATTGCAAAATTTGGTAGATTCCACTGTAATTCGGGATCATGTTGAGGATCTCCAATCGAAAAAGTCTGCCCTTAAGGACCTACTAGGAACCAGGGTTCAGGGGGCATTGTTGCGTTCACAGTTTCAGAATGTGGCGCTGATGGATGCCCCGACTAGTTTCTTCTTTGGTCTGGAGAAGAAGAATTGGCAGAGCAGAGCTATTCAGGGTACAATCGGCCGAAATGGGTTTCCTCAGGAGGGTGACTGGCGTCTCCCTTAGAGATAGGGTGAGAAGCTTAGTCATCCCAGAGGAGCTCGGAGTAGAGCCGCTGCTCCTTCGCGTTGAAAGGAGCCAGTTGAGGTGGTCCGGGCATCTGGTAAGGATGCCTCCTGGGCGCCTTCCTAGGGAGGTGTTCCAGGCACGTCCAGCTGGGAGGAGGCCTCGGGGAAGACCCAGGACTAGGTGGCGAGATTATATCTCCAGCCTGGCCTGGGAACGCCTCGGGATCCCCCAGTCGGAGCTGGTTGATGTGGCTCGGGAAAGGGAAGTTTGGGGTCCCCTGCTGGAGCTGCTGCCCCCGCGACCCGATACCGGATAAGTGGTCGAAGATGGATGGATGGATGGAGAGCTATTCATAGAAACTTGTTTTTGTAGCTAATTGAGAGCCTCGAGATCACGCGTTTCCAGTCTAAGGTAACCAATTGTTTTAGACCGATTGTTTCACAAACCGTGTGCTGTCTGGTATAATTTATGACGATTCCTTGCCCACGGATAGCGCTGAGGTGTAGCAGGAGGTTATAGTGCACGATTTAATTATGATTTAAGCCTAAATCAAGGTAACAAGTTGTTCCGGTTTGCTCTGTGATTCTTTTTCTACTGGGAGAAAACAAAGTTGTTGTTGTTTTTTTACCAGAAACGTAAATGGTGTGATGGCGGAGTGGACGGTGCAGTTGGCTTCTATGCTTTTATTTTTGGCTGAAGAAGCTTTGAACCCAGCGCGGGGATATGGCCACTGCACTGAGTGCCATCATGAAAACGACAGTGGGAATCTATGTCACCAGATAGACGCCAGGCAATGACTTTTCTGATGTTGGCATCATCATCGAGGGTTTGTCTTCAAGATCTGGATAACGTGGCCCTTGCAACAGCCTTGCTGTTTGGACTTTGTTACTCTTTGATCATGAGGTATCCGTCACAGTTCCGCTACACTTTTGAAGTGATTCAAAAGGTGTTACTGGAGTTGGATGTGACTTAACTCTCAAGGAAAGCCCAAAGCTCAAAGACAAAACTGCTCCAGTAAGGAGAGCTCATTGTTGTTATGCACGTGAGGCCAAGTGTTCATTCTTTTACGGCCATTTGGACGAGCCAGTTTTTTTCCCCTCTACAAGACTCTGATTGGCAGCCATCTTCTGTCTTAGTTTCTATCTGTCTTACAGGTGAAGGTATGGAGAACTGTACACTGAACACAGTCTATATGCCGCCATCAGGGCTGTTTGAAACCGGATCTTTAGTTTAATTCAGTTAGTGTTAGACGTGTTTAGGAACCGGTGGTGTTATAAAGAAGCATTATGCTCCGTTATAGGAGGAGATTTGTTGTTTCACGGTGTGTTCAGGTAGACGTGTGGATGACTGTTTTGTAAACTGCCTGTTTGTTGATGTGCAATATTTTTCTTAGGGCTCTATTTATTATTGAAGAAATACAAGTGGTGTTGATTTGGTAAAATAAATTGTTTTTGAAAAATCAAAAATCTATCTTGCACCCTGGTCTCTTCTCTCCTCTTCTCCTCTTTGATCATGTCTCTTCCCATTCTTTAGTATCCTCCCATCTACCTCCTCCCTTCTTTCCTCTCCTCTGACTCCTTATCTCCTCTCCTCATTCACCCTGTCATTCCTCCATCATCTTACTTTCCCGGCACTTTCTTCTACTTCTTGTGGTGTCTTCATGATACATTTCACTTTTCTTTCCCTGCCCCCCCTCAGATTTCATCTCTTGCTCCTTTCTTTCTCTGTACTCCCCATTTTAAACTACTCCGCTCTCCTTGACTCATAACTCCGTGGGGGGGATTTGTGAGGAATCCTTTAATTACCCCGTGCCTAACTTTAACCACTTAAAAACTTTTGCCCCCGATAATAACAAATGACCGTCCCTCAGAGGAAGAGTCCCGAAGAATGCTTTGATTTATGGGACCGAGTGTTACCGTCTACTCGGTTAGAATTACTAAAGATTAGTCTACGTGGAGGATTTTGTCTGTGTGAGTGTGTGTGTGTATGTGTGTGTGCGTGTGTGTGTGTTTTCAGTGAGTGATCGCCTGTTTGAATAATTTATGGCATACATGGAACAAGCTTAAGAATAGGAAATAAGTGTCTATTTAAAGGGTAACTGTGTGTGTGTGTGTGTGTGTGTGTGTGCATGTGTGTGTGTGTGTGTGTGAGAGAGAGAGAGAGAGAGAGAGAGAGAAGCAGCAGGTGGACCAATCAGAGAAGTCATGCTGACTGACATTTCCCGACCCTGATTTGCTCCTCCAGAGAGCGGGCTGATGGATTATGACCCACCAGAGGATATTATTATTATTATTATTATTATAATTATTATATAAGAGCTTCCCAATCGCCTTCATGTCAGAAGTATGTCCACTTAATGAATGTGGAACACGTTATTACTACTATTAAAACCTTTGCTTGCAGCGTGCCAGTTTTCTAACTTTACTTTTAACAGTCACTCGCCCACGCACCAAAAATGCCCCCCCACCTGGCGGGTAATAGGAGCCCCTCCGCCCTGCTTAACCTGCAAAAATGGTCTGGGGACAGAGACAAAGATACAGCTGTTCCTCGTTGACCCCCAACATTAATAGACCCCTGTGGGTGTGTGTGTGTGTGTGTGTGTGTGTGTGACCTGAGCTATTTTAAACAGTAGAAGACAGATGGAGCAAAGACACATTCTTCACAAAAACAAATTAGATGGTTGAACAGAACTCGCTGTGGGCCAATCAGAAGATTAAATCAGAACAATCTCTCTCTCTCTTCATCTCTCTCTCTCACTCTCTCCATCTCTATCTAATTCTCTCTTCATCTCTCTTTCTCACTCTCTCCTATCTCTGTCTCTCTCACTCTCTCCATCTCTCTAATTCTCTCTCTTTCTAACTCTCTCAATCTTTCTTTGTCTCTCTCTCTCCTTCTCTCTCTCTCCTTCTCTTCTCACTCTCTGTCTCTCTCCCTCCTCACGGTGTAGGTCACTTTAGTTTTAATTTGTGGTATTTTCTGTTGGTAGTTTAGGTTCTGTTGGTGGTTCTGTCTCCTGCCGGCGTCTCGCCGGTCGGTGTGTGCAGCTGCCATGGTGAATGGAGAGGGGTTCTCCTCGCTCACCAGGAAGCATAGCATCAAGATCAGTCTGAGTTTTACGTGTAGCGTGGAGGACATTGGCTTAGCCGTTGGGGAGATGGTCGGGCACGGTAGCATTAAGTCGGCCGCTCAGATGAACGACGCCGTGGTTGTGTTCCTGGACCGGGAGGAGAAGGTGAACAAGGTCATCAAGGCAGGCCTCACCGTGTTTGAAATGTTTGTGCAGGTGCTGCCAATCACTCAACCGGCCACGAAGGTGGTCCTGTTAAAAGTCCCCCCATTCATCTCTGATGAGTTTCTCAGTAGAGAGTTGTCTAGACACGGGAGAATAGTTTCTCCCCTTAAAAAGATCTTGTCTGGCTGTAAATCTCCGTTTCTGAAGCACGTGGTGTCTCACCGTAGACAGCTCTATATGATACTGAACCATCAGAACGAGGAGCTCAACCTCCGCTTCGATGTTAAAGTAGATGATTATGAGTACGGGATTTTTGCTACTTCGTCGTGGATGAAATGTTTTGGTTGTGGGGAGGAAGGGCACACGGTGAGGGCCTGTCCAAGGCCAGTTGGTGCGGATCCTCCTGGTCCGGGAGGGGCGGCCGGTGCGTGGATGAGGTCACCTGTTGCTCCCCCTGCTCGGGGGTCCGCTACCCCCCGAGCAACCATTGCCCGCTCCGCGTGCTGCACAGCAGCGTGGGGGTGCCGTGTCTGACCAGACACACCGGGTGAGTACTGTCGATATGCAAGGTGTTGGAGTGGATGTTGTGGGGGAGGATGTGACTGAAACTGTGAGTGGAACTGTGGACGGGGTAGTGGGTGAGGGGGCTGAGGATGACAGATTTAAACTTCCAGGTGAAAGTGGTTCAGGGGGTCTGACGGGTGAGTTAAGGGACGTGCAAGAGGGACAGTTAGGGGAGGCTGGGGAGATCTGGGACGCGCAGGAGGAATAGTTAGGGGAGGCTGGGGTGATTGGGAACATGCAGGAGGGACAGTCAGGGGAGGTGCGGAATGATGACATTCAATGTGTACAGTGGAGTGAGCAGGTAGAGGTGGTAGGGATGGAGGACAGTAAGTCAGCTGTTAAGACCTTACTCACTGCTTAACGCAGAAGGAAGGCGATCAAGTCCCTCGGTGTAGCAAAAGCATGCAGAGTGAACGATGAGGAGTGGAAGACGGTCTGGATGAAAATGAGAGTGGAGAATGTGTGTCTGATGAAAGTGAGATCCCCACTTTCAGTAACAGTCAACGTCGACAGCTCTATACTGCTGACAAAATTAAAAGCTTTCTAAGGCAAACAAAGAACCAGCATGGGGTCAAAATAGAGGATTTCTTTCTGGACTTGGCTCTGTTCTGCTCCTCCATTAAGTTTCTCAGGAGCTGCACAGAGGAGGCTGGATTTACAGCCCAGGAAGGGTCTAGACTAAAGAAACTTGTGCTTAATGCAAAAAAACTAAAGAATGTTGATGATGGAGCATCCAATGGTTTTTCTAATTGATTTATTTTTTTCTTTATGCTTTCCACATCTCCCTTAATATGGACGTTTTTAGAGTGGGGAGTTTAAATGTTAATGGGGCCAGATATGTAACTAGAAGGGAAAGTATTTATGAAACTTTAAAACTGAAATACATTGATGTTTTATTTTTACAAGAGATGCACGCTGACTGCAGCAATGAGGCTGAGTGGAGGAGGGAGTGGGTGGGGGAGGTGGTTCTGAGCCATAGGAGCTCGACCAGTGGGTATCCTCTTTTCAAAGAGTTTTCACCAGTATCTATTGAGGTGGAACCGGTGGTGGAGGGCAGACTGATGGTGGTGACAGTGATGTTTGAGCACTTGGAGGTTATTGGAGGCCCCCGATGCTTTCCACATTGTCATGGACAATACAGGGGATTTATTCAGAGGAGTGTATAGCTGTTGTGTTCTGTGCTTTAGAAACTTTGAATACCTTATGTAAAAAAATGCTTTTTTAAAATATTTATATTAAAATCTTTGTAAATATTTTTCAATAAAAGGGTTAACGTTATTTTTTATGTAATTGCTCATTTGTCAGAACAAAAGCAGCCCTTTACACAGTACATTACTGAATTACCTTTTGGATCAACTTAAAACACTAAACTTTCAGTAGGAATGATGAATCATTGAGGAAGCTCACTAAGCAAGGAATAACAACATCTTAGAAATATGTCTTAGGTTTTTTTTTGCATATTGGTAAAATAAATCAGCTTTTTTGCAAAGTACTCCTGCACAAGGAAATACTGAACATTTTGATTTGGACTGAAGACGATTCCTTCACGTGCCTCTGTGTCTGGGGCCATGTCTGATCTGCTGAAGGAGCATAAAGAACTGGTGTCAGACATTTGATCTACAAATTACATCCCGAGGGGGAACAAAACGTGTATGTTTAAAAAAATAAATCAAAAATAGAATTCTGCCTTGCCAAACATTGCAGGGACAGCGCACAATTAAACTAGTTTCACCATAGCTACATTTAATTGTGATTGACAAAAAAAACATTTTGGCTTACTAAATTGTAAATTGCCTGCCAATCGGAAGGTTGGTGGTTCGATCCCCTCCCCTGCAGTCATTGTCGAAGTGTCCTTGGGCAAGACACTGAACCCCGAGTTGCCCCCGGTGCTGCGCATCGGAGTGTGAATGTGTGTGAGTGTTTATCTGATGAGCAGGTGGCACCTTGTACGGCAGCCCCAGCCACAGTGTATGAATGTATGTGAATGGTGAATGTTTCCTGTAGATGTAAAAGCGCTTTGAGCAGTTGTTAAGACTGGAAAAGCGCTATATAAATACAGCACATTTACATTTACATTTAAATGTAGGTTTCAAAACAACATTGCTTATACTGAGGGTGAAGGAGTTAGCAGGTAAACTTCACCTGCTAGCTACAACATTCCTGCCGTCCTACAAGCTAACAAGCTAACTGTTAGACCTAGCAACAAGCTACAGAGTAAAATGAGATTTGCGCTATCACCAGTGATACACTGTAACAAATTTATGTAATTTCTACAGCTACATTTTACAGTAACTTCTTGTTTTGTCATTTTACAATGTTTTGCTGTATATTGCAATGCATTATGGGTCAAAACACTAT
>NC_048417.1:24871246-24881930 GCF_013103735.1 Etheostoma cragini | reverse complement strand
TACATCTTTTTGCTGGATACTTGAGTTGCCAGCAAAAAGCTGTAAATATTTCACAATACAATATGTTGTTGTAAAAAAGATTTACAACAACATATTGTATTGTGAAGTAATTACAACTATTACCTGGCAACTCGAGTTGCCAGGTAATAGCTGTAATTTGAAAAGAATACAAGATAATGTTGTAAACTAAATTACAATAAAATATTGTTTTCCTTTAAAAAAACAAAGTATTGCTGTAATTTATGTACAACAATAACCTGTAAAATAAATACTGTATTATACTGTAATTATTTTTACAGTTGTTAACCGTAACTTATAGTAATTTTACAAGATTTTGCTGGCAACTTTTTTGCCAGGTGTTTACTGTAAAATCTACAGTCAAATTCGTTACAGTGTACTGTAACCATCGTTATCTTAGTTGTGTAGTTCCTAAAAAATGAAACAAATCAAGCAGGGATACTTACATGTGAAGCAGAAATCTGGCTAGCTCTGAATCCGTGTTGAATCCTTTCAGGAGGCGTAGCTCCCTCTACCTCTGAAAAGCCGCTCTGATGTTGACCCTCGTTTAATTTCGGGCTCGGTTTAATTCTTTCTTTTAAGCTCGCTTTCCGTCTTCGGTCTTCTTCTGTTTACCCGTCTTTGTTTTCTGAGCAGGTGTCACTTGAGAAATTGGCAGTTTTCCTAAAAAGTTGTTTCTACGCGATTAGCACAGCTGCAGCACAAAGACAATCTTGAGCTTGAACACGGTACGCGCTGTGCGGGGGAGGGGTATGAGCAGCGCGTACACGAGAGTGATTGACACTGCTAAGACAGTCCTCCTGGCTCTGATTGGCTGTTTCTTACCGGGAGCGGTGTATTTCTGAAAGTGTCAGTAGGAGCACAGGCAGGAGCCACAGGAGCTTGATTTTTTTTATACATATTATCCGTCCTACTGTCAGGACATAGTGAAAGTTTGAACAAATATTTAAAAAAGACATTTTTACAAAAGTTACCTACTGAAGCTTTAAGGACCTACTAGGAACCAGGGTTCAGGGGGCATTGGTGCGGTCACGGTTTCAGAATGTGGCGCTGATGGATGCCCCGACTAGTTTCCTCTTTGGTCTGGAGAAGAAGAATTGGCAGACCAGAGCTATTGATAGAAACTTGTTGTTGTAGCTAATTGAGAGCCTCGAGATCACGCGTTTCCAGTCCAAGGTAAATAGTTGTGTTAGACCGATTGTTTCACAAACCGTGTGCGGCCTGGTATAATTTATGATGAGTCCTTGCCCACGGATAGCGCTGAGATGTAGCAGGAGGTTATAGTGCACGGTTTCGGTTTGCTCTGTGATTCTTGTTCTACTGGGAGAAAACAAAGTTGTTGTTTTTTTAACAGAAACGTGAATGGTGTGATGGCGGAGTGGACGGTGCAGTTGGCTTCTATGCTTTTATTTTTGCTGAAGAAGGTTTGAACCCAGTGCGGGGATAATCATAATTTCTTTTAAAACACAATTTTCCCACTGTGCAATGTTATTGTAGTGTCATGCTCAAATATTCAGTAGCCTACAGTTTATATTTAAGTGCGACATGCTAAGGCAAGTCCAATGTTTATGAATTTGTAGCAAATCTGTCAACGTCTGTAGTCATTGATAGGTTTACACGGCATCTGGACAGGATC
The DNA here is from genome assembly GCF_013103735.1 of Etheostoma cragini. Taxonomy (NCBI): domain Eukaryota; kingdom Metazoa; phylum Chordata; class Actinopteri; order Perciformes; family Percidae; genus Etheostoma; species Etheostoma cragini. Next base: position 24,880,276 of record NC_048417.1, on the reverse strand, counting down.
AGAAAGCAGTAGGAGGAAAAACCAGAAAGCACATAACACAGGTACGGTCCCGCTGATTAGAGATGTTCCGATTCCAATACCAGTATCGGAAATGCCTCCGATACTGCCGAAAATTCTGGCATCGGTATCGGCGAGTACTGCAGTCCAGGTACCGATCCGATACCACATAAACTATTAGAAATAGGAATCTATTAACTGATTAGCTCCGTTAACTGTGACACAGTTCTTCTTCGCCGCTCTCAAAATAGTTGCGCTGGTGTTTTAGAGGGGCGAAGAAGAATTGATCACCTAACGCCTCCTTAAAACAAGCTAACGTTAGCGCATCATGTCGGCAGTTTGGCAGTACTTTACAGTGGATGTTCCCACTGGTAAGACAGCGACATGCAGTTTGCCAGGTTGTAAATATATCTCAGAAACTGCGCTACCCAAATTATACGAGACAGTTAGGGAACACGTTTCGTGTATGCTGAAAGACGTGCATGCAGTCAGCTTTACCACGGACATTTGGCGCTCCGACGTGTGGCCCATGTCTTTGCTAAGTGGGTGGACAGAGAGTCAAAATTTAACCCTCGTGCTTCACGTCACCGATTTCCAAGGGTCACTTACTGGCACATTAATTGCCTAAGCAATTGAGGGGATGCTAGTAAAGTGGAAAATCCCAAAGTCCAACGTTCATGTTGTTTTGCGCGACAACGCTAGCAACGAGAAGAAAGCCAAGGACGAGATGGATGTACTAAGTTTGCGGTGCTCCACACACACTCTCCAACTGGGGGTGCATGAAGGACTACTGTCACAGAGAAGCGTGAGTGATGCATTTTACAATATTGTGGCTGCACTTTAAATTTTTATACTGTTCTATTTAAAAATAAATGGCTTCCATTTGCTGTATTAATTCATGTTTTACAAAGTGTTAAATCTGAGCCAGGCCTTACCACAATGATGATAATATCACAGTCATGCATGTGCAGCATGATTTTTTTTTTTTTTTTTTTTTTTAAACACACTGGTGTCTGTACTCGGTATCGGCCGAGACCCACAGCTCAAGTATCGGAATCGGTATCGGGAGGTAAAATATGGTATCGGAACATCTCTACCGCTGATGGGCCGTTTTCTCCCTTTTAAGAGAAAAGGTTTTCTTCACTCAATAATTGCAAGCATTATATCTTCATAAACACGCTCATGAAGCACATCATTAGAAAGCTTAAAGGGGTGATAGAATGGTTGTATAGAGTATTTCACGCAGTTCCTTAAGGTCTCCTGATAGGGTATGTTACATTTGTTGGACTGAAAATGTCGCTTTTGCTAGTCTTTTGGTACTCATACCACCTTGTTAAATTGCCCTGGATTGAAACGAGAGGTGTTCTCTTATATTTAAATAAGTGGTGCGCTGATTGAACATGACCAACAGCTCGTACCAAAACATCCGGGGTGGAGATAGCATGGATACTTTTAGGTATTGAACCGTATCTGTTTGGGCCTGAATCAGCAAGTGAATAGTGATTATGATTATGAGTTGCATACATTCTTTGCCATGTAGTAGTAGTAATATGTTATCTTACAACAGGAAATGTAGCTGGACAGGAGCCTACTATTTCTGTTCAGTTTGTATGCTATCTCTAAAGTATTTCTACTCTCGCCTGTGTCAGTAGGGCTAATGTTATCTTGTAACTACTGTCCTGCTGATTAGGTCATCAGACTTTGAGATAATTACCTTTTTAACAAGTAGTAATGTGTAAAATAAAAACACCCATCTTACCTTGGCAGGTGCAAACTGCACACATGCCCCAGGAGAGAGAAAATATGTTGCAGAGAAATCTCTCAGGTGACTAAAACTAGAGATGCATTAACTAGGGATGAGCGAGTACAGCATTATCTGTATCTGTTTACCACATGAATTACCTGTATCCGTATCTGTACTCGGTCTGGGCGGGGCCTAACCCAGAAGTGGTCAGATTTAACCCGGAAGTGGGGCGGGTTGTCTTGAAATGGGCGGGGCTTTAACCAGTATGTTATTTTAAGCATGCAATTGATATGGGTTGATCAGAAATTGTTATACTGTATATATTGCTGATTAGAAAACTATTTCCATGACAGCATCAGCATTGAGCTTCAGATCAGTGGTGTTGTCATGGTAACAAACAAACTATATAGGCCTACAGTATATAGCAAGTTTTGCAACAATAAATACAACAACATGGTTGCAATTATTAAGTAAAATGTAAAGAACAAGAGTTTTCATACTCAATAATATAACTTTCTTTTTTTAACTTGAAATTTTTCTATGATCAGTGTGATAATCTTTTTTGTTTTGGTTCTTTTTTATTTTCACACCAGGTATGTGTGTGTGTGTGTGTCTGTGAGTGAGTAATAGATACAAAGAGAGATAGATATTGACTCGCATTACTCGTATAATACTTGTTCTCGGCAAAAGTGCTTTATCCGTACCGGATACTCGTTTCAGCCGAGTACTCAGCTCATCCCTAACATTAACTGAAGCTTCTTTATGCTTTCTGCTCATTCAACATTATGAAATATCAGCAGGCTCATTATGTTTGTTTTTACAGGTCATAAGAAGAATGACACAGGTTCCTGAGGAGATAACCTGTGCCTACAATAAATATTCTTTGCAACATGCAATGAGTTGACCATGGCCGGTTGAGAATCAGAGGGATGGAAAGGTGAGGCCAATTTGATACCACTGTTAGCAGTTCTATAACAATACCCATTGATTATTGGTTCAGCATTATTACAAATACACACTGTGTTATCAAGACAACAAAATGAAAACCTGTACTTTGTTTCAAAACAATCATCCAGTGTTACACTCTGAAATCTAAAATATAAAAAACGGTACTTTCCACTACACCCTGTTCTTTTGCAGGCAATGCAGAAACGTGGCCGATTGGACTTTTGTGAGCTGGTGCTGGGGTTTTCTTGGGAGAAGTGTCCGTGTTGTGATCCCCTCTTGTGTAGGGCTGCGGATGCGGAAAGAGTTTCTGGACGCTTCAGGGCAGTATGTTGGGTTAAGATTCCCCCTTGACTCAACCGTGACACATGTTCAGCAACAGCATTGTGCCTATACAATGCAAATTTTTATTTTTTGTTTGTAACTATAAAAAATGTTTCAACTTACAAATGGTTGGCTCTGTATTCACTTGTTTGACGATGTAACCTCCTGTTTTGGCCTTTGGGAACAGAAGTCTTTATATTATCAAAACAGGTGATTCTGCACACACACTTTTCTTTTGTATAAAAAGACATTCATACCTATTGTCTAAATTATTTTCACCAGCCTCCCCCACAAAAAGAAAATGCAATTGATTGAGATCAGACTAATCAGCGACATCGCATATGAATAGTTCTATTCCTACTTTAAATAGTTCAATAATGTGTGTTGAATGGCTCACATATTTGAAAAAATAGCTACTCAGGCATCATCATGGTAACATTCTTGATTAATTAGAAAATTACCAGTGCTTTGCATATAAGGTCTTATTGTCATATGAGGCAGTTGTGTCCAGCGAGAAGCCACACTTAAAGCATCTATTTGGCATGCCGCGTCTTTTGTGTGTTGACGTTCTTGTGATGTACTCTGAAAAAAAACAACTTGCAAATAAATATCTTGCAGCCTTTATACACACTATTTTCACGAGATTGACTAGAGATCATACGAAATGATGACATTTCAAGTTCTGTTGTTGAAGCAAACGGGAGCGACATACTAATCTGTAACGTTACGTGGGTAACGTTACAGCTTAGCTAGCTAGCAACCAAACTATCATGATTCTACTCAGCTGCAGTTAGCTATCTTGCTGAAATACAATAAATATTAACCTGACAAAGTGGACAAACATGCATTGTGAACTGTAGATACATGACAACACAGGGTATTTATTTGAATTAAACAATTAGGAAAATGAAACGTTAGCTCCTTTGCCAATACAGTTGATCAACAAACATTCTACTCATGCTAGCTACAGGGTACGTTAGCATTGCTAATGTTAAAGTTAGCGACAAAATCATATTTACAGCTTGTGGTTGGGATGACCACAAAGTCAGAACAGCTCCTTTTTTCAGTAACAGTAGCTTAGCAAATTCTGCTTTAAATTGTTGAAAGTTTTGAAAACTGTCTTTGGTGAAATGGTTTGAGCAAATTAATAATTGAGTGTCTAACTTTACAGGGATCTGCTTATAGAGAAACATCAGCCATGCCCGTCGAATGTTCCTTGGGAAGACTATGAGAAGTGTCTCCCTTCCCAGTACAGCCTGGAACACTGCATTCACGACCCTGGCTCATTGGCAGTATCCTGGAAAATATTCCAAACTTCCTTCTTTGTAAATCCCGTCAAATGTTCACTCGCAGTGTTCTTAATCGGACGTCCACTAGACCTAACTACATTCTGAACTGGTCACAGGTCAGTGGCCTGTGTGTAAATCTCGGGGCGTGATTGTTCTCCTTCAAAATGTGAGATTTGCAGAGGAAAGGCATGTCAATGGGATTTTGAGTTTCAATGTATGTCTTTACCCACCGAACTAATGTCGTTATTCACATATGACAAGGTAAAATTGGTTTTGCATTCTATCACCCCTTTAAAGTCTCATGATTCCATTAAGCCCACACACAAAGCATAAGATGACTTACAGCGGTTGTAATCATGTTACGAAGTAAAGAAACACAGAAAGATTCTACGCTGCTAGTGTCTAAACTCGAGCATGCATCCCAACCTGTTTCCTCGTGTCTTTTATTCACAGCGGTAAATGATAGCCAAACACTTTGTATTCCTACATCAACAACATTCCAGGGAATTAAAATATCCAAGCAATGTAAGCCAAAACGAGCTGGTCCCCACACAATCTTGTAGTTTCTGGCTGAGTTTCAACTTGAAGAAATTTAGATTCATTTCAATTTAGTTCATCATTTCTGCGTTTTGATTGCTTGTATATTATCCCTTCGGCGCGATACAATTTAACTCCGCGCACCGCTAGATTCGGTGACTTCAGCAGATTCCACTGAACTTTGTTGCCAGCCAATCGCTCCAGTCCAACCCGAGCTGTCCCTGAGACAAGCCAATCATATCCTACCGTTGCGTTTGGCCCCACGTGGGGCCAAACGCAATTAAAGTTAAAACTAGAAGTTATGAAACCAGCCTCCCTGATTAGCCAATGGGAAGACAAATTGGATAAAAAAAGGACTGGGGATTAACAGTGGAGGATTTTTCATGGCGCCTTTGTTGTGAATTCTTTCATTCTGGTCTCAACCCAACAGTTTCAAGTGGATGTCCGTTCTGTGGACAAGTAGAGAAGGTCTTTCACGTTTTTTCTGAACGCTGGAGACTCTGGGCGCTGTTCAAGGTGCTGAAGACGGTTTTTCTAAGCTTTGGTGTGATGTGGTCTGCAGTTGCTTTTATCTTTGGAGCCGGCTATAAAAAAAGCTGATGCTTCTAAATGGCAGCGGCCTAATCTGATTGGTGGCGATGCCAAGATGTCAATCTACAGCAGCAGGAATCGTTGAGTGGAGGAAAGGTCGGGATCGGAAGCGTTTCCTGTTTTCATCTCTCTGGTAAAAGCCTGGGCCTGGGTTGATTTTTGATTTTATAAAACTATGAATAACATTCAAGAGTTTCGGAACCAGTGGTTTTATTAAGATGCGTTATGCTACGTAATAGGAGGTGATTTGGTGTTTAACGATGTGTTTAGGTAGACATGTGACTGATTGTTGTGTAAACTGCCTGTTTGTTGATGTGCAGTATTTTCTTATGGCTTTATTTATTATTAGAGAAAATGTGGTGTTGATTTGGTAAAATAAAGAGTTTAAAAAAAATCAAATCTCTCTCTGTCTCTCTCTCTCTCTCTGAGTGGAAGCGTGGAGTGAGTGGTGTGCTGAGAGTGAATAGAGACGTGGTTTCTGTGAGTAACTTTTTCTAACTTGTACTAACTTTCTATGGTGTAAATAGTGTGTTTGCCCATTGGTGTGTTGCTGTTTTGACTGTTGGTGCGTCTTTTCGGGAGTTTCGGTGGGTTTTGTGTGTATATGTCTGTGTGTGTGTGTGTGTGTGTGTGTGTGTGTGTTGCCACGGCATGGCGTTCACCACTCTGAGCCATGAGGAGGATGAGCTAAATCTAGTATTCAGGCTCAAAGTGGATGCGTTTGATTATGTGGTCTTTTTTTTTTTTTTCAAAGTGTGTTTATTGCTCAAACATATTAAATTATTACAGGCTGCATTGTGAATAACAAAGGGTAGCTGGTTTGACATTTTTCTTGCTTTTTAAAACACACACATTCCCTCTCTCCACTACTCTTTAACCACATACTGAACATGTATCTTCCATTCCTCTATCTTGCCCACCCATCTCCCTCACTCAGGGAGGAGAACAAAAAATAAAGTAAAATATAAATATACAAATAGAATGTATGTAAAAAATAATAAAATAAAATGTGTGGATACCATTGGCTCAGGATAGATGGTTTGCATAAGATAGGAGAGGGTCCCAGGTTTTATGAAATTTCTTCAGGGATCCTCTGACAGTTTGTTTGATTTTTTCTATGTGTGGGAATGACAATGCATCTTCTAACCAGTAATTGTGCTAGGCGGGTTTGGGCTCTTCCACTGTAGCAGTATTTGACGTTTGGCAATCATAGCGACAAATGCAATTGCATCAGCTTGGTAGCTATTAAATCTTCCTACAATAGGAGACACACCAAATATACCAATCAAGGGGCATGGAGACATAGGGATATTAAGGACTACAAGTACTACGAGTACAAGTATTATACGAGTAATGCAAGTCAATATCTGTACTCGGATTGAATAAGTCTCCACTGACTGTCTCCGTTCAGTGACAGGCTAGTCACAGTGCTAGTCACAGCGCCCCTCCCATACACTATTCTGTGATAGGCTAGTCCCAGCATCCCTCCCCTACCCTATTCTGTGATGGGCTAGTCCCAGGGCCTCTCCCTACACACGCAGATTCCTTCTGTTGTTGTGTCCCACCGGCTGTTTCTCACTCACACATGCTCAGGACACGGAGAAGGGAACAGCTCTCTCCTCAGGTCCGCGGGGCTTTTCCGTTAACAATTTGGGTTTCTTCAGCTTCAGGTTTGTTATATACTTCGGTTCAAACTAGTACTTAGTAACCAGGAGACTTCTGGTAACGTGGGGTTTGTTCAGACATAGTGCTTGGTAGAATGCGACTCGCGTTGCATCTCTGCCGTCAGAGTTTTTATTTTTATTTTTTTTTAACTGCCTGCTGGCTCTAACCAGTTTTTTTGAGTGTCTGAAACTTTCTTGCTGTGTTTTATAAAAAAATAAAATAAAAGGCAGTTGCAGTATAAATAAATAATATTACAAATTAAAATACACACACAAACACATTCCAATGATTCCTGAACTGTTTCCAGATTTTCAGTGATGAGAGAACAACAGGATTATTGGTGTTTTGGGAGGGCCGCGTAGTAAGGGGTGACAAGTGAGAGGGGTAGTGTGCGCCATCTTTGAAGGTCTAGTTTGATATTTTCAGTCAGTTTAATGAAATTATTTTTATGAAGAGAATTTAGAGAATATGAGATAATCACGCCTAAATATTTGAAACCATTGGGGGAAAAGTTGAAGGGCAGAGCTCCTGGGGCAATGGATTTGGCGGACTGATTACAGGGAAACAAAGACTCTTAGCAATATTCAATTTGTACCCTGAGAAAGTGCCAAATGTCTTCAGCAGATCAACTATTGCATCAACTCAGTTTACAGGGTCTTGTACATATAGCAATAGGTCATCGGCAAACAATGACACTCTGTGCTCCATGCCTCATCTAAGTATAACTGAGAATGCTGGGGAGCTTTTGAGTCTTTCTTTACTATTGGAGAAATTAAAGCCTGATTGAGTGTTGGAGGCAAAACACCGCGTTCCAGAGAATCATTGTAGAATTCTAAACGTATAGGAGCAAGCTGTGCAGAGAATTTCTTAAAGAACTCTATTGGGTAACCATCTGGGCCAAGCGTTTTATTACTCTGCATTTGAGAAATGCAGGAACTGATTTCTCCTAGACTTAGGGGTTCATCTAAACGTTTTGCCAGTTCTTCATTTATAGTTGGAATGTCTAAGTTATTAAATAAAAGAGTCCATAACAGAGGTGTCAGGAGGGGGCTGTGATTTGTAGACCGTGAAATAAAAGGAAGAAAATTCTGAGTTTATACTTGATGGGTCGGTAGTTAGGTTTTGAGATGAGTCAGAGTTTTGTGATATAAAGCGGGCGGCGTATTGACGTCGAAATTATGAGGCCAGAATGCGGCAAAACTTGTCTCCATGCTCATAATAAGTCGCTCTTGTACGTCTTAGTAGTTGTTCTGCCTTCCCTGTTGATAGTAAATTGAATTCATTTTGCAGCTGTAGGCGCTTGGTCGCTACAGCTGGATTGATTGCTGCGGCCTGCTGTCTGTCTATATCTAATATTGCGTCCATTAGTTCTCGCTGTTTCGATCTTCTATTTTTGGCTAAATTTGCACTGAAAGATGTAATGCCCCCACAAATAAACGCTTTTAGCGTTTCCCCTAAGAGCGATGGGGATACCTGATTGGACCGGTTTGTTTCTAAGACGGAATCTATGTTTGTGGAAACAAAATCACAGAAGTCTGCGTTAGCAAGTAAGCCTGAATTTTCATCCTCCTTGATGCCTATGCGAGCTTGACGGGAAACAAAGATCTAAACCATGGGGTACGTGGTCAGAGATGACAATAGCAGTGTATTGTGTGGAACTAACAGAAAATAGAAGGCTTTGTCGATAAAGAAGTAGTCAATACGGGAGTAGACCTGATGGACAGTGGAGTGATAAGAAACATCCTTATCGCTGGGATGAAAGAAATGCCAGCGGTCAACACAGCCAATTTGATCCCTAAAGATTTTGGAGTTAGAGCGAGCCATGGCAGGGTAACATAATAACATAGTAACATAATTGAAGTCTGTGGTAAAATAATACAATGGCTGAGGTGGTGATGAGCAGGGCACTCAGGAACGGCCACGTAAAAGCTGGCTTAA
>NC_048417.1:24862698-24871146 GCF_013103735.1 Etheostoma cragini | reverse complement strand
TGTTGACCACAAGAATAAACGCTGTGTTAATTCATCATGGAGTCAGTTGTCAGTTTATAGAAGGATTTCTCCAACAAGTCCCCTCCTAATATTAACTTGTGGGTATCCAAATTGTATATGTGAAAAAAATTGTGGACATGAAATTTGGGCTGTCATAGTTGCAAACGTCATAGCAAACGTGTACGCCCTGTACACGTTTGCTAAAAACAACAGATGTTTGAAAAAGCTTACCTTAATTTACAACATAACGACCACCTGAATCACAGTGTATGTCATCTGGGGTGAACTTGACCCGTTTATGAATTAAAATTGCGATGCCTCTAGATTTACTATTAAAATTGGAGTGAAAGACTTGTCCGACCCAAGGCTTGCGCAGTCTCAGATGATCATCCATACGTAGGTGTGTATCCTGTAGAAAGACGATATCAGCGGAAAGGTTCTTTAAGTGTGAGAAATCTTTGGAACGTTTCATTTGCCCTCCTAAGCCACGTACATTCCAGGTAATTTCTTTAATATCATGCCCGATAAAACCGCCTGGTGTCATGTTGGCATTTGTCATTTATAATGTCTTAGGTAACTGTAGCAGAGTAAGTTGTGACCCTCTGAATGGAAGCAATGGACCATGGTAACATTTAATATATATATATATATATTAAAAAAAAAAAGAGGTTCAGCCTCAGATCGGACAGGAGGCTGAAGATCAGTCGGTAGCCAGGTCTCCTGGTCATAATGAGGGGGACAACCTAGCCCACAGGGTCGGCTCAGCTGGGGCTTGGGTTGCCTGTGGTCCCTGATGGGGCTGAGCTGCCTGTTGTCCCTGCAGTCCCAGCAGGGGACATAGTGACAAATACTGAGGTTGTTATGGGTGAGAATGAAAATGTGCTTATGTTGTCTGCAAGGAAATGAAAACAAAGAGACAAGAAAACTGTCTCTCAGGCCAAAAAAGTGTCAATGAGGGAGGAGGAGGAAGTGATGGAGGGGGAGGTGGTGGAGGAGGAAGAGGTCTGTCCTGGAGTCAGTCAGCATCTTATTGACTTGCAGGTCTCTGTGGGTGCGGGTGTAGGAGGAGCTGTACCCAGTCCAACAAATTAAAAAGTTTTAAATCATATTAGCAGCACCAGTGGGGGTGTGGCAATCATATTTGCTAAAAGCTTTCTACCTGTGTCCCACACTGTGGATGAAAGGGTGAAGGGCAGGCTTTTAGTAGTCAGGGCCCGGTATGAGCTTTTTAATCTGGTTTTTATTAACATGTACGCTCCAAACTCAGGTCATGACAATTATTTTTTTAATGAGCTTGGTACGGTTTTAAGTGAGTGTGAACCAGAGGAATATTTATTTGTGGGGTGAGACTTTAACTGTACACGGGATGATGACCTAGAAAGGAACCACAGTGAGCCTCATGCTGCCTCTTAGAGTGCCATGCAGCAACTGATGGGCACCCACAGCTTAGCTGACGTCCTGAGGGGGGGGCCATGCACGGCAGAAACAATACACCTGGGTTCATTTTTGAGACAACCAGTTAAATATGGCTAGATTGGACAGGTTCTATTGTTTTATGCACCATTTTAATGTTTTAAAAGGGTGCTCTATATTGCCTGTTGGGTTTTCTGACCATTCCTGTGTGTCCTGTGATGTTTTTATTGCCAATACAAAACCTAGGTCTGCGTATTGGCATTTTAACACTGCTTTGCTTTTAGATGCACATTTTAGAGATCTTGTTAGGTTTTTTTTGGAAGGGTTTTAGAGAAACGAAGGGACATTTTAGTTCACTGAGGCAATGGTGGGAGTTGGCGAGGCTGATATCAGGCAGCTCTGTCCGCAGTACACTCTCAACGTTTCTCGGGACATTACTGAGTCCATGAAAGATCTGTAGATATCCACTGTAGACCTGCAGAGTTCTGCGGGGTCCACAGGAAATCAAGGCTGCATTGAAGACCTCAAGTCCAAAAAAGCCGCTTTGGCGGCCCTGCTTGGCTTGAAGGCACAAGGGGCACTGATCCAGTCCCGGTTCCAGAGCGCCGCTCTCGTGGACTTGCTGACCAAATTCTTCTTCAGCCTGGAAAAGAAGACGGTTCAGAGCAGGATGATCCACGCTCTGCGATCGGCAAGTGGACAGGAACTGTCCGCAGCGTAGAAGATATGGGAGAAAGCCGTAGAGTTCTACTCCAACCTCTACAGGATGGAGTATGAGGACGATGACGAGGCCTTCGGTGGTTTCTGCAGGAAACGGGGAGTTAGAGGTTCCCCTGAGCAGATGTTCAGGACTTAAAAGAGCATGCAGGGGGGAAAGGCCCCTGGCATTGATGGTCTCCCCACAGGACTTTCTGGAGGACATGAAAACGGATGTTCTCTATGTTTCTGAGGACAGTTTTGTCAACTGTCTGCTTCCTCAGAGTTACCGGACTCTCCTCCCGAAGAAAGGGGACTTGACGGACATTCGGAACTGGAGGCCTCTCTCTGTTGTGCTCGGATTACAAACTGCTGTCCAAGGTCCTGGCCTCCAGGCTGAAGCAGGTGCTTGACTGGGTCATCCATAGGAACCAGACCTACTGCGTGCCCGGCAGATCCATTGCTGACAACGTGTCATTGATTTGTGATATTTTGACCGTGTCTGGTTTGTTGGGTCTGGAAACTGGTGTGGTTTCATTGGACCAGGAAAAGGCGTTTGACCAGGTTGAGCACCGTTACCTGTGGAAAGTGATGGAACGGTTTGGCCCCAGCCTTGGTTTCATCGCCAAGATAAAGGTCATGTATGAGAACATTGAGAGTGTGCTGAAGATTAATGGAGGCTTATGTAAGCCTTTCCTGGTGACCAGGGGAATCAGACAAGGCCGCTCCATGTCAGGGATGTTCAATTCAGATCATTCAATTTTATTTATAGTATCAATTTATAACAAGAGTTATCTCAAGACACCTTACAGATAGAGGAGGTCTAGACCACACTCCAGAATTTACTGGGACCCAACAGTTCTAGTAGTTTCCTCCAGAGCAAGCAACAGTGCGATAATGGCGAGGAAAAACGTCCTTTTAGGCAGAAACCTCGGACAGAGCCAGGCTCTTGGTAGGCGGTGTCTGACGGGCCGGTTGGGGTTAGAATGAAGAGTGGAAATAACAAAAATAGAAAAATAGTAGTTTGTAGCAGTTCTTTGTAGTAGTTCATGACATAGAAGGGCACTGTGGGCATTACAAGGCACAGCAGGACATAGCTGGGCACCGCAGAGTGTAGCAAGATGAACATGGCATTGCAACGTTTAGCAGGGCCATGGCGACAGCTGCTACCATGATTTTGGAGCCTCTCATATCCGAGGGAACATGCTGGGAAAAAAAGAACATAAGGACTCTGGGGAGTGACTCCCCAGAGCTAGGTTAGTAACAAGCCTTTCTGGGACATGGATGAACATAAATGGAAAGATAGAAAGATAGGAGAGAGGAGCTCAGTGTGTCAAAGGAAGTCCCCAGCTGTCTAAAACTATTACAGCATAACTAAGAGAGACAGGGTAAAGAGATGGGCCTGGTCAGGCAAGAACTCTTCCCAACCGGATCGGGCTGTATGCCAAGTCTCCCTCTAGTTTTATTATATTCTTGATCATATGATAGATAAACCTGACACCTATGACGAGAAGCAGTTGGGCCGGGTTAGGCGGACGCTGCGACTCCTCACTCCCTAACAATATTAAATTCTATGTCCTAACTATAAGCTTTATCAAAGCATAACTAAGAGAGACAGGGTAAAGAGAGGAGCCTCGTCGGGCTAGAACTCTCCCCAACCAGATCGGGCTGTATGCCAAGTCTCCCTTTAGTTTTTATCATATTCTTGATTATATGATAGATAGATCCGACTATGACGAGAAGCAGGTGTGCCGGGTTAGGCAGACGCTGCGACGCCTCACTCCTTAACAATATTTAATTCTATGCCCTAACTATAAGCTTTGTCAAAAAGGAAAGTCTTAAGCCTACTCTTAAATGTGGAGACAGTGTCCGCCTCCTGAACCCAAACTGGAACCTGATTCCACAGGAGAGGAGCCTGATAGCTGAACGCTCTGGCTCCCGTTCTACTTTTAGAGACCCTAGGAACCACAAGGAGCGTAGTGCTCTTGTAGGGTTGTAAGGTACTGTGAGCTCTTTAAGATAAGATGGTGCCTGATCATGTTGTATGCTCTGTCCATTGAGCCCATGTTGAGCCCATTGCACAATGTCCGCTCTTTTATCAATGGCCTCATTTTACCTGGTTTTAATACTCGTTTTACTGTTTTGGCCTATGCAGACAACATCGTCATCTTCACTCTGAACAGGCAGGATGTGGATGTTTTGGGACACATTGAAGAAGGGGGGGTTTCAAGGACCTGGGGTTTTACCTTGGTGATCAAACTACCATGGCCTTTAATTGGGATGGGGTAGTGGGAAAAGTCGAGGGGAAGTTGGGTAGGTGGAGGTGGCTGCTTCCCAATCTGACCTACAGAGGTAGGGTGTTGGTCGTTAACAGTCTGGTCGCATCCTGTCTCTGGCATAAATTCAAATGTATGGAGCCTCCTGCTGGTCTGTTGAAGACTTTACAGTCCATCGTTCTGGACTTTCTCTGGGACGGTTTACACTGAGTTCCTCAAAGTATTTTATTCCTGCCAAAGGAGGAGCGGGGGCAAGGTTTGGTGGATTTAGTGTGCCGGATAGCTGCTTTTAGATTAGTTTGTACAGAGGTTTTTATTTGGTGATGATGACGTCGTCCGGAGGCCTGTAGCCAGAACCATTTTATGGGTGGCAGCAGGTCTGAGTCGTGATGCGTCGTTGTTTGTAGTGGACTGTGGTTTTATCCCTTTGTGTTACTTGCCTCATTTTTAAAGTGTAGAGACTTTTCAAATAGACCAGACTGGAGCCTGCGGCATCTATGTTCTGGCTCCTTGTGACAGCCTTGTCTCTGGCAGCAGACCAGGTCTCACTGAGAGGATGACAAGGGCTGGAGTGACGAAGCTGAGGGGGATCGTAGAAGCTGCTGGTCACAGAGGCAGTGGCCTCTCTGCTGGGCCTAAGGTCGGCCCGCCAAACCAGAACCATCCTGACTGAGTGGACTAAGAGACTGGATGCTGAGGAATCTGAGATGCTGCGGGACTATTTTACTGGGACTGACCCACACAATTTCACTGATCCTTTACCTGACATTGGGTTTTCAATTGAGCCCACTGGCCCACCAGCACCTCAGATGTGGACCTGCACATGCAAACTGGAAAAGGTTTTTGTAAGTACCTTGTTCTGGCCATCCACAGAAAGATGATGTGTGGGAGGAAGGACCTGGTGTGGACGGACAGACTGCCCCCAAACAGCAAGCCGGTGTGGAGAATCTTTCATAAGCCTCCGCTGAGCAAGAGGTCTGGATACCTGCAGTGGTGGATCCTCCACGAGGCTCTGGCAGTAAATGTCTTTCTTGCCAAGATTAATCCCACCGTATTCTCCTCATGTCCCATCTGTCCCCTCGATGAGACTCTCATACACTGCTACCTGGACTGTCCCAGACTGAAGCCTCTTTTTAACATGTTGAGGACTGTGTTTCTGGACTGTGGGGAGGTTTTTACAGAGACTGCTTTTAGTTTTGGTGCTGGCTACAACAAGCAAAATAAAAGGAAGTGGCAATTGTTGAATTTTATTGTTGGTCAGGCCAAACTATCGATCTGTAAAAGCAAAAAGAACCAGGTGGACAATGTGACCGGACGAGGGTTGACGGACATGTTTGTCTGTCTGGGAAAGGCCAGGGTGAGGGTGGACTTCCGGTTCCTGTCTCTGATGAGGGACATTCAGGGTATTGTAGACCAGTAGTGTTCTGTGCAGGGGGACAAGCTCGTCTTTCACTCTGTGTTTCTGTGTTAGTTTGTGTTTGATATAAATAATAATTGTTGCATTTGTGAAGCAATGACTTTTTGGTGAAAATTTGGAGAACGTCTTATTTATTTGAAAAAAAAAAAAACTCTCTGTTTCTTTCGCTCTCTGTCTCTCCCACCTCTCTCTCTCCTTGTCCCTCTCTCCTTCTATCCCTCTCTGTCTCTCTCCCTCTCACTTTCCCTCTCTGTCTCCATCTCTCTAGCTAGCTCTCTCGGTTTCCTTCTCTCTCTCTCTCTCTCCCTCTCTCTCTCTCTTCCCCTTCTCTTTCCCCCCTCCCTCCCCCTCTCTCTTCATGTGCTGCTCTGAATCTATTCCAGTGTGATGATGAGTCATTCCTAATGAAGCCTATGAGGAGACTCAGGTTATTATCATAAAAAGCAGATGTGTGGTTATTATTAGAAAAGGACATTCTGTTGTCCGTGATGCAGAAAATAAAACCAGAACTACATTAGACAAATCTGGCTTAAAGCATACATAATAAACTAAATCTCCACAGATGCTTCAAATATGACCCAGATTCTGCACGAAATAAAGAAGAAGGATATCTCCAGATCATAAAAGTGTCAAAAAGACCAAATTAAATAAATAAAAACAAGGAAAGACGGCAGCCTCATGCATTATTAATACACTATCAAAATGCCAGGGGGGTGTTGAAGAAATGGAGGGTGTTGGATGAAAGGAAGCGCAGGTTTGTGCCTCAGTAACCCTCTTTATTCTGAGGATGTGACTGTGTGTGGATGTGACGTCTCAAGGGTGGGGGCTGCCGGCAGTTATTTGGATTCAGGGCCTTCCTATCGGGGATAAACAGGAGAGCCGGGTTGTGTACAGCAGACGGTCCCAAAAACCAGGTTTGGGACAGGCCACCAATGACTCAGAGAAAAAGGAAATAATAAATTTAACTTTATCATATATTTGGCATTTAGTCCAGTTCCGCTCCCTGTCACAGCCCCAACACCCATGGATTTTGTCATTTTATTATTTTATTTTAGAGGACTGGTTGGGACGCCTGATGTGCAGACTATAATTAAAATATAATTATTCACTGATCGTAAGAAAACTCAATTCATATGATATTCTCCCAAATGCTCACATGACCGTTAAGTTTAGCTTCCTTTAATATTAACGATGAATCCTCTGTGCACGCCAAAGTTAGTCATGGAGTCCCACAAGGATCTGTGCTCGGTCCAATCCTGTTCACTTTATATATGCTTCCTTTAGGCAGTATTATTAGGAAACACTCCATAAACTTTCATTGTTATGCAGATGATACTCAATTATTTCTATAGATCAAGCCGGATGAAACTAATCAGTTAGCTAAACTTCAAATGTGCCTTCAGGATATTAAAACCTGGATGATCTGTAATTTTCTAATGTTAAACTCAGATAAAACTGAAGTTATTGCACTGGGGCCCAAGCACCTCTGTGACGCATTATCCAAAGAGATAGATACTCTGGATGGCATCACCCTGGCCTCCAGCACCACTGTGAGGAATCTTGGAGTTATCTTTGATCAGGACATGTCCTTTAATTCCCACATAAAGCAAATTTCAAGGACTGCCTTTTTTCACCTACAGTGGTGTGAAAAAGTGTTTGCCCCCTTCCTCATTTCCTGTTCCTTTGCATGTTTGTCACACTTAAGTGTTTCGGAACATCAAACTAATTTAAACAATAGTCAAGGACAACACAAGTAAACACAACATGCAATTTGTAAATGAAGGTGTTTATTATTAAAGGTGAAAAAAAATCCAAACCTTCATGGCCCTGTGTGAAAAAGTGATAATGGAAGTGGCTTTATAACCCTTTCCAGACTGATAGATCTCAATTACTTTCTTTCTCAATTGTTCCTGAATTTCTTTGGGTCTCGGCATGATGTGTAGCTTTTAAGGATCTTCTGGTGGACCTTACTGTGTCAAGCAGCTCCTATTTAAGTGATGCCTTGATTGTGAACAGGTGTGGCAATAATCAGGCCTGAGTGTAGCTAGAGAAATTGAACTCAGGTGTGGACAACCACAGTTATAGTATGTTTTAACAAGGGGGGCAATCACTTTTTCACACAGGGCCATGATTGTTAGGATTTTTTTCACCTTTAATAATAAACACCTTCATTTACAAATTGCATTTTGTGTTTACTTGTGTTGTCCTTGACTATTGTTTAAATTGGTTTGATGTTCCGAAACACTTAAGTGTGACAAACAGCCAGAGGAACAGGAAATGAGGGAGGCAGACACCTTCTCCACATTTAAGAGTAGGCTTAAGACTTTCCTCTTTGATAAAGCTTATAGTTAGGGCTGGCTCAGGAAAGTCCTGAACCATCCCTTAGTAACACCGCTATAGGCAAAGAGATAATTGATGTTGGGATTAAGCACTATATAAATAAAATTGAATTTATTCAGAAAAACTAGTCCATGGATTTGTTACTTCTAGGCTGGATTACTGCAATTCTTTGTTATCAGGATGCTCGGAAAAGTCCATAAGGACTCTTCAGTTGATCCAGAATGCTGCGGCACGTGTTCTGACAGGAACCAGGAAAAGAGATCACATTTCTCCTGTTTTAGCTTTTCTGCATTGGCTTCCTGTAAA
>NC_048417.1:24843308-24862598 GCF_013103735.1 Etheostoma cragini | reverse complement strand
ATCTGTATAGTGTCTTGAGATAACTCTTGTTATGAATTGATACTATAAATAAAATTGAATTGAATTGAATTGAATTCTCTCTCTCTCATATCCACCTCCTCAAGACAGAGGGATGGTTATGTCTCTCTCTCTCTCTCTCTCTCTCTCCCCCTCTCTTGTCCACCTCCTCTAGACAGGGATGGATATCTCTCTCTCACACCCACCTCCTCTACACAGAGGGATGGGTCTCTCTCTCTCCCTCCCCCCCCATCTCCTCTAGCCAGAGGGATGGGTCTCTTTCTCTCCCCCATCTCCTCTAGACAGAGGGATGGATCTCTCTCTCTCTCTCTCTCTCTCTCTCTCTCTCTCTCTCTCTCATCCACCTCCTCTAGACAGATGGATGGATATCTCTATCTCTCTTTCTCTCTCATCCACCTCCTCTAGACAGAGGGATGGATCTCTCTCTCTCTCTCTCTCTCTCTCTCTCTCTCCCTTCCCATCTCCTCTAGACAGAGGGATGGGATCCGGTTGGGGAGAGTTCTATCCCAACCAATGCTCCTCTCTTTACCCCGTCTCTCTTAGTTATGCTGTAATGGTTTTAGACTGCTGGGGACTTCCTTTCACACACTGAGCTCCTCCCTCATCTATCTTTCTATCTTTCCATTTGTGTGCATCCATGTCCCAGAAATGCCTGTTACTAACCTAGCTCTGGGGAGTCATTCCTCGGATCACGGAGGCGCCAAAAATCAGGGTAGCAGCTGTCCATGGTCCCGCTAAACGTCCTGCGATGCCATGTTACATCCTGCCACACTCTGCGGTGCCCAGCTACGTCGCCCAGCTACGTCCTGCTGTGCCTTATAACGCTGCACAGTGCCCTGCTATGCTACAAAGAACTACTACAAACAAACTCTTCATTCTAATCCCAGCCGGTCGTCAGACATTGCCTACCAAGAGCCTGGGTCTGACCGAGGTTTCTGCCTAAAAGAAGTTTTTCCTTGCCACTGTCGCACGGTTGCTTGCTCTGTAGGAAACTACTGGAACTGTTTGGTCCTTGTGGATTCTGGAGTGTGGTCTAGACCTACTCTATCTGTAAAGTGTCTTGAGATAACTCTTGTTGTGATTTGATACTATAAATAAAATTGAAAATTGAATTGAATGTATGAACTAAATACAGCGTTAGCACCACGCTCAGTGGTGTAGTCTAATAATAATAATAATAATAAATTGAATTTGTATAGCGCTTTTCCCGAGCTCAAAGCCGCTAATGTATTTTAGCGGGTTTACTGTACTACAGTATACAAATATTTGGACCAGAATGGACATGTTAAAGTCTGGGTAACCTCCCCCGGGGAAATTTGGAGCGTCAAAGACTTAAAGAGCGCATATTATGAAAAAAATCTATTTTTCTGGGATTTGGGGGGCTATTTTTTGTCTCTGGGGCTTCCACACACATACACACTTGGAAAAAAACATCCATGGTGTTTTGAGTGAGACACGATTTTTGAATGTCCTCTGAAAGAAATAAAGATGAATATGAGAGAAATTAAGAGACAGAAAGAAAGAAAGAAAGAAAGAGACAGAAAGAAAGAAAGATGTGAAAGAAAAAGACAGAAAGATAAAAAAGAGAAACATGTGAAGAAAGAGACAAAAAGAAAGAAAGAAAAAAAAAAGATGTGAAAGAAAGAGACAGAAAGAAAGAAAGATTTGAAAGAATAGGGACTACAATCCCTCTACGGATGTGATATGATTCCTATCTTGGTTGTGCTGTCTGGCTCGGGTTAGGATCTTTAGAACTTTCTTTTATTATCCAGTTTACAGTCACAACGGAAAAAGAACATAAATAAAAAACTTTAAAGTAGATTTTTAACCCTTCTGTTATCCTTGTGTCAAATTTGACCCGTTTTCAAAGTTTCTACATCAGAAATGTGGGTTTCTTTCAAGCAAATTACCAAAAAAACAACACGAATGGTTCTATACAATGCTCTTCGCAAAGAAATTAAGGCTCAGATCTGTATGTACATAGAATATTGGGTGTTTTATTACATTGTAGAGCATTTGAGGAAACAACAGTTTGTGATAATCCACTCAATCTTAACTTTTTGTTGAAATACTTTTGTCATTTCACATTTCTTTTTTACTCAAAAATGTCATATGAATGGCAGTCAGAAACAATGAATTTAGTGTAAAACTTGCGGTAATTAGTTGATTGGTTAGTGGTGAATCTTGTGGTAGCCTACTAGTGAAAAATAACAGAAACCTTGAAAAGCATCTAAAAAATAGGTTAACCTAAGAGGACAACAAATTGCATGTTGCACGGGAAGACAACACAAGGGTTAACATAGGCACAGGCTAATTACTGCTAACTAACATGCTAGTTAACGTTAACATAGGCACAGCCTAAATACTGCTAATTAACATGCTAGTTACTATTAGTATTATTACTTACTAGTTACTGTTAGTATTATAACTATTTCGACATCCTTGAGTGGCAAGAAAGGCGCCTTTAAATAAAATGTATTATTATTTTTATTATTGTTATTAGGAAGTAAACCTAAACAACAATTTTATACATTGTCATGTTTCTTTAGAAATAAAACAACGGACAAGGAGAGTCTTGAAACAATTCAGATATGAAGTTATTCACTGTCAAAGTGGCGCTAAAATGAATGAGAGTCAATGGGGTGCTAACAGCTGGTGATAATGGCGGCTTCGTAGCATTAAAATGGCACCATGGGAGCTACGCTTATGGCGTTTTTCCACTACTGGTAAAAGCTTGACTCGCTTCGTCTCTACTTGACTCGGCGCATTCTGCGTCCGTTTTCCATTGCAGATTGAGTAACGCCTCAGCCAGGCTGGTCACCACAGCTACGCGTGATGATTTTCAACGCGAGTCTAAACAGCACGTCGGCTATTTGCCACAGCCAGAAGACATTTTTTGTTTCAAAAGAAGCTGAAGCAACAAGAATCACCACTGAAAAAAAACTGGAGTTTGGGAATTCCAACGGAGTTCAGACGTCGACATGACTATTGTTCGCCGACACAAAAGGGTAAGTTAAGTTTCCTGGTAACGTTGGCTAACATTTGCATGTGTTAGGGGCCCCGGTCAGTATTTACTATATGCTATATAAAATACATGAACTTTAGCGTTGTGGGCGTTTGATGGACGACTGGTGAAATCTCTGGTTCTGACCTGCTGTGCTCCGTATAATCTTTATGAGAGTCATGGAGCCGGTGGGGACACTATCACAGGGTGCAGAGGAAGAAGACCAGGATGTGCGGGAGGGTTTGGTGCGTTACTTGAAAAGCTAAATGAAAGCTTTTCTTTGATAAATTGTCTTGTTTTTTTAAAGTAACAGTGTGCAATATTGGAAATGACATGCAAAAGCCACTAATAGCCCTTAATATTGAACAGTTGAAAAGTGTGAATAGTGCAAAGAGTAGATAATCTGTAGGTGTCTGGCTAGATTTTTTTTTTTAATGTCGCGTTTGTTCCGGACACACACTCCGCACTCTTGTTTGCCAAAAACGGAGTGATAAGTGATGATTCTCTCCGACCAACCGAGACGGATACTTTTTTTAGTACTAGCTCAGTCGAGGTTCCAAGCGAGCTGAGGCAATACCAAAAGGTGACGTGGAAACCTGCAGACTGCTGGTTGGTCCAAGAGTATATGGCTGCGGCCTGGAGCGTCCCATGTCATCCGTCCCGTCTCATGTGGTCTTGTCTCATGCGGAGGTGTTTCCAACGGTAAATCCAGAGGGTCAAAACTACAATATCGCGAATAATTTTACAGATGGAGTCACGGGTAAATTCGTGACCACAATTGTTGCAATCAATTGAAAAACGTTAAAAAAACTTGTTAAAGTAACAATTTTGCCATAGCCTACATGTACTTTGCTCATTTTTGAATGTTATGCTGGTGTTGTTCCATATTAACGTAGCTGCATCTGATGAAACCTGCATCAGCGATGCAGCCGTTTCTGCCAACTAACGGCAGGATCTCCTGAGGAGGGATCACAATCCACGATCTGCACACACAACAAAAAGACTACAACAATAAACATGTTACACGCTTTCCAAGACTTTTTAGTTGTATATAATAGATTGTTTTCACACTTCACTGGGACATTGCTGCAAATACAACTGCTTATCAGCATGGAGAGAGCAACTGTCGGCCCTGGCTGTCGGCTCTCTGGGACCCGGGACAGAATGTTGTTGTGTCTCTGGGACCCGGGACAGAATGCTGTCGGGTCTCTGGGACCCGGGGCAGAATGCTGTCGGGTCTCTGGGACACGGGGCAGAATGCGATTCTATTTTTCTATTTTTCTATCGCAGCATCGGCCTTCGGGTCCCTGGGACCCGTCATGCATTCGACTGCGTATCTCTGCTGCCACGGTCTTGGCCAGAATGCAATTTAATTTTTCTTCCACTTCCGCCAGCGGTTCCATTGTATTTTGTGTAGTACTGTATGAAAGGGGGATTTTTTTTTAAAACAAAACCAAATGCTTGAACTCTGTCAGGAGAGAAATTCCTTCTATAACTGCAACTTTGATCCAAGTTGCAGTTATAGAAGGATTTTTTTAGATTGCCTATCATCTGCATTTATTTTAGAGACGGACATATATTTTTAAATATTAAAAAACTCACCAAATATTTAATTCATTAGCATGATAGTTGACGTGAGCTTTTACTTTGAAAAGTAAGAGCGATATTAGTATTTTATTCCAGATGCAAGCTTTTATTTTGAAAAGTAGAAACTCGGGAATGGCGGAAGGATTTTTTTAGTCTGCCTATAATCTGCGTATATTTTATAGACGAACATATATTTTAAGTGTTTTTATTCATCAGTATGATAGTCTGCATGTATCTTATAGACATGTTTAGTTAAAAAAAACATCGAGGCGAGTTGAGTAGATACCACGCAGTGGAAAACCGCCATTACAGTGGAAAGGCTAACCCCCTTGGTTAGCTAGCCAAGGAAGTGAGGAAGAGGAGAGAGAAGAAGTGATACAAATAAATAGTTAAAAAATCATACATTGTGATTTCTGAATTTCTTTTTTAGATTATGTCTCTCACAGTGGACAACAATTTCAGACCCCTCCATGATTTCTAAGTGGGAGAACTTGCAAAATAGCAGGGTGTTCAAATACTTATTTTCCTCACTGTACATACAGAATATGGGTCAAACCATTCTGAAGTATTGTGGCACTGCTACACATCCATCCTACAGACTACAGAAAAAAATGTGTATAAAAATTGTCATTACAATATAAAATATAAATGAAATGAAAATATAAAATATAAATAAGTAAAAAATGTGTATAAAAAAATGAAATGAAAATATAAAATGTAAATACAAAATGCATGAAAAAAATTAATTGAAAATCTAAAATATAAGTAACTAAAAAGTGTATAAAAAAATAAAATAAAAATATAAAACATAAATAAAAAATCTATTTGCTACAGATCCTTCCAAAAATCACACTAAAATCATTTTTAATTTTAATTTGTTTCAATGAAATTGAGAATAACGATACACAAATGATCATTCCCTTCAACGTCGTCATCATATTGCAATATAATAATATGTGTCAAGATAATTGCAATTAGACATCATAAGCCCTACTTTTACCCAACAATAGTTTCTACGTCTATTCTGGAAAACAAAAACATTTGGCCTCTGTTAGAGTGAGAAGAACGCAATGAAAGACTGTAATTTTTACAGTTCAATCCTCTGTGATCTCATTTTACAATCTTCATACAGCATCACATCGGTGACAATATCCCTCACTGGTAAATAACAATACTTGTTTTAACAATCATATACATTTATTCACATTTGTCTGCACAACATACAAATTTAGATTTATCTACGTTGTCTCTCTGTTTCCAGACACAATACTTATCTTTCTTGTTATTTTCAACAGAAAACACAGAAGCGGCTGGAGCTTTTCTTTCCATTTCATTGCCACATTTGGCAGCTTTATGTATCTGACTTTTGCGAGAGTCCACGAAGTGTGAGATTCATACTTTATCTCCCTCCGCAGACTCATCCTATATCTGACTCATCCTGCATCTCCCTCCGCAGACTCATCCTGTATCAGACTCACCCTGCATCTTACACCGCAGGCTCATCCTGTATCTGACTCATCCTGCATCTTCCTCCGCTGCCTTATCCTGTATCTCCCTCCGCAGAATCATTGTGTATCTGACTCATCCTGCATCTTCCTCTGCAACCTCATCCTGTATCTCCCTCTCCAGACTCATCCCGCATCTCCCTCCGCAGACTCATCCTGTATCTCCCTCCGCAAACTCATCCTGTATCAGACTCATCCTATATAATCCCTCCGCAGAGCCATCCTCGTCAGATTCATCCTGTATCTCCCTCTGCAGACTCATCTGTATCTCCTTCTACATCCTTTATCTCATCCTGTATCTCCCTCCCTCCACAGACTCATCTTGTATCTTCCTCTGCAGACTCATGCTGTATCTCCTTCCACAGACTCATCCGGTCTCTCCCTCCGCAGACTCATCCTGTCTCTCTTCCGCAGACTCATTCTGTATCTCATCCTGTATCTCCCTCTGCAGACTCATCCTGTGTCTCCCTCTGCAGACTCATCCTGTGTCTCCCTCTGCAGACTCAAACATCTGATAAGTTGGCGGAAAAACCCAGTCTTATTCCTGCTGATCCACCCTGCTGATCCACCCAGTGACGGCGAAAGGCCACTGCAGCTGAGCATCCGTGAAAATTGAAATTATGAGAAGAGTTTCTTCCAAAGTGGGTAAATTCCGTCACTTTTTATACTGGCCACATGTCCAAGAGTGTCTCACATTGTTTACATAAACTGCCCCTCCCCTCCTGCTCTCATATGATCATGTGTTGTTGTTTTTTTGTTTTTTTAACCCTCCGGTTGTCCTCGGGTCAAATTTGGCCCATTTTTTGAACGTTTCTTTATCAGAAAATTGGGTTTCTTAAACAAAACTGTGAAAAAAAAACGTTTTTCACAAGTAAAATAAATAGATCATTTCACTACTGTTACTGAATATTGATGTTAATTCTTATGTAATTAAACAAAAAAAAATAAAATAAAAGAGTTTGAATGTTTGAAAAATGCAAAAAAAAAAAAGTAAAAAAAAAGAACAGAAAATAACTCAAAAAAGTAAAAAAACATTGGAGACAAAAAGTGACAAAAACGTTCCAAGAAAAGTTTGAACCAGAAAAACAAATGGTCACCGGGAAGACAACACAAGGGTTAAATAATTTGCTGGAAGTGTTTAAAAGGCTCTAAAACGTTGTTTTGACCCTGTTCTCCCATGTTTTGTGTCTAAGTGACTAAGAAAATCTATGAAATTGGTCTAGTTTTGAGCGAGAACAATGTATCCGGCAATGGGTTAATGAGTGCAGTCAGCGTCCACTGCTTGAAGTTGCTGCTGACAGACAGATTATTATTCTAAGTGTCTAACAACATTATGGGATGAATCCATACAGAGATAGACCTTTTAGTTACAGAGTAAGATTCTTTTAGTTTAACATGAAACATCCCCGAAATCACCATCACCAAACCCACCACACTCCATGTAAATAATCAGCACTTCTCAGTCAGCATATCTCCACATGTAAATGGGTGAATTAAAGGTCCCATGACATGGTGCTCTTTGGATGCTTTTATATAGACTTTAGTGGTCCCCTAATACTGTGTCTGAAGTCTCTTCTATATAGACCTTAGTGATCCCCTAATACTGTATCCAAAGTCTTATTTATATAGACCTAGTAGTCCCCTAATACTGTATCTGAAGTCTCTTTTATATAGACCTTAGTGGTCCCCTAATACTGTATCTGAAGTCTGTTTTATAGAGACCTTAGTTGTCCCCTAATCCTGTATCTGAAGTCTCTTTTAGTCACATTAGCCGTGCGTTATTTTTTACTTTTGACCAGACACAGCTGTCTCCTTGCTGTAGACACCGGGCCTTTGAGAGTATTAAGTCCATAGACAGTTAAAGAAAGTCCAATCAATACTGTCAAAACTACCAGATCTTACTTCCATCCTTCACAAAAAAATACCATGCTTCAATGAATGAATTATTCTTAGGAAAGATCGTCGCTCGAGCGTTCTCACGTCTTTCCCTCATCAAAGTCACTTTCATATACTAATCAGACATCTAAATGTCCATGTGCATACAGGAAAACTCATATGTAGATTGTTAGATGGGTTTAGATAAATTCTGTTAACATTTTTCTGATGATCGGAAATGTTAAGTACCGCAAAAAGACCGGAAAGTGCGTCAGATCGGAAATGTCCGGATACGGACAACAGCAGTGAGGGGTGTCCCAATGTGGATCCTTTCCATAATGTTGTTACACTTAATAGAATATTAAACTAAGTCTGTCAGCGGCAACAACAGAACGTTTAGTGGATGCAAATTGTCACATTGCATGATAACGGACCTATTTCAAAGACACAAAAACATGGGAAAATAGGGTCCAGGTTGAATACCAAATACCAAAGTTGCCCTTTAAGGGATTGTAATCCATGGAACAAGCATTGATTGACATTATTTTGGGTTATCAAAAGATGTTTTTGTAGTACTAAGGAACTCACAAACTTGGATTATGTGATCCAGACCCTGTTAATCAGACGTGAATAAAAAGCTAAGGAATCTTCTGAAAATTCTCAGGATGCACTGAAATGTTTTCTTCATTTTCTTGACTTGATTTGGAGTCTTGTTGTTTTTTAAAATCCGGTCTGGGAGGCACTCTGTCTTTGGCACTTTAAACCTTGGCCGCATCGCTGTACGCTAGTCTGACACGACTAGGGAGCTAAAGGTTTTCTTTCATCCGTGAGTTTTCACAGGCTTATACTCATACACAGCTCTCGTCTTTGTCTCCGCAACCTTTGTCCGGTGTAGACTTCTCCATTTCCCGTCCAGGTAAAGAGCATTTTTTCTCATCACCGCTGGAGTGCGCCACTCCGTTTTGTAACTTGGCAATGTCGCCCAGGGGCAGCTGCGTCGAGCTGTACGCCATCGGAGGGATGGTGTTCACCAGAATCAGCTGGAGACGCTTTCTCTCCGGATGGTAACGGCAGCGAACGTAGCGCAGAAATGCTGCTCGGTACGTTTTGTTGAACAGCGTGTAGACAAGCGGATTGACTGCGGATGACAAATATCCGACCCACACGAAAATGTTGAGCAAGCCCCCCATGAGTCCAGCATCGCACACCGCCGGGTCGCACACCACCACAAGCACGTTGGTGACAAAAAATGGGCACCACATGACCACAAAGAGAAAGAAGACTACACCGAGGACCTTGGACGCCTTCTGCTCGTTGCTGATGGACTGCATGGTGCGTCGTCCCAACAGTGAGCCGGAGACACTCCCGCGGCCGCCTCCAAGCCCGCCGCCGCCGCTTCCTCTGCCACCGGCCTCACGGCTTATTGAGCGTCTGTAGAGTTTCTCAGATGACAGAGAGGTTTGCGGCAAGAAGCTCAGAGTGAACGTCGTGCTCCACTTGGGCCGCGGGACGAGTTGGTCCAGGCAGAGCGTGGCTTCATTCTGCAGCGCATTGATGGTAAGGAAGTATGTGACGACCATGATGGTGAGAGGCACAAAGAACGCCACGAAAGAGCCGACCAGCACAAAGTTGTTGTCAGTCAGCAGGCAGCTGCCATCTTTGAAAACCTTGGAGTGGTCTCGGAGTCCCAGCACTGGGATCGGCATGGAGATCCCTGCAGAGAGACCAGAAGACAATTATGAACCTGGAACACTAGCTATGTTTCCATCCACATGTTTTTATCCGAATTAAGTGATATCGAATTCAATTCAATTCAATTTTATTTATAGTATCAATTCATAAAGTGAGTTAACTCGAGAAACTTTACAGATAGAGTAGGTCTAGACCACACTCCAGAATTTTCAATGACAGTTGTAGTAGTTTCCTCCAGAGCAAGCGACAGTGGCGAGAAAAACTTCCTTTTAGGCAGAAACCTCGGACAGACCCAGGCTCTTGGTAGGCGGTGTCTGACGGGCCAGTTGGGTTTTAGAATGAAGAGTGGAAATAACAAAAAGTAGAAAAAAAATAGTAGTTTGTAGCAGTTCTTTGAAGTAGTTCATGGCCTAGCAGAGCACTGTGGGCATCACAAGGAACAGCAGGACGTAGCTGGGCACCACAGAGTGTAGCTAGATGAACAAGGAATCGCAGAACGTGTAGAGGGACCATGGCGACAGCTGCTACCATGATTTTGGAGCCTCTCTGACCCGAGGGAACATGCTGGGGAAAAAAGAACATAAGGACTCCGAGCTAGGTTAGTAACAAGCATTTCTGGGACATGGATGCACACAAATGGAAAGATAGAAAGATAGAGGAGAGAGGAGCTTAGTGTGTCAAAGGAAGTCCCCAGCTGTCTAAAACCATTACCGCATAACTAGGAGAGATAGGGTAAAGAGAGGAGCCTGGTCAGGCTAGAACTCTCCCCAACTGGATCGGGCTGTATGCCAAGTCTCCCTTTAGTTTTATTATATTCTTGATTATACGATAGATAGATCTGACAACTATGACAAGAAGCAGGTGGGCCGGGTTAGGCGGACGCTGCGACTCCTCACTCCCTAATAATATTCAATTCTATGCCCTAACTATAAACTTTATCAAAAAGGAAAGTCTTAAGTCTAATCTTAAATATGGAGACGGTGTCTGCCTCCTGAACCCAAACTGGAACCTGGTTCCACAGGAGAGGAGCCTGATAGCTGAACGCTATGGCTCTCGTTCTACTTTTAGAGACTCTAGGAACCACAAGTAACCCTGCATTCTCGGAGCGTAATGCTCTCGTAGGGTTGTAAGGTACTATGAGCTCTTTAAGAGAAATGGTGCCAGACCATGAAGAGCATTGTAGGTGAAAAGAAGGATTTTAAATTCTATTTTGGATTTTACAGGAAGCCAATGCAGAGAAGCTAAAACAGGAGAGATGTGATCTCTTTTCCTGGTTCGTGTCAGAACACGTGCTGCAGCAATCTAGATCAGCTGAAGGGTTTTTATGGTCTTTTTCGAGCAGCCTGATAATAAAGAATTGCAGTAATCAAGCCTAGAAGTAACAAATGCATGGACTAGTTTTTCTGCATCAGTTTTAGACAGGATATTCCTGATTTTTTTCGCAATATTGCGTAGGTGAAAAAAGGCAATCCTGATCAAAGATAACTCCAAGATTCCTCACAGTGGTGCTGGAGGCCAGGGTGATGCCATCCAGAGTAACTATCTCTTTGGATAATGCGTCATGGAGGTGCTTTGGTCCCAGAGCAATAACTTCAGTTTTATCTGAGTTTAACATTAGAAAATTACAGGTCATCCAGGTTTTAATATCCTGAAGGCACATTTGAAGTTTAGCTAACTTATTAGTTTCATCCGGCTTGATTGATAGATATAATTGAGTATCATCTGCATAACAATGAAAGTTTATGGAGTGCTTCCTGATAATATTGCCTAAAGGAAGAATATAGTAAACAGGATTGGACCGAGTAATGATCCTTGTGGGACTCCATGACTAACTTTGGCGTGCACAGAGGATACATCGTTAACATAAACAAACTGAGATCGATCTGATAAATAAGACTTAAACCAGCTTAGAGCAGTCCCTTTAATGCCAATTAAATGTTCTAATCTCTGCAATAAGATATGACGGTCAATGGTATCAAATCCAGCACTGAGATCTAATAACACCAGTACAGAGATAAGTCCTTTGTCTTATGCAATTAGGAGGTCATTAGTAATTTTCACAAGTGCTGTCTCTGTACTATGATTAACTCTAAACCCTGAGTGAAAATCCTCAAATAAGCTGTTGTTATGCAGAAAGTCACATAGCTGTTTGGCAACTGCTTTCTCAAGAATCTTAGAGAGGAATGGAAAGTTGGATATAGGTCTATAGTTGGCTAAAACATCTGGATCAAGTTTGGGCTTTTTCAGAAGAGGTTTAATTACAGCTACTTTAAAGTGCTGTGGTTATATCTAGTAGAGAAGTGTTGACTAATGGTAAAAATTCTTTAAGTAGCCTAGTCGGGATAGGGTCTAAGAGGCAGGTTGATGGTTTAGATGAATAAAGAATTGAATTAAATTGATAAAGATCAAGTGAAGCAAAGCAGTCTAAACAAATATCTGGATTTACAGCTGTTTCTGAAGTTCCTGAGTTTAGAGATAAGTCAGTACCAGTTAAAGACAGGTCTTGGTGAATTTTGCTTCTAATAGTTCTAATTTTATCATTAAAGAATCTCATAAAGTCGTTACTACTAAGAGCTATGGGAATACTTGGCTCAGTAGAGCTGTGACCTTCCGTTAGTCTGGCTACAGTGCTGAAAAGAAACCCGGGGTTGTTCCTATTTTCCTCTATTAATGACGAGTAGAACACTGCTCTGGCATTGCGGAGGGCCTTCCTATACGTTTTAAGACTATCTTGCCAGATTAAACAAGAATTTTCCAATTTGGTGGAATGCCAAATCTTCTCAAGTTTCCGTGATATTTGCTTTAATTTGCGAGTTTCAGTGTTATACCATGGAGCTAACCGTCTTTGTTTTATTATCTTCTTTTTTAGAGGGGCTACAGAGTCGAGTGTTGTTCGAAGCGAGCCTGCTGCACTATCAACAAAATGATCGATTTGGGAGGGACTGAAGTTAGCATAGGAGTCCTCCATTACTTTGTGAATTGGTAATGAATTAAATGCTAATGGAATCACATCGTTAAATTTAGCTACAGCACTATCAGATACACATCTTCTATAGAAGGTTTTGCCTAATGGCGTGTAGATCAGCAGTATAAACTCAAAACTAATCAAACAGTGGTCAGATAAAAAAGGGATTCTGTGGGAACACTATTAAATGTTCTATTTCAACACCATACACCAGAACAAGATCTAGGGTTTGGTTAAAACGGTGAGTAGTTTTATGAACACTTTGAGAGAAGCCAATAGAATCTAAAAGAGAGATAAATGCAGTACTAAGGCTATCATTCTCATCGTCCACATGAATACTAAAATCCCCTACAATAACAACTTTGTCCGTTTTTAGCACTAAGTTTGAAAAAAACTTGCAAATTCAGATAAGAATTCAGAGAATGGACAAGGTGCTTGGTACACTATAACAAATAGAACTTGTTGCATTGATTTCCACCTTGGGCGTGAAAGACTAAGAACAAGACTTTCAAATAAGTTATAATTCAGTTTAGGTTTAAAGCTGATTAGTAGACTAGAAACGAAGATAGCTGCAACTCCACCTCCTTGGCCTGTGCCTCGAGGAATGGGAGGAGGAGGAGGTATTAATATGACTGGGAGGGGTGGATTCATGTAGACTAACATATTCTCCATCACCCAGCCAGGTTTCAGTAAGACACAATAGATCAATATTAGAGTTTGATATTAATTCATTTACTAGTACAACTTTAGAAGAGAGAGATCTGATGTTTAAGAGTCCACATTTAATTCTCCTATTCTTTTGCACTATTGCACTTGTGGTTTTAATTGTTATGAGGTTTTTATGCCCAGCTCCTTCTCTGTTTACCTTTGATTTAAACAATTTCAATGGTTGGGGGGCAGACACCGTCACTATGGGGTTTTTACTAGGTAACTCCTGGAATAAAGGAGCAGAGAAGTGGGTCAGACTGAGACTCTGCCTCCTGATCCCAACTCTGGATTGTCAAGGATTAGGTCCACTAATAAACTTGTCAAGATTTCTAGAAATGAGAGCTGCTCCATCCCAGGTTGGATGAATGCCGTCTCTCTGAATCAGACAAAGTCTTCCCCAGAAAGACTGCCAGTGATCCACAAAGCCCACATCATTATCTGGACACCACCTCGATAGCCAGCAGTGAAATGACGATATGCGGCTATACATGTCATCGCTGGTTAGATTTGGCAGGGGTCCATAGAAAACTACGATGTCCGGCATTGACTTTGCGTACGTACACACCGATTCAACATTGATCTTAGTGATCTCCGTTTGGCGTAACCGGGAGTCATTAACGGCAACGTGAATAACAATCTTGCTGTATTCACGTTTATCCTTAGCCAGCAGTTTCAAATAAGACTCAATGTCGCCCGCTCTAGCCCCCGGGATGCACTTAACTGTGGCTGCCGGCTTCGCTAACTTCACGTTTCACTGTAGGTTAGCTACAGTAACTTACGACGGATCTATCATGGTGTAGATCCGGACTTCTAACTCACTAAGCCTCGCCTCCATGTCTATAAATAAACTACACTTGTTACACATACCATTGCAGTTAAAGGATGCAGAGGAGTAACTACTATCTAAACATCTCACACATCGAGCAAGACAAAGTAGGAGAGCGCGACGACATGGCTAAGTGCTAAGTGGTAAAGTTGCTAGCAGCCAAGCTAAAGTACGGTAGCGTTAGCGTTACCTACCAATTGTTCAAAACAGCTGTTATTTAATGAAAGTCACTGAAAGACGTAAAACAAATGCTTATGCCTATGCCCCATTGATGCGAGCTCTAAGCAAAGCAAATGTAGTTTAATGCACAACCCTTTTCTCAAGTTCCAGTCATTTAACCAGATATGGCTAGCAGCTAAGCTAAAGTACGGTAGCGTTAGCGTTAGCTACCAACCGTTCAAAACAACTATTATTTATTGAAAGTCACTGAAAGACGTAAAACAAATGCTTATGCCTATGCCCCGTTGATGCGAGCTCTAAGCAAAGCAAATGTAGTTTAATGCACAACCCTTTTCTCAAGTTACAGTCACTTATATATCACTGTATTTCTTGCCTTGTATTTCTTGCCTTGTATTTCTTTTGTGCTTACTTGTTTGTGTGTTATTGTTTTTTGCTGTTAATGAAAAATGCTGCTACTGTAACGACAAAATTTCCCCGTCGTGGGATGAATAAAGTATAATCTAATCTAATCTAATCTAACCAGATATGGCTAACAGCTAAGCTAAAGTCGCTAACAGCGAAGCTAAAGTACGGTAGCGTTAGCTACCAAGCTTTCGAAAACTGTTATTTAACAAAAGTCACTGAACATGTAAAGAACTGTGAATGCTTAGGCAGAACTACTATAAGAATAAGTGTTTAGCAGACAGTTTGCCGCTGTAATAGCACAACTAACAAATTTAACTAGTATGTCATGATCAGCAACACACCACCAACACACAAGCACAGGAAACGGAAATGAGTCAGCTACGCTTACCGCAGAGCTGCCATCTTCCACCCAAACCTTGGCGTGAGATTTGGGGGGGGCCGAACCATAGTCTTTATCCTTCAGGGTTTAAATTTGGATTTGTTATATGTGGGGGGATGGGGCTCTCCTTAGGGGGGTCACACGCCCCCAGGTAAAAATTTAGAAAAATAAACCATTAAATGGCACTTTCTGGAGAGTTCTTTTGCAAAAAATTGTAGAAATGAAGTGTTACATGATATGTGCAAAACTGTAGGGTTAAGAACCTGTGCATTGTTGTAGTATCAATGGGTTTTAGGGCATTTAGCATTTACATTATTTACGTTATTAATTTCTTATGATATAAGAACTGACCCGGACAATGTGCCAAACATAATGAGCCACATGAAGAGACAGTAGCATATGTCAGCAACAGCTGAGAAGATTTGGGTCTGTGGTGAACAGGTCCAGGGGTCCCTGCCTGGTGTAGGGACCAGGGACCCAAAGTTAAATTAATGTTGAGGGATAAACTAAGACCACTGAAATTCTAAAGATTGAGAACCACTGAGTTACATGAATTCTAATCCTTTAACCTTTGTGCCAAGGCTCAGTAATGTTTGTCCTCTGTGCCCCACTTACTGTATTTACTTTTTTAGGAAAATAAAGACTATTGTTCATTTTATGAAACATTGAATGAATTATTTACAGTTACATTTAGAGATGCACAGAGGTTAGAGAAGCACAATAGTGGCCCAACGTTGCAGTATCATATATACTGTATAGTATAGAATAGTTTAGATGTGTTTCATCAGATTTCTGCTCATGTTCGTAACTATGTGCACATTCTAAATATAACTCCTCCCATTACTGTTGTCCGAGATTGGGAGAGTTGTAATATAGTCTGCTGTGCATGTCATTGCTGCGCTGATATGGTGGATCTCATTCAGACCGTCTGACAGAAACACAGGCCCATTTGGGTCTCTGGTCTCTGACAGAGTTTAGAGGAGGCTGTACGCTGCTCATTATCAGAGATGCAACGCGTCACTGCCCCCAGCAGAGCAAGTCCACTAAAATGAACTGAAGTTGCTACACTACCAGCCGCGTTGCTCACCTCTATCTTTACAGAGAGAGTGGACACGAAGCGACAGACGGGTCTGTAATACTCAGAGCTCATACCTGGAGCCGGGGAGTGCTCTTGAACCAACTCACAGTCTCTGAAAGCACAACTAGTCGATCACGAGTGGCTCAACAGCTAGATCTATAGATAAACTCATCTTTCAGAAATTTGACTGACCGGGTTGACACTTCAGCGTGAGAAATCGGGGGTGCGGCGTGTGAGCGTGTGAAACCAGTCGAATGCGTGATTCTCACGGCCAATGCGTGAGAGTTGGCAGCCCTGTTACCGTAACAGGTGATAAGATAAGTCAGTGTGTGTCTGACATGATATCATATGAAAATTCCTTATGGAAACAGTAAAATTCAATGGAATTTCATGAATATCGACTCAAAGGAAATATGTTTGGTCTCATCAGATTTTTATCTTGATTGATATTTGGCTTATGTGATAAACGCTGATGGAAACGTTATTTGTTGAATAAATAATGAATTGCAATTAAGTTTTAGGTCATTTTATGGTTGCAACCCGCCCAAAAACGAAGAAGAAGAAGTTTTAGTTAATTTCCCCCAGTATTTCCTCTCTGTCTGCACACGGAGGGAGATACAGGATGAGTCTGGCGGGTTTCAACAAAGACAGATAGAAATGGACGGACGAGGAGACGAGAGACTTTCTAAAGCATTAAAAGACAAGTTGCATCTGCATTGTCATAGCGATGTGTTGAGAGCGTTGTTGCTTTCTTATTATAGCTTGATATGTCGCTATCAGCTTGTACATGAGCACATTACAATTTGTCCAATATTGATCATTTGTAGGTACACGTGATCCATTTTGTCTAGAAAAACTTTGTTGTTGCTTGAATGTTTTAAAGTATCTTTTATAAGGAGTGGTCCCCTAATACTGTATCTGAAGTCTCCTTCATATTGACCTTGGTGGTCCCCTAAACACAAGACATTCACCAGGAAACAGGTGTTTGTGTCCTGGAGAAGTTAGTGGAAAACACAAGACTTTCCCCTGTATTTTTGGGGCTTCGGGGGGGTTTCAATCGAAACATAATCTTTTTCCTAAACTTAACTGTTATTGCCACATGACTGTTAACTGTCATGGGATATCTCAGTATATTGT
Source organism: Etheostoma cragini (assembly GCF_013103735.1). Taxonomy (NCBI): domain Eukaryota; kingdom Metazoa; phylum Chordata; class Actinopteri; order Perciformes; family Percidae; genus Etheostoma; species Etheostoma cragini. The sequence continues at coordinate 24,845,239 of NC_048417.1, read as the reverse complement.
ACATGTTTCTACATAGCTTTTTCTTATAATTTCTCTATTTTTCTCTATATTTCTATCACAGAATGGAAGCAACTGTAATTTAACCCCATTTCCTTCCTGGAGATCAATTAAGCATGTCTGATTCTGAAAAATCTCCCAACTATCTACCAACTTCTTGCTGTGTATTTCCTCTAACGGCTTGCAGCAGGTACAGTCTGTCGATTGTTTTCCCAGACAAGCTCTGCTATCTGACAGTACCCGTTCACCTTTTAAGAGTGTCCAATTTGGGGCTGAAGCTGTACTTTTCCACTTGTCTGTCGTTTTGGAAAGGGCAGTTTGCCATCTCTGTGTGTTGAGCATCTGTCCCTTGAGCCAGCGGTTAACACAGTCGCTGAACTATTGTCTTCTCCGATCCAGTTTATAACCAACATTTCTTTATCGTTTTCACAGCGGTGAGAAATGATCTCCCTGGTGAAATCTGCTTTCATTGGTTAAGTTTCCTTAGCCTAAATCCCTGTTTCTATCATTGCTGTTTTGTTGTTTTTTCTTCCAATGTTGTTGACAAACTGCCTCTGCAGACAAACGATATGAAATATAAATTGCTGTAAAAATGTTCTGGATGCGGGTGAGATAGGTGTATATACACGCTCCATATCAACAGGAAAGAGGTAGGAGGAGATAGCCGAGCAATCTTCCTCACGCCATGTTCTCACTACCTGTTTGCAACAAACAGGAGGAAAGAGAGAGGTGGAGGCAGAGATAAAACAGAGGAAGAGGAGGAGATTGGCAGAATGTGAGGGTGGACAGAAACTGTGGCTGCACTTCGGGATGAGACACCACCTATGTTTCCCTCCTCACGTTTTTATCCTAATTAAGTGATATTGAATGAAAAATGCCCTCTGGAAACGGTAAAATTTGATTGAATTTCATGAATATCAACACAAAAGAAATACGTTTCAAATGCAATTTTATCTTGATCGATATTTGGCTTTTGTGATAAACGCAGATGGAAATGTTATTTGCTGAATAAATAATAAATTGCAATTAAGTTTTAGGTCATTTTATGGCTGCAACCCGCCTCAAAACGAAGAATTTATAGTTAATCTCCACACAGTATTTCCTCTCTGTCTGCACACATGGTGGGCGGCAACAAAGACAGGTGGAGGTGGACGAACGAGGAGAAGAGAGACTTTCTTCTATCAGGTCTTCGTGAAAGAAATGCCCAAAATGTTAGGATAAGCCGTGGGACGTCCTGCGGAGTCAATGGAAGACGCTCAAACAAGGAGACATGTCTCAAAAAAGAGTTTTGCAGCAGTGCCGGAGGGACAATTAAAGACGAGTTGCATCTACATCGTCGTAGCAATGTGTTGATAGTGTTGTTGTTTTGATATTATAAGCACTATTACAACTTGTCCAATATTGATCATTTGTTGGTAGACATATTTTGTCAAGAAAAACTTTGTTGTTGAATGTTGTGCAATTCAGTGCAAAAATGAATGGAAACACCTTAAAACGTCTCAAATCAATCTGATATACCAATTTGATCTTAAAACAGAGTGTGATATCATCACCACAGGTTTTTATTGGCTGTAAAGACGTTGGATGGAAACACTTTTCAACAGATTTATTCATATGAGTTTTTACCTAACTTCAGATAATAATGACACATGGATGGAAACTTAGCTACATAACTCATTAAGTATGGACAATTTGTCAGAAAAGCAGCTGGAGGGATTCAGTTGGTTGCTTTTTCACTTTCCAGCCTCATAAACAATTATTTAATCTTAAAATAGATATATAAAGAGCGTTAAAGCGAGCGTTAGAGCGTTTATCGATTAAGAGCGATAAATAGAGCGTTTGTGAACAGCAGTTTGCAGTTCTTTCCACAGATTCTCGATTGGATTCAGGTCTGGACTTTGACTTGGCCATTCTAACACCTGGATACGTTTATT
>NC_048417.1:24831824-24843208 GCF_013103735.1 Etheostoma cragini | reverse complement strand
CAGCTATCAAACAAATTAGAATTATTTAAATATTCCTTAAGGAAGATACTAGCATTAGAGGTCGATGCTCTACGTGTTTCTTCCCCTCAATTTTAACCATCTTCCCTGTCCCTGCTGAAGAAAAGCAGGCCCAAACCAGGGTGCTGCCACCACCATGTTTGACAGTGGGGATGGTGTGTTGAGGGTGATGAGCTGTGTTGCTTTTACGCCAAACATATCGTTTTGCATTGTGGCCAAAAAGTTGGATTTTGGTTTCATCTGACCAGAGCACCTTCTTCCACATGTTTGGTGTGTCTCCCAGGTGGCTTGTGGCAAACTTTAGACAAGACTTTTTATGGATGTCTTTGAGAAATGGCTTTCTTCTTGCCACTCTTCCATGAAGGCCAGATTTGTGCAGTGTACGACTGATTGTTGTCCTATGGACAGACTCTCCCACCTCAGCTGTAGTTCTCTGCAGTTCATCCAGAGTGATCATGGGCCTCTTGGCTGCATCTCTGATCAGTCTTCTCCTTGTCTGAGCTGAAAGTTTACAGGGACGGCCAGGTCTTGGTAGATTTGCAGTGGTCTGATACTCCTTCCATTTCAAAATGATAGCTTGCACAGTGCTCCTTGGGACGTTTAAAGCTTGGGAAATCTTTTTGTATCCACATCCGGCTTTAAACTTCTCCACAACAGTATTACGGACCTGCTTGGTGGGTTCCTTGGTCTTCATGATGCTCTCTGCGCTTTCAACAGAACCCTGAGACTATCACAGAGCAGGTGCATTTATACAGAGACTTGATCACACAAAGGTGGATTCTATTTATCACCATCAGTCATTTAGGACAACATTGGATCATTCAGAGATCCTCCCTGAACTTCTGGGGTGAGTTTGCTGCACTGAAAGTAAAGGGGCCGAATAATTTTGCACGCACCACTTTTCAGTTTTTTATTTTCTAAAAAGGTTTAAAATATCCAATAGATTTCGTTCCACTTCACAATTGTGTCCAACTTGTTGGTGATTCTTCACAAAAAATAAAATTTTTATATCTTTATGTTTGAAGCCTGAAGTGTCAAAAGGTTGAAAAAGTCAAGGGAGCCGAAAACTTTCCCAAGGCACTGTAACACACACTTGGTCGTCTCTACCTTTAGGTTGTCTCCTTTAATTTTAACTAGCATGTTAGTTATCAGTAATTAGCCTGTGTCTATGTTATTGTTAATTACCATCTTAGTTATCAGTAATTAGCCTGTGTCTATGTTCATGTTAACTAGCATGTTAGTTAGCAGTAATTAGCCTGTATCTATGTTAACGTTAACTAGCATGTTAGTTAGCAATAATTAGCCCGTGCCTATGTTAATGTTGACTAGCATGTTAGTTAGCAATAATTAGCCTGTGCCTATGTTAATGTCAACTAGCATGTTAGTTAGCGGAAATTAGCCCGTGCCTATGTTAATGTTAACTAGCCTTTTAGTTAACAGTAGTTAGCCTGTGCCTATGTTATCTCCTAACAGATACCTACGCTCTCCATCTCTGCTGATTGGGAATGATTGAGATTTCTCTTTGCACAGCTACCAGAAGACTTACCACTTTCAGAGAGGTTGCTCACGTCACATTTACGTCTTTAAGCTCAGTTGGAGGCTGCGCTCAGCATCACCGGAAAAGAGCTTCTAATAGACTTCACTGGTCTCCGTCCAGAGCAACAGGACCTGTCTGCTGTTTACACTAGGAGTTTGTGTGTGTTTTAAAATACAGGTGAGTAGTTTTTTAAATTCATTTTATTATCATTCCAATGTTTGGTGTGACAGACCGAAGGTGTGACAAAGAAGGAAACAGTATATACATATGCAGACATACTGTACATACATACTGTACATAAATACATACAGTACATACATACATAAATACATACATGCATACATACACACATACACATTCATACATACATACGTACACACATACATACTGTATATACACACACTACATACATACATACAAACACATACATACAGTAAACATACAGTACATATATACATACATACATACATACACACATACATAAAGACACACATACACACACACACATACAGTACTTTTAAATACATACACACACATACAGTACAAATACATACATACACACATACAGTACATAGACATACAATCCATACATACATGCAATACATACACACACATGGAGTACATATACATACATACAAACTGTACATACATACGCACACACATACAGTTTATATACATACATACATACATACATACATACACATACTGTACACACATACACACTTACATTCTTACATACATATACACACATACAGTACATATACATACACACTTACACACATACATACATTCTTCCATACATACACACCGTACATACACATACATTATTCAGCAGAGGCAGAAAGGTGGAAATCCCACACATCCCATGACAATTCAACATTAGGAAGGATATAAGAGGCTGTATGGTTAGTGCCATAAGTTCAAAATGTAGAGGGATGCAGACTGATGTCATTTAATGGTGTATTTCTGGCACGCCAATCCATACACCATTATTGGCTGTTATCAAGACGCATGCTCGCTTTTTAGCGTGTATATCAACACCGGTTGTCCTCCATTAACTCACATTACGTTTTTGTCTGATACCACCAGGAATTAAATGTTGTTGATACAGTATGTTTTCTGTATGTTTCATTGGTAGTAGACACACAGCAGCGCTGTTTGCAAACGATAGATTCCTCTGTTCAATTTTAGCCATAGTTGAATTCAAAAATTCAAAAAGGATACATGGAACATGCAGAGACAGGATGTAGGATTACGAGACATTCAGATGATTTTATGACGAGAGACTTCTGCAATCTCTAAAGTAGCCTCCGAGATGCTAACAAGAGGCTTCTGTCATGTCTGAAGTAGCCTCCAAGATGCTAACGAGAAAATTCGGTAATATCTGAAGTAGCCTCCAAGATCCTAACGAGAGACTTCTGTAACGTCAACACAGTAAAAATGAACCGATTTAACGAAGTTGGTTTACTGCTGGCTACAAGTTAGCATCAAACACAACAAAGGCTGTCAGTTGAATGGTGTTTTGAGCTAACGTTAGCAATCAAACAATCATAGATAGCTACAACGTTTTTGAAATGACTCCCATCTTCTGTTATTGTTTGTAATAAGGAAACTTTAATATTTAATGGATTTCAAAAAATTTCCGTGTGACACGTTATGCCTTAAACCATTTAAATCTGAGCACTCGGGCACCAAGATAGCTCAGTTGGTAGAGCGGGTGCCCATATATAGAGGTTTAGTCCTCGACGCAGCCGGCCGGGGTTCGAATCTGGCCTGCGGCCCTTTTCTGCATGTCACTCCGCCTCTCTCTCCCCTTTCATATATCTACAGCTGTCCTGTCAATTAAAGGTCTAAAAATGCGCAGAAAATAATCTGAGCATGCACAACTCAGATCTGCACTTTCCTCTCATCGGCGAGTGACACACTTTACATCGCAGGGACAGGATGTAGGATTACGAGACATTTTTAGCTGCTCTTATGTTATCCCTTTACATAACTAACCCATACAGCCTCTTTTTTCTTTCCTAGTCTTGGTTATTTGGAGGCCTTGTGCATGTTCACGGTGTTCTCCAGATAAATCCCTCCAAGCATCTTTCACTCCACACTTCCTACAGAGTCCACAAATCAAAAGCTACTCCTTGTCAGTTTGTTTGTTGGCCTCTGTCTGTCTCTCCCCCAATGGAAACTCTCTGATCTAAATACATAAAATCAGAAGGCAGAAGAGAAATGGAAAGCTGACAAAAAAGGGGGAGAAGATGAAAGAGCATCAGGTGGGAGAGAAGAGAGGGGAGGAGAGCGAGGAAATAAAGACTTTCTGGGTTTCGTTTGGAGAAATGCTGAAGCCTGAAAACTGATTGGATGTTTCCGACAATACATTTTTACCCAAACGCCTCTAATCTGACAACGTTGACTCTTAAAGTGCAACAATTAAAGGTAGAAAACCAAAAAATACCTTTATAAAAAGAAAGAAATAATCAATCAACAATTTTGTTGTTGATTTTTGTCAATGATTTTAACTATTCTTACATTTTTGTCCCAATTTTTCAATGTTTGTCTGAGTCTGGTAGGACCGGGCTAATGTACAAGAGTCTGGTAGGACAGGGCTAATGGACCAGAGTCTGCAGGGCTGCCAACTCTCACGCATTGGCTGTGAGACACACGCATTTGACTGGTTTCACACGCTCACACGCCACACCCCTGATTTCTCACGCTGAAGTGTCAACCCGGTTGGTCAAATTTCTGAAAGAGGAGTTTATCTATAGATCTACCTTTTGAGCCACTCGTGATTGATTAGTTGTGCTTTCATAGATTGTGAGGGGTTCAAGAGCGCTCCCTGTCTGTGGAATTTTTAAATTGTTGCAAAATGAGAACCTTTTTTTACGATCCATCCCAGGTGCACTTCCCCGGCTTCAGGTATGTGCTCTGAGTATCACAGACCCGTCCGTCGCTTTGTGACCACATTCTCTGTAAAGATAGAGGTGAACAGCGCAGCTGGTAGTGTAGCAGCTTCAGTTCATTTTAGTCGACCCACTCTGTTGTGGGCTGGGACGCGTTGCATCTGTGCGTAGACCTCTGATAAAGAGCGGCGAACAGCCACCTCTAAACTCTGTCAGAGATCCAAATGGGCCTCTGTGTCTGTCAGACGGTCTGAGTGAGCTACTACCATATCAACGGAGCAATGACATGCAAAGTAGACTATATTACAACTCTCCAAATCTCGGACAACAGAGATGGGAGGAGTTATATTTTGAATGTGCACAAAGTTGTAAACATTAGCAGAAATCTGATGAATCACATCTGAGCTATTCTATACTATATACAATACTGCAACGTTGGGCCACTATTATGCATCTTTAACCTCTGTGCATCTCTAAATGTAACTGTAAATAATTCATTTGATGTTTTATAAAATGAACAAATAGTCTTTATTTTCCCAAAAAAGTAAATACAGTAAGTGGGGCCCAGAGTTCACCACAGACCCAAATCTTCTCAGCTGTTGCTGACATATGGTACTGTCTCTTCATATGGTTAATTATGTTTAGCACATTGTCTGAGTCAGTTCTTATATTATATAAAGTTAATAATGTAAATGCTAAATGCCCTAACACCTGTTGATACTACAACAATGCAAAGGTTCTTTTTAGTTTTGCACATATCATGTAAGACTTGATCTCTCCATTTTTTGCAAAAAAACTCTCCAGAAAGTGCCATTTAATGGTTTATTTTTCAAAATCTTTTCCTGGGGGGGCATACCCCCAGACCCCCCTAGGGAGAGCCCCATCCCCCACAAAAATTACAAATCCCAATTTAAAAACCTAAAAGGACGAAGACCCAAAGAAATTGCTTTGTAAATGACAAAATATTGGTTGGCCCCCCCAAATCTCACTCCAAGGTTTGGGGGGGAGTTGGCAGCCCTGAGTCTGATAGGAACAGGCTAAAAGACTAGGGTCTGGTAGGACCGAGCTAATGGACCAGAGTCTGGTTGGACCGGGCTAATGGACCAGAGTATGGTAGGACCAAGCAAATGGATCAGAGTCTGGTAGGACCAAGCTAATGGACCAGAGTCTGGTAGGACCAAGCAAATGGACCAGAGTCTGGTAGGACCGGGCTAATGGACCAGAGTTTGGGTAGGACCCAGCTAACGGAACAGAGTCGGTAGGACCGGGATAGCAGACCAGAGTCTAGTCGGTAGGACCGGGATAGCAGACCAGAGTCTAGTCGGTAGGACCGGGCTAATGGACCAGTGATGAGAGAGGGGATGAGCCTATTGGCTGTTTCTTTAAACAATACTGAACAAAAACAAAGGCTCTTATGGACGTAAGCCTGGGCCATGACCCCCGAGGTCTGTGTGTGTATGTGTGTCTGTGTGTGTGTGTGTGTGTGTCTGTGTGTGGGTCTCTCTGTGGGTATGTGTGTGTCTCTCTCTGTGTGTATGTGTGTGTGTCTCTCTTTGTGTGTATGTGTGTGTCTCTCCTTTTGTGTATGTGTGTGTGTGTGTGCGTGTGTGTGTGTCTCTCTCTCTCTGTGTATGTGTGTGTCATTCTGTGTATGTTTGTCTGTGTGTCTCTGTCTTTCTGTATATTTGTCTGTGTGTCTTTCTCTCTGTGTGTGTGTGTGTGTGTGTGTGTGTGTGTGTGTATTTGCTTCCTGTCGCCTCCACTTCATCTACTAATGACCGATTCATGCCGGAGCTGTAGATCGCTAATTCAGCCTTCCTTCCTTGGTCAGATCTGAAGCCTGATGTCTGGGACTCGCTGGTCATTCTCTTCCTGACAGATCATTGCAGTTATGTCATTTATCGGAGATCTGGAGATATGTGTTGTTGTTCAGCTCTTCTCTTTTTTTTGATACTACATAACACTAATTTATTAAATTTAGATTTACAGTTATTTTTGGAATTTATGGTCAATGAACCTCATTTATAGGAGATTGTACCTGATGTTTGAGTTAGAAAAGCAGAAATTAGGAATTATTTAGACTAAAATTAAAGGAATGGATGTTAATGGATAATCACGGACTGGAATATCTTCAATTTGTTTTAAGAATCCTATAAAATTGAATAAGACACCCCAAAATTAATAAAAGTATACGCATATATATAAATATACATATATATGTATACATACACATATGTATACAGATATCTATATAAAATTTCATCAGTGAAATGGACAGTTTGGATATGATGTGCAGAAACAGCCGCATGCTCCTTCGATGGTTGCTCTCTGTTTCCTGCCTTCACTGGGACTCTTTGTAATTAGTTAATCAGAGAAAACTACGGTTTCTCTGACACGCTCATTTAAATTTGCTCTCTTCAGAGAGCAAAGATGTAACCCTCGCTGCGAGCGTTTTGTTAAACTCTCCCACACAGTTTTTACGGCTGATTCCCTGCAAGTCTTTTCAAACGTGTAGCTGTAAATGACTGGAGGCTAAAAAGCAATGAGTAGAAGAAGAGTGACATAATGTGATGTCAGTGTGGCGGGCAGCAGGTCCCGGCCCCAGGCGGCAGCATGCTGTGCCCGCCCACGAGTCATTGGATTATCTCGGTTCATTTTTAACATTTGAGATTCTCACACACACAGATACACATGGACACACACACGCGTTGATTTCCCTGTGTGACGGCGGTGGCTGGCGGAAAGTCAAGCTGCTGATTTTTCTGTGGTGAGTCACAGTTACGCTCTGATCTGATTGGACAAAACATCAGGACATACACATTGATGCTTGTAAGAGGAAAGGGACTGGCACAAATGAGTGCATGCTGGTAGTTTGTGTGTGAACATCTCCAAAATTATATAATCCTCACTGAAATGTTTATGTGTGTCTTCACAAATGTGTATCTCTCTCTCTCTCTCTGTCTCACACACACACACACACACACACACACACACACAAATACACACAGTTAACTTTCCTGCTGCACTTTAACTTTTCACATGATTTAAGGCGACAGCAGAAACTAGGTTGTTGCATGGTATCTATTTCAAAGAAAAAGTTAAGGAGGAAACACAAGACACAGGAAACGTGTTCATGTCCTGTTAAGGACATGAACACGTTTCTTAAGGAGAAAACAGGATTTTGCTGCCTCTTTTTAAATTGTTGCAGCCCAAAAGGCCTGATGTGGGAGCTTTTGTAAAAAACTGCAGTAGAAGTTGCAATGTTTTTTGTATGTTTGTTGCTATGAAGTTGCAAGAAACAGGGAAATCTGAAAAAAAATTGCTCTTTTTCTCAGTTACACTTGAAAATATATGTTTTTCTCGCCTAAATTTTTACCCTTAAAAAAGTGCTGCTGTTTCCACATGCTTTGGCCCTCTGGGATGACCCTGAGCTCATTGGGAAGGTAACACTCCCAACTTGTTGTTTCTAGTGGCAGTGTGACACTAGGCCTTACTGACACAGAACTACAGAGGTTAGAACACAGAATTTCTATTTCCGTTCAAGTAAATCATCTGAAAAATTAATAAAAAGCACTACTGTAAGCATATTATAGGGGCTATATACTAAAATAGTACTCTAGCCACATGTCTCAACTTAGAACAGAAAAAATCCAGAAAATAATGACTTATAAAATGGATTTTATATGAATGTATTTCTACAGATATGTCTGTGCGTTTGTCTTATTTCTTATTTCTAAAAAAGCCAAAAAAGTGCTAAATACAAAACTTCTGAAATACAAAAACACATCCACATCACTCACAGATATGTCTGAAAGAAGTACATACATAGATTTATAGAAATAAGTAATCATAATTTTATGAAATGGTGAAATGCCATCAGAAGTCCATATTTTTGCCTTCAGACAGCTGTAAGAGACCACAGGAATAGTTTTTGTTGGCCATGTTCAATGTATCAATCAACTCTTCTTCTTATTGGCTACACAGGGATGCCAGTTTTATGACCTTATCTTCTAATTTGTGGGCTACACTGTCAATCTTTCCCACGTGGGCCCAATGGGGAGTGTGAGATTTCATTTGCTTAGCTTGGGGGTATCTTGAGATACACTGATGCTATTGGCTGGGAACAAGGTTCATTGCAATCTGCTCAAGCCAGAGAATGTAACGCTGTCTTTGGTTTTGCTGTAGCCCGCCCACGGAAAAAGATACACACGATAGAAACCAAGAAATGATGCACTATCTAGATTTCTCTACGTCAAAACTTGGGCTGAAACTACAAGATTGTGAAGGGACCAGATAATTATGGATTACAAGGCTTGGATATTCTTATACCTTAGGGTGTTTTCGATGTAGGAAACTAAGGTTTTTCGCGATCTTTCACCGCTGTGATTAAAGACAAGAGGAGACAGGTAGGAAACACACACTCGATTAGACTCAAATCTTTCTGGGTTTCTTTACTTCAGAACATGATTATCACCGTTGGGAGTCACCTTATTGCTTTGTTTGTGGGCTCGATGGAATCAAGAGACTTTAAGCTTTCAAATGATGTATGGCATGAGCATGTTTATGACGGTTTAATGCTTACAATTTATGAGAGAAGTCAGCACTTCCGAAAAACGGCGAGTTTATCTTCCATGGACGGGAACTATGCTCAAGAAGTTTTAACCCTGGCCAGAATATAAAAACTCTACGTGTGTGAAAGGTGGCAACTCTGCCAAATTCTGCATGGATTGTTGGGTAATTTACTGTATTTAACTTTATTGTGAATCTAGTGACACGTGGGCCGGGTCAACGTTTACGAGGGGCCGGATTTGGCCCCCGGGCCATGAGTTGGACACCTGCATTAAACCCACAGAGGCAAGAACTGTCCAGAAGACCCAGGACAGACAAGGCGTCATAAACAGGGAAGGGGGCTAAATAATTCACCAAATTTAACCAAAGTTCAACCAAAAACATCCTAGCTTGCACTTTCTGACTGTCTTCCATCAGAGTGCAGTTTGTCTTTCATATCATACAGGAAGAATGGTCCTGTTGAGGCAGTCCTCTGAAGATTCTCTGGTCAAATTGTTTTCATTTATCAATGTTCTTTTTAATTCCCCAAAATAACATGATTGATTCCACACAACACTCTTTGGCAAGTACAAATCTCTACTTTCATTAGTTTCGGGATGTCTTATTACATTTTTTAGCATTTGAAAACAAATTAAAGTGGTTTTGACAACTTAAAGTTGACATATTCAAGTCTTTGATTATCCATCAACATACGTTTCCTTTCATTTTAATTAATTTATTCCTAATTTCTGTTTTCTAACTCAAACATTAGGTATCATTTCCTATAAATGAGGTTTATTGACCATAAATTCCAAAAATAACTGTAAAAGTTAATAAGACGTGACAAACATAGAAAAATGTGTTGAAAAAGGGCCAAAAATGTAAGTATTTTTTTTCCTCAACAAAAGTATCGATTTTTAAAATTTGAGCCAAGGACATATAATATTCGGTAGCGATTTAAATTCCACCACGGTAATGACATGGTAATAGTGGGGTAACAGTTTTGCATTTTGCACCACTGATTCATGTTATTACACAGAAACTACCAGACGTGTTTCCGGGTAATATCTACACCTCTGTTATTACCATGTGATTAAATAGAAACAGGCAGTTTTGCATTTTGCACCACTGCCTCATGGTTATTACACAGAAACTACCTGTTTCCAGGTAAGAAGTCACAAGATTAAACATAATTTGTAAAGTTTTACCTATAACATAAAGGGTGGATGAATTTCCTTATTATCATGTTATTACAATATTAATAAAACTATAAAACCACCCAGACATACATATGGCTATCATTGAACCATTCCTAGTTATTACCTTGGAAAGTACATGTTATTAGATCTGTTACCTTTTTATCACCTTATTACCCCAGTATTACATTTTATTACTGTGAGTTATTACCCTGTTATTACCTTGGTAGGTGGGTCAATGACGTATAAGCATTTTCAAGAGGCAAATTTTAAAATATAATAAACAATAGTTTCTATTGTATTTTTTCGAACATACACAGTGTCAGTTATGCATGAATCTATGTTTAACATGTTTATTAAGTGATTTTAGTATTTTTTCAGGCACATGAATTGGCCATGACCATAAAAAATGTCATGTGGTGCGACTGTGAAAAACCTTAAATTAAATCAATTCTTAGAATCTGAGTAATATGAAGTGTATAAAATCAAAATGTTGGCATTAATTTAGATTTTTTATTATTATTTATATTTTCTGTTGTTTTCCAATACAACAGTCACCTTCTTGTATGACATTAGCGTACTACTTTTTCCTGTAATATGTATGAAATTAATAAAAATATCTAAATAATACATTTTATCCAAGTATACAATGTTAGTTTTTACAATTTCAGTCAATGAATTCATATACTATATTTCTATGTACTGAAAATTACAGCTATTACTGGTTGCACCACATGATGCATGTTCGCACTTAATGACAGGAAATCCTCATATTTGGTTGGCATTCAAAATACCTTTTATTTTGCAATTAACAATAATTCCAATAAATTGCATGCTAATATTTAGTGAAATCATGTTTTATTCCAGTTTCATTCATTCAAAACATTTTGATTACATTTTTCTTCTTTTATATCATTTCAATGACAATAATGTTTAGGCCTTTTTCACAACAATGCTTCATTTCCATTTAATTTCAACTGTACTTTACATTGCCATAAATCACAAACTGCTACAATGGAACATATTCAGTGTGGGCAACATCCCCCCCAACACTAGAAAACATAAAACTTTTATTGATCATGTTCCTGTTTAACCCCAGCTGCTTTGGAGCTTTTCCCAATCTTCCTTTCTCAACTTGGAGAAGCGAGAGGTTGCTGGCTCAGGCTCTGATATTATTGCCTGGATATC
>NC_048417.1:24815640-24831724 GCF_013103735.1 Etheostoma cragini | reverse complement strand
GCATGTCAATCTCTTCAAAGCAGCACTTGGGACAAACTCGATCCATGCATGCTTTATTTTTAGTGTCACACACAATTACTCCCACTAACTCTGAGATACTAGTGGTCTTTAGCAGCCCTCTCTTTGCCAGTTGGTTCACCAACAGCCGAATGTTCTCATGCTCTGAACACGCACATGTATCCCTGTCCCTGGTCTTTGGCTCTGTGATGTAAAAGGGCCGGTTTCGAGTGAACTGTCTATAAGACATGGCTAGATGCTGTTCTACCTCTGTCTGATACTGTGTATGAAGCTCAGTAAGAGGCTTTGTTAAAACTTCTTTGTGCTTTCAGTTTATTTTTGGTGATAGTATCTTTTTTCCCTGGTAAAAGAAAACTGTTTTCATCTCTGGTCAAAAACTGTATAACAGCTTGCCTTCTCTCTGTAAACAATTTCTTTTGTCTCTTTTGCTCGACCTTTCCACTTAGACCTTGCTTTTGCCTTGCTATGGACATCCTCTCACTCCTCTTTCTACGTGCATCGTTTAGTTTTCTCATTTCCATTAGCTTTTTCCTCAGATACAACACTTGTTTTTTAAGCGCTTTCTTCTCCCTCTGCAGTCTTGTGCAGCGTTTCTGATTTGAAGTTTTCCTTTTCTCATCTCTCACTGGCGTGGACACCACTGGTGGATTAAAATCATTATTCACTATTGGGTCCAAAGGAATTACGTTTTGCTCTGGAACTACGTTTTCTGCTGGCTCTGGAACTAAGTTTTCTGCTGGCTCTGGAATTACGTTTTTTGCTGGCTCTGGAACTACAACTATGTTAAGGAGAACTGGTGGAAGTGTCTCCTCCATAGATGGTGGTGTGAGGTCTAATACTGGGTTTGCCATATTTTTTCTGTCCGTGTAAGCCCTGGTTGCAGCCCTCCATTTCTCTCTCTGCTTCTTTCTCTCTCTGTCTTGCAGTTCACTTGATTTAACATAATGTATCTTTCCCTGTTGCTTTCTTCTCTGATAGCTAAAACAAACAGTATAATTTATAAATCTATGGCATAGGCCTTCTATCCACTTTTGTTTTAATGTAATGTTAAAAAAAATGTATTACCTACACAGAAAATAAACAGGATTACTTTTAATTTAATCATTTTAATGTTTCATATCAATTCATTGTTTTTCCACATTTGAGAACAAACCTTTCTCTTCTCCTGGCAAGGTACGCTGCTCTTGCTGCAGGGTCTGAATTGACACGCTCTCTGTGGCGCGCAGACTTATCTTCGCTTGACAGTGGCATCTGTTAAAAAATTAATTAATTAAATATTTAAAACAAAGTTATGTTGGTAAAAAGACATATTGTCACTTATTTTGTATGTATTTTTCTCAGTATACTTCATTAAGCCCTTTCTCCCTAAAATGCTAAAAGAAATCTAGATAAAACTAGATAAATAGATAAAGTCTGCTCTACATATTTAAAAAAATAATCAATTGTTTGTATAAATCATGAAAATAACACAAAAATGTAAATTTGTACAGTATATCAATCATTGGAAGTAATCTACAATAGTTGCACCACATGATATTCGGTTGCACCACATGATATTTTTACATTCTGTCAAGATTTCTAGGGCTAGCATTAGCCTGTGCCACAAAACTAGCTAGTTTCTCACATAAGGTCACCTTGAAGTATATTACCAAAATATACATTTGTAAATAACACTACTTTATTGTTTTCTTTTTGAGGTCATACCGCATGACATCCAAATATGGAAACTGCATACCAGCACTTACAAACATTACTTCTAAAAAAAGGAGAGAGGGTTACAGACCTGCTTGCTTCTTCCATGTGCTCTCTCTCGGGGCGGCTTTGGCTCAGTAGTAGAGCGGTTGCCTGCCAATCGGAAGGTTGGTGGTTCGATCCCCGCCGCTGCAGTCATTGTCGAAGTGTCCTTGGGCAAGACACTGAACCCCGAGTTGCCCCCGGTGCTGCGCATCGGAGTGTGAATGTGTGTGAGTGTTTATCTGATGAGCAGGTGGCACCTTGTACGGCAGCCCCGGCCACAGTGTATGAATGTGTGTGAATGGTGAATGTTTCCTGTAGATGTAAAAGCGCTGTGAGCAGTTCTTAAGACTGGAAAAGCGCTATATAAATACAGCACATTTACATCTCTGCTAATTGGTGAATGATGCAGATTCCTGTCTCTGAGTGGAATTCAAAATAAAATTCCCGAAATAGAAATTTCTTGATGGTCGCGCCACATGATATTTCATGAAAGAGACAGGTTCGGACAATATTTGTTTGCATGCTATGGGGGAAATATCTGTTCAACACATCTGAAATTTCATATGGGATTACAACACACATTAGAAAACATGCCAAAAGGGAGAAAAAATAAATTTAGGAAGATTTAGAAAACCAACAGTTATGGTCGGACGGTCGCACCACATGACATTTTAACCCTTTAAGCACATAAAACATATGTAATTCCAATTTATTTTGTCAAATTAACATATGGTTTCATGGAGGGGACACATTTTACTAAAACATGGTGAATTATTAGGAAATTTTGAACTTTTAAGCTCAAGAAACTACAACCGGACAGAAAATGTAGGCGTCACGTCATTGACCCAGTTACATGTTATTATAGCTGTTACCTTTTTGTTACCTTATACCAGTAATAACATCAGTGTTTTAGCGTCACTGTGTCCACGTGCAGACACTTATTGGCTAACGTTCTATAAAAAATATCTGTTAAAATACAAATTTAAGTTATCCATTAATGTTTTCAGTTAATTTAATGGTGTTAAGGTAAAGTGGAATTTCTCACCTTTTTTACCGTTTATAATCTTATCTCTTTACTTTAGCTTTTACTTTACAAGAGCCGGCTAAGGTACGCTAACGTCGGTAAATTAGCCGTGCGCTAACCTTCAACGTAACTGCTGTCTCAACCCCTCAAAGTCTTGGCCTTGTTCTAAACAGTTATATGATACTAAAGGAGACAACATGTAGCCTCTGATTGGCTAACAGCTAGCCAATGAGAGCCTGGCTATAAGCATCCTTTACCCAGCTCGTGAATATTAATGAGCTCAGGCAGCATGACGTCAGACTGACCACCTGTTGTGATTGGTCTGATTTATCCTCTTGTTTCTTTTCAGTGGGCTAGAGCTGACAGAGACACACACACACACACACACACACACACAAACACACACACACACACACACACACAGACCTGACAGATTGCACAGAATGCAAGTAAAAAATTGTAATTGTGGCAGGGCATCTTTAAAATGAATTAATTTAATTTAATTTCAATTCAGTTACATTTCATTTATGGTATCAAATCCTAACATTTTATGTGGCAGGACACCTTTAACAGCACTGACGTCGATCTGTAATGTTCCTGACATCAGTTGGTTTCATAAAATCAGACGGCCGGGAGCACTGCCACCTGGATACCTCCATTGCTCATAATTAGTTAATTAGCTTAGCGTGAAATATGGTGACTAACAAAGAGGAAAACAAACCTGATAGGGCAGGAAAGTGGAAAAGTTGAACAATTACTGATGGTTTTTCTTTCTGCAGCTTGGAACTGAAATAAAGAATCATACTGTTCTCCTTGCTCTCTCTTTACCCTTTTTTTTACATTTGACATTTTCAACACATTGTTATCATTTTTTTATTTCACTACCCCCACATTACTACCACTAGTTTTACAATACTTGGAATGGAATCCATGGTCAATAACCCCCTCTAAAATAGAATTATACCTAATATTTGAGCTAATAAAGCAGAAACTATGAATTATTTGGACTAATAGTTAAGATCAGAGGAGCGTATGTTGAATGGATGAGTTTCTGAAAGGATTCTGATTAGAAACTATTTCAATTTACACCCGAAATTCATTGAAAGTGATTCATTGTTTTTCCAAAATGGAATTCATCCTTTTTTGTTGTAATTTGGTTAAAAAGAAACCCAATTTTAGATAAAGAAATGTTTAACACTTGTGTTGTCTTTCTGTCAAAATTGAAAATCAACACTGTTGTTGAGCCTATTAATTGATGTTTTCAACACTTTTGAAACTTATTTTTTGACATTTCCAACACTACTTAACACTTATTACATTATAACTTATTAACTCTAGTTTTACAGTTATTTGGGGAATTTATGGTCAGTAAACCTAATTTATAGGAAATGATGCCTAATGTTTGAGTTAGAATAGCAGAAATTAGAATGAATTAATTAAAATGAAAGGAAAAGTATGTTGATGGATAATCATAGACTGGAATGTGTCAACTTTTTCTCAATACTATTTCAAAAACAATTCTAATTGTTTTTCAAATGCTATAAAATTGAATAGGTAGATAATAATATCAAAGTAGAGATTTGTACTTGCCAAAGAGTGTTGTGTGGAATCAATCATGTTATTTGGTGTAATTAAAAAGAACAAATGATAAAGGAAAATGGATCAATTTGACCTGAGGACAACATGAGGGTTAATGGTTTTCTTCCTGTATGATATGAAAGACAAACTGCACTCTGATGGAAGACAGTCAGAAAGTGCAAGCTATGATGTTTTTGGTTGAACTTGGGGTTAAATTTGGTGAATTATTTAGCCCCCTTCCTTGTTTATGACTCCTCGTCTGTCCTAAATGGGTTTTGTTGACAGTTCTTGCCTCTCTGGGTTTAATGTACATGTCCAACTCAAGGCCCGGGGGCCAAATCCGGCCCCTCGCAAGCGTTGACTCGGCCCGTGTATCAATATAGATTCACAATAAAGAAAATGGAAATTACCCAACAATCCGTGCAGAATTGGTCTGAGTTGCCACCTTTCACACACGTATAGTTCTCATATTCTGGCCATGAAACAGGATGATGTAAGTCAGTGCCCAGGAGGTGTTTGTGTGTGTGTGCCTGAGTATGTGTGTGTGTGTGTGTGTGTCTGAGTATGTGTGTGTTCATGTGTGTGTGTTCCTACCGACTGAAATAGTCCACACCGCTGTGATCTTAATGCGTGCCTTGGTGTGGGAGTTGAAACGGCTGTGGTGGATCGGGTTGCGTATGCCGATGTACCGATCCAGAGAGATGGCACACAGGTGCATGATGGACGCCGTGGAGAACAGGACATCCAGGTAGATCCAGATCGGACAGAGTTCAGAGGGCAGCGGCCACCCATAATCTGCGGGGGGGGGGGTAAAAAACTGTTTAGTTTTCTGTTAAAATCTCTTTGAGTTAATAATAACCTTATTATATAGCATATACAGATCCTTTGAACTGGCCTAGAAATGTAGACGCACACTTGACTCAACACTGACACTTTGATAATTTGTGGTAGATGTCTTTTTATGTCACTTTTAAAGGTTTCTATTTTATTGTTTTTATTGTTATTTTTATTTTTATTATTTTTATTACCATTATATTTATACTGTCTTCCTCTTTTACTCGCTATACTGTATTTTGCTAAAAACTGCTGCTGGAAATTTCAATTTCCCTGCAGGATTCATCCGCAAAGGATTAATAAAGACAGGGCTGCCAACTCTCACTCATTGGCCGTGAGACACACGCATTTGACTGGTTTCACACGCTCACACGCCACACCCCCGATATCTCACGCTAAGTGTCAGCCCGGTCAGTAAGATTTCTTAAAGATGAGTTTATCTATAGATCTACCTGTTGAGCCACTCGTGACCGACTAGTTGTGCTTTCAGAGACTGTGACGGGGTTCAAGAGCGCTCCCTGACTGTGGACGTTTCGAATTGTCGTAAACTGAGAACATTTTTTTTACAATCCATCCCATGTGCATTCCCGGCTTCAGGTATGAGCTCTGAGTATCACAGACCGTCCGTCGCTTCGTGACCACTCTCTCTGTAAAGATAGAGGTGAGCAGCGCGGCTAATGTAGCAACTTAAGTTCATGTTAGTGGACTCGCTCTGCTGTGGGCGGTGACGCTTTGCATCCGTGCAGACCTCCGATGATGAGGAGCGTACAGCCTCCTCTAAACTTTGTCAGAGACCAGAGACCCGAATGGGCCTCTGTGTCTGTCAGAAATCCAATGAAACACATCTGAGCTATACTATACTATATATACAAAACTATATATACTATACTATATATACTATACTGCAATGTTGGGCCACTATTGTGTTTCTCTAACCTCGGTGCATCTCTAAATGAAACTGTACGTAATTAATTTGATGTTTTATAAAATGAACAAATAGTCTTTATTTTCCCAAAAAGTAAATACAGTAAGTGGGGCCCAGAGGATGAGGGCCAAACATTACTGAGCCTTGGCACAAAGGTTAAATGATTAGAATTCATGTAACTCAATGGTTCTTATTCTTTAGAATTTCAGGGGTCGTAGTTAATCCCTCAACATTAATTTAACTTTGGGTCCCTGGTCCCTACACCAGGCAGGAACCCCTGGACCTATTCACCACAGACCCAAATCTTCTCAGCTGTTGCTGACATATGCTCCTGTCTCTTCGTGTGGTTCATTATGTTTGGAACATTGTCCGGGTCAGTTCTTATATCATAAGAAATTAATAATGTAAATGCTAAATGCCCTAAAACCTGTTGATACTACAACAATGCAAAGGCTCTTAACCCTACAGTTTTGCAAATATCATGTAAGACTTGATTTCTCCATGTTTTTGCAAAAAAACTCTCCAGAAAGTGCCATTAAATGGTTTATTTTTCAATTTATGATAATATTAAAATAGAAATGTGTTATCGATATTAAATCATTTCTATAGCCAAGTAAACACACAAGAAAAAAAGGCAAACAATGGACAATGAGCAGAAGTTGGACTGAAGTAATGTGCCGTCAAAAAAAGGTATTGTAAAATACTTAAAAAAAGATTACATTTCAAATTTTGTCCAAATCCCTCCTGAAAAGGTGGGTCTCAAATTCCCCCCCAAAAATGGGGACCTTTGAGCGTAACATTTGCGCGCTCATGCGTGTGAAGCACTTGTAACAGTCATGCGCGAGCATGTAAATCATGGAGTATTAGGGTGAGGGGACTTCACCCCCTAAAAGTAAGGACTTATGGTAGACAGTGAAAGTCGCGCAGTTGTGCTCAAATCTGATGGAATTGTTTTTGAAACACTAATAGTTAAAGGTATGTGATTAGACAGTTAGCCTGTGTGTGATTTCCAGGATGTAATAATCAAGGTTTTAACCTGTCTATTGCTTATCTTTTATTTTGTTTTTAGCTAACTTGCTGGTTAGCTGTCTCAGCCATTTGCCTGTAGCCTAAGGCGTGGTGTACGTGAAATAGTGGTATAAGTTGGTAATTAGTAATGTGTCGCGCTGGGGTGTGGTTTTCAGACTACCGCAGGGAAAGTCTTGACTGGTCACTTCTTTCCCTATCCTGCTAGCTAGTCTGCATACGGTGTGTTACTACGCGTTTGTTCTTGTGAAATTCTCATTTTGAGGTGCCAAAGAACAGTTAGCACGCAGTATTGCGTTTTTTTAATTCCTTTGCAAATTCTCGCTTTTTACCACTTGTTTCAGTTAGCCTGGTGGATAGTCTGCATAGTTTGAGTTATCAGGTGTTATAGCTTTTTTTCTGGTTAAATTTACATTTTGAGGTGCACAACAAAAGTTACCATCCACGGGTGAGTAAAAACTCTTGGTAAAAATTCTGGTTTAAAGCCTATTCTAACTTCCTTTATTCATGAATATAAACAAATGTTCTGTTTTTGTTGCATGTGATCATTCAGTCTGTTTGAACAGATAACTCTACAGAGAAGATAATCTATGGACATGCATATGTTGGAGCATCTATTTAAAAAGGTGAATACAATTTTACAAATATATAGCATGCATTGATGCCTTGTAGGCATCGATGGTGTAATATAGCAGTAATATTTTATTTGTTTATTTATCCTTTTCTTTAAAAAGGTGTGAAGAGCGCCAGCTTGCAGCTATTAAACCGCCTACAAAGGCAGGGAAAAAGGGCTATTCTGGTGAGTGGAAAATAAGAGCCAAATATGTTTGTTGTGTTTTTGAAAAAAAAGCATGCATGTGTGTACAGCTAACACAGAGACCCATCCAAGCACTGGTGCCGTCCAGGCTTATAGCGGACCCCCAAACACCAACCATCCCAACTAACCCCCGGTTCCGTGGTTCCTGGCGTAGAGATTGAGGTAGCAATAAGTGTATATAAATATATATATATTTGTATATATATATATATATATATATGAGTTGGTTGAGTTGTTACTCCAACCAAAAGTGTTACACCCTCCGGAGAAGAGCTGTGATCAATTGCGGCAAGCCGTTTATGCACTACAAAGTCCTCGGGTGTTAAGTGGCCATGACCCAGACGTCTCAGACACAGCTGGAAACGGGGGGGACAACAATGGTGAGTGTGTTTGAATGGTGATGGGTTCATAGCATGCTGGGGGGGTTTTCTTTTTTCTTTGAAGGAGCTGTGTGTGATTAACACATTTTGTGATTTTATCACCTAGGTATGGAATGATTATTGAAGAGGTATCACTAGCAACAAGACATGACGGAGGTCTAAATGATCAGGAAGCCTGTCTACAACCCCCTGGATATTCAGAGGGTAGTATAAGCTTTCTTACATCGTACACTGCCCATGTGGGTGGATCACGGGGTAGCTGCCATCAGTCAGATCAGAGATATATAACCAGCCATCCTCTTGACTACTATGTACCAGTGGCACCAGCTCTAAAGCACTTGGCATTATCTGAGGTTGAAGCGTTTTTTTGGGTCCTGTGGTGATACTATTCATTAACAAGATATATCCGATTCTAAATTTAGACACTCTACAAGGCGATGTACAAGAAAAAAACAATAACCTTCTAGACATTATTGCATCATTAGCTGCACAGATAGAATGCCTTAAGACGCGACGGTGCTCTCAATTCTCATTCATAGTCAAGTTATTGTAATTAAAAGAAAAAACACCAATGATATAGTTTACTATCAACAGGTTAACTAGATATGATAGAAATGAAAACTGTCGCACCTCAAAGTTGTCACCAGGACACTAAACTCCAAAACTTTGTTGGTTATCGTTGATGCTTTTTGTCTGTTTTTGGGAAATTTATCTCGTCGCTGGAAAAAAGTTGCCAGAGTTTGCTGCTGCAGTTCGTCCTTTTTTCCCCCTTAGCTTTAATTAATTTAAATTCGTTGTGCTCTTTAGCGAGACGCGTCTTCAAATGTTTAATTAAGTTGCTGGTGTTGAAACACTCGTGCCACCCCTTGAAATTGCTTCTTTGCATACAGTATGTTACGTGTCACCGTCTTACCGGTGGGAACATCCACTGTAAAGTACTGCCAAATTGCCGACATGATGCGCTAATGTTAGCTTGTTTTAAGGCGGCGTTAAGTGATCAATTCTTCTTCGCCCCTCTACAACAGCAGCGCAACTATTTTAAGAGCGGCGAAGAAGAACTGTGTCCGAGCTAACAAGTAAATAGATTCCTATTTCTAATAGTTTATGTGGTATCGGATCGGTGCCTGGAATTCAGTACTTGCCGATACTGATGCCATCATTTTCGGCAGTATCAGAGGCATTTCCGATACTGGTATCGGAATCGGAACATCTCTATTCCAAATACATATTGCATACTTTAAGCAAAACAGCAACATCCTTAACGCAGTAGCGAGCCAGCTCTTTGTTGAGGTTGAACTGTGTGCCTTTAACGGTATGGTACTATTCCATGAAAGTTTTCTTTGAATCGGCTGGACATAGTATCATACCCATAGTAGAACAGCGCGTGGTGGGGGACAATGTAGTTTTCATTCTCCCGTGTATTAAAGGTATTTGGAAAGTAACCTTTCAGCATATCAGTGAATCCCATAGCTGCAGGAGTTTTAGCTAGCAACATTGGGAGGAAGCTAAAAGAAATGAGCATCGAAATAACGTGGGACCCTCTCATTATCAGTGACGTACAGATATTCTGTATTCCAAAATATTCCAGCATGTAGCTGTCAAACCCTGACGTATTATGTGCTGTATAGGTGGTGCCATAACGGGGTTTTCTGAAATGATTGACGAATGAAGCAACACAGTTTGGGCCTGAAAAACAGTGCTTAGCGCCCTCCATATCCATACTGCAGATAAAATTAGGAACACGTCTGTCCTCTTGGTGACAAAATAATAGAAGATGCATTTAGCACCGGCTTGTGTTTTTTGGAGAGGTTGTATGTAGCATTCATGTTTTGGGCCTATCATGTCTTTGCAGCAGTGTGTACATTTTAACAGTTTACAAACGTGGGCTTTTTTCCACACTTGGCAAGTCTTTCCACAATTATCGCAGTATTTCAACCTGTCGCAAGGGACAAAGCGATGTTTTGCATTCATTAGCTTATGTTGAGCTAAACAATGTTTGGATTTGCATATACGTTTACAGTCCGTAGACCGTATTTTATTTCCAGGTGTCTGAAAACACACTGTATAACACACATTATATGGGAAAAAAAATTAATAACCGCTTGTGAAACACCTCAGCTCATACGGCATTAAACTTAAGCCAATTCACCCTAATCAAAGTAATGCAACATAAATGCTCATCTTTAAGCTTCCACTGGAAGAGGCATCCCTTACTAAAGGTATGTGTAAGAACGTTTGTGTATGGGCTGTAACACGCATCCCACACGTAATCAGCACCAAAAAATGCTGTTTCATTTTTAATGAGGTAGTAATGATCATCATGCAGATAGATCCACGCCGTATTCACGTCTGGCCTCGCCATGTGTTTTAAAAAGATGTGTTTTTTTACATCCTACGATGTGATGGAATATTACAATTTTAATTTTCAAATGCTTCTGATATCTGTCAACATCAGAAAATGAAACACGGTGTGAATTTTCAAATCCCAGATCACTCTGTAGTTGCTTTGCATAGTTTAGCTTCTCAATTTGAGACAGAACCTTGTTAACGTGGTGTGCAAGACAGATACTGAAGCAAAGTCCGTTCCCAGTGTTCATTGGATCAAACAGCGAATTAATCTTTCGTTCTATTATTTCGTCGTAGCCAACAGTACCCAGTCTACACCGTGATCCCCCTGACAAGTTGCCGGCGACTGTAACAACGAATTCTAGCGAATCCTCTGGGAATGAAGTATCATTACTCTGCAAAACTTGTAAAATTTGTTCCAGAAAAGAGTCTGTATTATAGTTGTTGCCTGGTAGACGGTAGATTGTCTGGACAATAGAAATGTTTGTAGATGATGTTTGCTCTCCATTTATTTAAAATATTCTGCCACTTTTCCATACATTTATCATAACTGTAGTCGCTGTTTGGCTCGTTTCCGGGCAATGACACTAACGCCGCATCATCAGCCTCGTAATCAGTGTCATTATTACTGTTATCCAATTTTTTATGTTCTGCTAGTTGTGTCTGACTCTTCATTCAATTCATAATCATATTCCCTAATTGGGTCGTATTTGATCGATGACATTTTTTAACTCATTTCAATATCTTTTTCATGATTGCATTCACTCTTCGGGTTTTTTTCGAGCAATGACATTAACGCATCATCATCATCGCGGTCAAAATTCCCTATATGTTTAGATTTTGTTTTTTGGAGCAGCGGCTCCATATCTAGTTAACCTGCTGATAGTAAACTATATCATTGGTGTTTTCTCTTTTAATTACAATAACTTGACTATGTATGAGAATTGAGGCCACTGTTGCGTCTTAAGGCATTGTATCTGTGAAACTAATGATGCAATGATGTCTAGAAGTTTAGTGTTTTTTAGTTGCCTTGTAGATTGTCTAATTTAGCATTTATGAGATTAATTTTAGAAACGGATGGGTCTTGTTAATGGCCAGTGTCACCACAGGACGCAAAAAAACGCTTCAACCTCAGATAATGCTAAGTGCGCGACAGCTGGTGCTACTGGTACATAGTGGTCAAGAGGATGGCTGGTTATATAGCTGTGATCTGACTGATGGCAGCTACCCCGTGATCCACCCACATGGGCAGTGTACGATGTAAGAAAGCTTATACTACCCTCTGAATATCCCGGGGGTTGCAGACAGGCTTCCTGATCATTTAGACCTCCGTCATGTCTTGTTGCTAGTGATAACTCTTCAAACATCATTCCATACCTAGGTGATAAAATCACAAAATATGTTGATCACACACAGCTCCTTCAAAGACAAAAGAAACCCCCCCCAGCATGCTATGCACCCATCACCATTCAAACACACTCACCATTGTTGTCCCCTGTTTCCAGCTGTGTCTAAGACATCTAGGTCATGGGCACTTAACACCCGAGAACTTTGTAGTGCATAAACCGCTTGCTGCAATTGATCACAGCTCCTCTCCGGAGGGTGTAACACTTTTGGTTGGAGTATCAACTCAACCTCTGGGAAGTGGGGTTTCAACAGACGCATTACCCAAAATACGGAGAAAAAAAAGTTTTCAAAACACACACACACACACGTGTATATCTTAGCCTGAAAACCACACCCGACACATTAATGCTGCGTCGCGATTTTAGCTACTATTCATTGGCCACTAATGCACGCACACCACCCAACGTCACCACGCCTTAGGCTCCAGGCAAATGACTGATGCAGCTAACCAGCAAGCTAGCTAAAAACGGAATAAAAAATAAGCCATAGACAGATTAAAACCCTGACTATGACATCCTGGAAATCACACACAGGCTAACTGTCTAATCACATAACTTTAACCATTAAAGTTTTAAAAACGATTGCCACTCCCACTGCATCAATCCCCAGACGTCACCACCTCACGGCAGAATAACAACCAGAGATCTAAACTACCGCCGTTTTAAGACCTTCAGATCACACACAGAGCCTAGCTGTTTAACCACACAACCTTAGTAGTCAAGCTGTTAAATACTTATTTGCAGCTGTATCATGCAAATAAATAGTTAAAAAATCATACATTGTGATTTATGAATTTTATTTTTTAGATTATGTCTCTCAAAGTGGACATGCACCTACGATGACCATTTCAGACTCCTCCATGATTTCTAAGTGGGAAAACTTGCAAAATAGCAGGGTGTTCAAATACTTATTTTCCTCACGGTGTGTATATAAATATATATATATATATATACATATATATATATATATATGTATATATACATATATATATACATATATATATATATGTATATATACATATATATACATATATATTTTCTTTTCCTCCTCTCTTCCTTTCCTTCATGTTTTTCCTATGTGTAGTAGAAGAAAGAGATGTTTTATACAGAAAGAAAGAGTTTTTAGGCTTGTTCAACAGAGAGTCAGCTAAGCCAATGAGGCCAAACGGGCAGTTGCCCGGGCAACATTAGTCCGTACCTGTGCACATCCCTGGCACTAAGGACTACTAGCCAGTCAGAAGCAGAGAATGAGGGCCCTGACAGTACCTAGGTAAGGACTACTAGCCAGTCAGAAGCAGAGTATGAGGGCCTGACAGTACCTAGGTAAGGACTACTAGCGAGTCAGGAGCAGAGTATGAGGGCGTGCCCTGACAGTACCTAGATAAGGACTACTAGCCAATCAGAAGCAGAGTGTGAGGGCCCTGACTGTACCTAAGTAAGGACTAGATAGATAGATAGATAGATAGATAGATAGATAGATAGAAAGATATTGACCCCAATAAAAAAATAAATTACAGTGTTACAGCAGCAAAATCAGTCACAGAATATAAATATAAATAAAATACTAGGATATAATATACATACATAAAATATACATGAATAACAATAGGATAAAATAAAAACTAATAAGACTAAGAACTACCATTAGAGTAGTTAGTTAGAGTATATTATATCATAGAGTAGTGCAGAGCTGCCTGGGTTTAATTGGTGTCAGGTACTGAAGAGTGCAATTCCAGGTTGTAGTGTGTGGGTGTGTGTGTGTGTGTGTTTGTGTGTGTGTGTTTTACCAGCCGACCAAGCAGAAACGCCGCTGCCGGCGGTTTGAGAGGAACACGGCAGAGGTGACAATGTCACAACATGTTGAGTGTAAAACCACAGCAGCAGTTTCCTCCGCTCTGAAAAAGTAACTCCTCAGCCGACGAGTGTTTGTGTGTGCGTGTGTGTGTGTGTGTGTGTGTGTGTGTGTGTGTGTATGTAATGTGTTGGTGTGAATGTGTGTGAAAGTAATGTGTGTGTGTTTGTCTGTGTGTTTGTGTCTGTGTGTTTGTGTGAATGAAATGTGTGTGTGTGTGTTTGTCTGAGTACATGTGTAAAGAAATTCTCCCCGAAGATAATTCACTCCAGATCAAGGTCATCAGCGTCAGAGGTCGTGGAGCTGGTAATAATAACGTGATATTCTATCAGTCCCAGAGGGAGTTTTCTCTTTGTGCTTCTTATGGGGAGGCTTAAAGCACCAAACTTGTATGTTTTGGACAACTAACCTTAGATCAATTTCCTCCCGAACAGCTAATTATTTCAGTTTAAATACATAGCAGTAGCGACACTCTGACATTCAAGGTGCGGTCTTACAGGGAGGTGTGTTCAGGTGCATTCTGGGCGTGCTGGTCTTACAGGGAGGTGTTTTCAGGACCAACAAAACCCTAAAAGTCAGTAACACAGCATTTCATTGTTATTATAGCAGCACATTAGTAAAATATTTCTAGGCTTTAGCACAGCCCGCCCGCACAGACACACACACACACACACACAGACAACACACACACACAGCTGCTGAATCGTAATTTCAGATCCACAAAGGTCAGTTTGAGGGACTCTAGTCTCGCTCATCCCGCTCTTCGTGTCCGTGTTAGCTTTCCACCAATCAGATTGCCCATTTGAGTCCGACCGCCAGCAGTGCCCGCCTTCCGACCGAGCGTCAGGTCGTCCAAATTGGAGGCCCCCCGACGGCAAAAGAGGGACAGTGGGGCAGTAACACAGTCCATAGGAAGCAGAATTGAGGAATTATTTAGACTAAAATTAAAGGAAAGTATGTTGATGAATAATCACAGACAGGAACATGTCAACTTTTACTCAATATTATTTCAAAACTACTTCAATTTTTTTTCAAATTCTATAAAATTGAATAGGACACCCCAAAATTAATTAAAGTAGAGATTTGTACTTGCCAAAGAGCGTTGTGTGGAATCTATCATGTTATTTTTGGGAATTAAAAAGAACATTGATATAGGAAAACCGGTGAATTTGACCCGAGGAAAACATGAGGTATATGAGGACAAGCAAGATCATAAAATTAAGTTCATATTGCACAGGCCCTGATATTGTAAAGTATTGCACTGCCCCATAATAAAGTTTGTAACGTGTAATACGGGATATTCCCAAACAAAGGATGCAAAGTGTGACTAACTGCACATAGTGAGTAATGCACACTGGTTGCATTGGTTATTATATATTATATATATTATTTATATAATTATATTATATATAGTGATGAGAACAGGACTGGTTCAAGTCCCCTTATGTACCAATGTATGGTGGTGGACTGGTAGCTGGAGAGATCCCAGTTCACCTCCTGGGCACTGCCAGGTGCACTTGAGCAAGGCACCGAACCCCCACAACAGCTTACTCTTAAACTGACATCTCTCCATTAGTGCATGAATAGGTCCTGTGTGTTTGTGTGTGTGTGTTTCAGGCCTGTGTTTAGTAATTCTAACAAAAAAAACTGAATGTAAATTGTCAGAATGATGCTAGATCAAACAACCTATGTTGCTTTTTTTCAGTAAATGTGTCTTTGTAGCATTAGATGTAAAAACCCGAATCCCTCCACCTGAAGTACAGAGGGGACTTATTTTAGTTTCCAAAAATCAAAACACAGACTGAATGAAAACATAAATGCCAGAAAGGTAACAGGCTCAACGAGAGAAAGAAGAAAGAAGTCGTTTGTGACTGAACGGCCCTGAATGGGAGAGCCATTCACAAATGGACACAAGGTGAGAGACGGAGGACGGCGAAATGAAAAGCTGAAGGAGAAGAGGAAATCAGAGGGTCTGGCAGTAGCCATGGCGACACTGAGCGACATAGATGAGTCATCTTCTCCCAAGTCATTAAAGCTGCAGTAGGTAGTTCTGAGAAAACGAAGACTTAGCCTAAAAATTTGAACAAGCACACCTTACAGGTCCCTCCCCCTTGCTCTCTGCTGCGCTACAGCCCTCCCTC
>NC_048417.1:24809472-24815540 GCF_013103735.1 Etheostoma cragini | reverse complement strand
AGCCTAAAAATTTGAACAAGCACACCTTACAGGTCCCTCCCCCTTGCTCTCTGCTGCGCTACAGCCCTCCCTCCACAGCTCCTCCCCCACAGCGGAGCCTGTCGTGAACGCACAGACTAGTAAGCAGGGCCACCGATGCTTTCTACATCTTCATGGACAATACAGGGGATTTATTCTGAGGAGGGCATATCTGTTGTGTGCTGTGCTTTTAAAACTTTGAATACTTTATGTAAAATAAAATTGCTTATTTAAAATATTTCTATTAAAAGTTTTGTAAATATTTTTCAACAAAAGGGTTTAAAATGATTTCTTATGTAATTGCTCATTTGTGAGAACAAAAGCAGCACTTTACTACAAAGTACATTACTGAATTACCTTTTGGATCAATTAAAAAAACTAAACTTTCAGTAGGAATGATGATTCATTGAGGAAGGCGAGGAATAACATCTTAAGAAGAAGAAGAAATATGTCTTAAGTTTTATTTTGCATATAGGTAAAATAAATCAGCTGTTTTTGCAAAGTACTCCTGCACAAGGAAATACTGAAATAACGGAATTAACATTTTGATTCGGACTGAAAGACGATTCCTTCAAGTGCGTGTTGAAGGAGCACAAAGAATTTGTGTCAGACATTTGATTTACAAATGACATCCTGAGGGGAAAGAAAACGTGTATGTTTAAAAATAATCAAAAACAGAATTTGGCCTTGCCAAACGTTGACAGGGACAATGCACAATTAAACTAGTTTCACCATAGCTACATTTAATTGTGACCAACAAAAAAACATTTTGGCTTACTAAATGTAGGTATTGAAACAATATTGCTTAACCTGAGGGTGAAGGAGTTAGCAAGTAAAGTTATTCTTCACCTGCCACAACATTCCTGCCGTGCTACAAGCTAACAAGCTAACTGTTAGACTTAGCAACAAGCTACAGAGTAAACTGAGATTTTTATCACCAGTGATACCGTAACCATCGCTATCTTAGTTGTGTAGTTCTTAAAAAATGAAACAAATCAAGCAGGGATACTTACATGTCAAGCAGAAATGTGGCTAGCTCTGAATCCGTGTTGAATCCTTTCAGGAGGCGTAGCTCCCTCTACCTCTGAATAGCCGCTTCGATGTTGACACTTGTTTAATTTCGGGCTCGGTTTAATTCTTTCTTTTTAGCTCACTTTTCGTCGTCGGTCTTCTTCTGTTTGCCCGTCTTTGTTTTCTGACCAGGTGTCACTTGAGGCTGTTTTCCTG
This sequence comes from Etheostoma cragini, assembly GCF_013103735.1. Lineage (NCBI taxonomy): Eukaryota > Metazoa > Chordata > Actinopteri > Perciformes > Percidae > Etheostoma > Etheostoma cragini. The sequence continues at coordinate 24,814,295 of NC_048417.1, read as the reverse complement.
ACAAGTTGTTTCTCCGTGATTAGCACAGCTGCAGCACACGGGTAATCTTGAGATTGAACATGGTACACGCTGTGCGGGGGAGGGGTGTGAGCAGCGCGTACACAAGAGTGATTGACACTGCTAAGACAGTCCTCCTGGCTCTGATTGGCTGTTTCTGACCGGGAGCGGTGTATTTCTGCAAGTGGCAGTAGGAGCACAGGGAGGAGCCACAGGAGCTTGTTTTTTTCACAGATTATCTGTCTCATATTCTGCTGTCAGGACATAGTGACAGTTTCAACAAATATGTAAAAAATACATTTTTACAAAAGTTACCTACTGAAGCTTTAAAGCCTCACCTGTCGCATGGAGGGAACGACAGAAAGTCAGGAGGAGGAGAGGAGATGGCGATGCCTCAAATGGCCTTCTCTCTGGGGCTGCTTATGTAACGCCAAGGGTGTAACTCAGGGTTCAACATTGGGGGGATCTTGGGCAAAAAATCAGTAAAAAACTTTGGGAAAAAACGCGAGAAAAAACTCCGGAAGGAACTCAAGAAAACACGCGAGGAAAAACTGGGGGAAAAACTCAGGAAGAAAGTCGGGAAAAAACTCGAGGAATAATTAGGGAAAAAACTCCAGAAAAATTCGGGGGAAAAATCTGTCTTCGTAGGGTATACAATTGACATATTTCTTGTTGATTTGACAAAAATTGCATACAGTTGGCAATTTAAAATGCTTGAAAATCTTTTACAGACAAGATCAAACAAGACCAAAATAATGGGGGTTTACTGACAAATTTGCAAATGTGTTCACACTGTACGTCAGAACAGATAAAAACATGTTGTAAACCTATCTTAGGCTAAAGCCAAACTGAACAGCTGTTCATATTGTAAATTGAAACACAAATTTATCCCCTGCATTTTACGATATTCCATCGTTACTGTAAATGAGAGAAACGGCTAATAGAAGTTATGCAAATACATCGATCACAGCGGATTCCCATCTAGGAAACAATTGCATGACCATCTTTTTTATGGTATTCTCTATGTTAAAGTAAGTGAGTGTTGTACTTTGACAGCAAAGAGTACTTTCCTTGTTTATTTACGCAAACCTGGTCAAAGCTGATTGTGATATGTTACATTAGCACAGTAAAAGAGGACCTATTTGGGCTGATTTTGTGTGAACAAGGAACAATAAAGTAAAGATGATCACAAAGAAAGCAAGAAGAGAAGAATAAGAGTACCGGGACAATTCTGCTTCTGTTTCTTTTTTTATATAAATGATGTGAGTCAAGTGCAGATGTGAGTCGTGCATGCTCAGATTGGAACAGTTGACGGCATAATGTGTCATACTGAAATTTGTAAAAGTCCATGAAATAATAAACCTTTCTCATTACAAACAATAACTGAAGATGGGAATCATCAATGTTCCTGTTGGGAGAGAACATGTGTTAATGTGTATTGTATTGTATGTATGTACGCATGTATTTTGAAAATTAGGAGTCAGAGTTTAGTTTACAATGTGTGATTTTGAGTATAAAGTTAACCGTTTTGCCAGTTGTGTGTTGTTGGTGTGTTGTTGCGTTAAGAGTTTAGGAAAATTGTTAAAAGTATTGAGAAACTTGTCATAGCAATCGTTAAAAACTGTAATATAGCCATCCACCCAACACTGTTCCTGCTCCTCATGGGGCTGCAGACTTGTTGAATCCATTCTCATTCATAAAAAAAATGCTTTTTTCCCATTTATCTGTTCTTTATGATGTTCTTCTCCTCGGATTTTATGCTCTGCGCCTTTGAACTGCCTTGTGGATAATGGCCTCTATAAATAACCCTGTCTATCCTTGTTGTATAGAGTCTGCGTCCTTTCACGCTGATATTCAAAGTGTTTTATGGAGTCATTCCGTCTGCAGCTGAGAGATTTCAATTAGGACTAAGTATAGAGATGGCTACTGCAGGGAGGTGTGTGTGTGTCTGTGTGTGTGGGTCGGTATAAATAGGTAATATGTGTATGTGTGTGTGTGAGTAGAGTGTATTTGTGTGTGAGGGTAATTTGTGTGTGGTGTGTGTGTACTTGTGTGAGAGAGCAGGTAGTGTGCATGTGTGTGTGTGTGTGTGTGTGTGTGTGTCTGTATGTGTGTTGGTATGAGTAGGTTATGTCTGTGGGTGTGTGTGAGTGTGTGTGTGTGTGTGTTTATGTGTGTATAAAGTGTGTGTGTGTGTGTGTGTGTGTGTGTGTGTGTTTCTGTCTGTGTGTGTGTATGTACATGTATGAGTAGGTAATGTCAATGTGTGTGTGTGTGTGTGTGTGTATGTGTATGTGTGTGTGTGTGTGTGTTTGTTGTCCTGTCCGTATGACTCACTCCACCTGTCAGCATGTGGTCACAGACTTGAGTCCGGACTCGAGCACTGCAGCCCTGCTTCAGACAAAGAGGATTATAACACACAAAAGCACACAAAAAAACAAATATATTTTATTTGTCCCACAAAAACAATGTACACAGTGTAGATCCCATTTCCGACCAACACAAAGTTGCACATACAGTACATACAAAACACCAGAAGAATTTACTGTACACAGTTACAGTAAATAAAAAAAAAACTACTATGATGCATCCTCCCTTCTGTTGTGGTCTGGCCACAGCACCTCATCCACATCACATGTTTTCCAAGGCCAAGCAGCGGGGGAAATATCGCCTAGCATGGCGATTCCTGCCATGAAAAGCATCAGCTGCTATATCTCCACATGCGTTCTCCATAGCTCGGAGAAGAGGTGTACGCATTTGTGGATTTCGGTCATACACTTTCTATCTCCAGGCAGAAAAAATCCTCAATAGGATTGAGGAATGGAGAATATGGAGGGTGATAAACAACTAAAAGCCTGGGGGGGGGGGGGCAGTGAACCAGTTACGAACCAGAGCAGCCCTGTGGAAACTTCCGTTGTCCCAAATATTTAGTTTGTTAGTAATATTGCAATTCTTTGACTCTTTCTGAATTGCGTTGAAATGGCACCCTGTAGACCTGCTTCATCCTGAGATGATTTCTGCACAAGACAAGGTCCAGTGTTGATAAGCTTACCCTATCAATATTTTGAAATATGTCATTGTTTTTCTTTGTATTTACCGTGTTGTGTATGGCATTATTTTCTAAGACCATATTCATGAGTTCAGTTTCCTGTCAAAGAGATAGAAGACGTTCCCAACCACCTTGTGTTGTTCTGCCAAACAAATAGTAAAATACTGTAAATACTGTGAAGGAATACAAAGTAGGAATACTGTGCAGTACTGCAATATTCTAGTGAGAGTAGATTTCTTACCTATTCTCATTTTGGAAATTCGGGATGATGGATGCTACAGTGTACCTGCTCACATTTTGGCTGTACTCTTTGCCAATCAGCGATTACAGTCCTTGGCCTTTCTCTTCCTCTTTCTCTTCCTCCTCGTCTACCTCCTCCTACTACTCTCACTCCTCTGGCTCTGACTCTGTTTCCAATGTTGGCATCCATTCCTCCAAAACAGAAGAGCTCACCTTTGCCGTTTTTAAAGCTCTGACTGCTAACTGTAAAATTGTGTGATGGGTGTTTGCCCTTTTGATGAGTCAGTGTGCATATTTGAATGGCAGTGTGTTCCTTGTGAAGACAAGAGATTTTCTTCATGAAAATTGAGCCAAAGGCAGAGAATTGTGTGTAGTTTTTTGAAAAAAGTGTGTTTTAGAACAGCAGTCTGAGTGTAGAGCAGGAATTGTGCTTGTAGTTTAGCAGAATTGGTTCAGGGGGTTGGTGACTGAGTTACACGTTGTGGTCATTGTGTCTCAAGTACCAAAATTTGTGTGTAAACAATTGAGAAAAACTGTAATATATCCATCCACCCAGCACTGTTCCTGCTCCTCATGGGGCGGCAGACTTGTTGAATCCATTCTCACCCATAAAAAAAGTTGTTTTCCATTTACCTGTTCCTTATGATATTTTTCTCCTCAGATTTAATGCTCTGTGCCTTTGAACTGCCTTATGGGTAATGGCCTCTATAAATAACCCTGTCTATCCTTGTTGTATAGAGTCTGCGTCCTTTCACGCAGATATTCAAAGTGTTTTATAAAGTCACTCCGTCTGCAGCCAAGAGATTTAAATTGGACTAAATATAGAGATGGCTACTGCAGGGAGGTGTGTGTGTGTCTATGTGTGTTTGTGTATGTGTGTGTATGTATGAATAGGTAAAGTGAGTGTGTGTGTGTGTATGTATATGTATGAGTAGGCAATGTGAGTGTGTGTGTGTGTGTGTGTGTGTGTGTGTGTGTGTGTGTGTGTCTGTGTGTGTGTATGATGTCCCGTCTGTATGACTCACTCCACCTGTCAACATGTGGTCACTCACTGTGTGTAATTAGCTCTGTTGTTGGAGGTATCAGATATGATCCAGCTTAATGCTTCTCATTATAGACTGCAGTTACATTAACATTAACACAACCAGTCAGTCCCGCATTCATCACTTTCATATGGCAGAGCTACAAATCACAGAAAATAAGCCTTTTTAGTTCTGGTCCATGTCAAGCTGACTTTCCAACTGGTGAAATGTAACTATTTACATTTACATAAAACTACTGTACTTACTTAAGATGAACCAAGATGGCTTTTGATAGTTTTATTTAATTTCTGTCAACTTTAAATAAAGTGTGTTTTATGATGCTAAAAGTATTGATTATTTACATGGAGTCTGGTGGAGATATGCTGCTCCAGACACGCTAAAAGTAGTGATTATTTACATGGAGCCTGGTGGAGATTAAATTTAGAATACAATTTAAAATCCTTCTTCTCACCTACAAAGCTCTTCATGGTCTGGCTCCATCTTATCTTAAAGAG
>NC_048417.1:24798900-24809372 GCF_013103735.1 Etheostoma cragini | reverse complement strand
CCTGGGTCTGACCGAGGTTTCTGCCTAAATGGAAGTTTTTCCTCGCCACTGTCGCACTGTTGCTTGCTCTGGAGGAGACTACTAGAACTTCTGGGTCCTTGTAAATTCTGGAGTGTGGTCTATCTGTATAGTGTCTTGAGATAACTCTTGTTATGAATTGATACTATAAATAAAATTGAATTGAATTGAATAGATATGCTGGCTCTTTACACGCTAAACGTAGCAATTATTTACATGGAGTCTGGTGGAGCTGTGCTGCTCTATACACGCTAAAATTCCTGATTATTTACATAGAGTCTGGTGGAGATATGCTGCTCTATACACGCTAAAAGTCCTGATTATCTACATGGAGTTTGGTGGAGATGTAAACTATGTTGGCTCTATACACGTTAAAAGTAGTGATTGTTTACATGGAGTCTGGTGGGTTGGTGATGGTGATTTTAGGTCTGTTTCATATTACAGTTTTTTTGAATCTCTATAACAGATTTTTTTATACATTTTACAAGTTTCCTAAACTCTTAACACAGCACAAACCTAAAACACAATTGGAAAAACGGTTAATTTCATGCTCAAAATCACACTTTGTAAACTGAACTCCTGAAATAATTTTCAAAATACAATAATACACTAACACAACACACTATGTGTAACAAAACACTGCACACATATTTCAAATGATTATTCAAAACACTAACACATGTTCTCTTCCAACAGGAACATTTAGTCAATCATAACACAATGACAGAAAAACACTTTCATCAGCTGAAATTACAGAAGCTGCATTATTTTAGATGTGTCAGGTATGCCCTTATACAGTAGACAGAATATTGTATTGATCACAGATTGTGTTTTGCACATGCATTTTGTTTCTTTTGCTGCAGAAATTCAATACAAAAATTGAATGACAATCTCAGAGTAGCTTTACAGAATGTACAGTTTATGAAAAAAAAGACAGAATTGCTCCAGTAAAGACTTTATTTGTAAAAGGACACTACTGCAAGACATACAAACAGAAAGAACACCGGAATAATAATTATAAAAAAGAAGTCTTCTAATCTGCTCGGTCTTCTGCATTTGGCCACATGTTCTCATCCGCATCACACCTGATGTCTTCTCTGGCAAGGCATCATGGGAAGAATCTTTTTGTATGCCTTATCCCTCCCTGGCAGTGTTCATCTGGGATGTTTTGGCCTGCAGCATCCATTGCATCAAGGAGGGACATTTGTTAATGTGGACGATGGTCAAAAACCTTCCATCTCCAGGCTGGGAAAAACTCCTCAATGGGGTTGAGGAAAGGAGAGTAAGGGGCAAGGAAGCGGGACATCATCCTTGGATGAGCGTCAAACCAGGCTGTGATTGTACGGGAATGGTGGAATGCCATACTGTCCCATGTGATCACATATATTCACAAGTGGTCTCCCACCTGCCCACCACCTTCTACCTCTGGCACTAGTCTTTCGTGCAGGTCTTCTTTAAACAGAAGAAGGCTGTCTGTGTTTTAGGGGCCAATCTCACATTTATGCAGGAGTGCACCATTGTTGGAAATTGCAGCGCATATGGTAATGTTTCAACAATTGCATAACTTCAATGAGCTGTTTCTCATTAGCAATGGAATAAAATACAGGGAATATACTTTTGTTTCAATCGACAATATGAATGGTTGTTCACTTTGCCTTTAGCCTGTAAGGTTAGGTTTAGAACATGGTGTTATCTGTTCTGACATACAGTGTTAAAGCATTGGTAAATATGGCAGTAAAAATCTGCTGTTTTGGTCTTGTTTGAGCTTGTGTTTAAAAGAAGTGTAAGAATTTGAATTTGTGTTAATGTTATGCATTATGTGTTAAAGCAACAAGAAATGTGTTAATAGTATAGCATAAACATGCTGATGTAGTGCTAACTGTGTTAAGAGTTTTGGAAAATTGTTAAAAGTATTGAAAAATCTGTCATATCAATCGTAAAAAACTGTAAACTAAAACTTACTCTTTAACTAAAAGGTCTGGCGTCACTGTGTCCACGATCAGACACTTATTGGCTAACGTTCTATCAAAACAAGTATGTATATGTTATTTTTTCTTTCCTCTAATCAAACCCACAGGATTCTCCGTCCTCATATCTAAACCAGAGAAGGCAGCGGTTTGGGCCGGGTCTTTGATCAAGGATTTTAGTTTTTTTAATCATTACTTTATTAGCATGTTGGTGTGGAGAAAGCCAGCTTCTCCTGTAGCTCGAGGTAAGTTGTTTGTTATTCTTTTGGCCATATTTTGGTTCTTTAAGTTAATATCTTACTTTCTAGACAGGGTTGTTTTGTTTGTTATTTTAGTGGTAGGCCACCCTGAAGCCTTACTTAATTTACGTACAGTATATCTATGTTTAATTATGAGTTTTTCTTAATATCAAATAAATAAGTTTGTGACATTAAAACAAATAATTTTGTGGCTACTTGGGAGACGGGGAAGATGGGGCCATTTTTGGGGCCCCTAGACTGAGGCGTAATATGAATGAATACAAATATACTTTAAAAGTACTAAATGTGTGTTGTTGTTGTTGCTACCTTGGGATCGGCCGCTGAATGTCAGCAGGTTAAAGCCTTCATTGTGAATAACAGTCACACAGATTTTCCCTCCCTGACAGACGCTATCGAACGACTTCATGTCTCTGACGATCGATACGCTCTCTGCTCTGCCCCCCTCGCTCTGAACTCACGCAGGAAACACTGGAGGGTTGACAGCCTGGTGCATTGTTCAGCTCTACTGTCACACAATCAAGCATCTCTCTGCACAAAGACTGATCTCATGATATGGCGTATGTATGACTAGTCAATTCATTTATGTGTGCGTTTGTGTGTGTGTGTATGTATGAATAGGTATCGTGTGTGTGTCTGTGTGTGTGTGTATATGTATGAGTAGGTAATGTGAGTGTGTGTCTGTGTGTGCATGTATGAGTTGGTAATGTGAGACACACCAATTTGCATGTGTGTGTGTGTGTGTGTGTGTGTGTGTGTGTGTGTGCAAATGAGTAGGTATGAATAAGTGTACATACAAGTGAGTATATACTAGTGTGTACATATTAGTGAGTATATATTAGTGAGTATGAGATCATTTTAAGCAATGATCCAAATCAAAATTTCTCGTACATTATGTGTCCTTATACCTTGCAAATACTGATGCTGAAACACACGTCTGCATGTCTTCTGACCTGAAAGTCAACATAAAAATGTCTCCCAATGTAATTGAAGTGATGGACCTTCTGCCTCATCATGTCTCCTGTTCTTTTGGGATTTCTTTCTACATCTTCCGTTAAAACTAGTCTCTAAGTGTTAATGTAATTGCACAAATCAGCGCTCTGATGACTGTAATCACCGCAAGCTGTTTCCAGCCACAACAAAGACGTGCTAACAGCTTGAGAGCCTGTGATGAAAGTTTTCTACCCACACTGACCACTTATCTTCACAACATACAGAGAAAGAGCTTTTTGTTAAACACTGAGATTTGTTTTGTTCAACAGGAAACAGCCTTGAAATCACCATCACCCAACATACCAGACTCCATGTGAATAATCACTTCTTTTATTGTGTATAGAGCAGCATATCTCCACCAGACTCCATGTAAACAATCTATAATGATTAGTGTGTATATTAGTGTGTATAACATATGTATATATATATATATATATATATATATACATGTAAATCAGTGAACTAAGGGTTTATTTCAACCAGACCAGAGTGGTGTCTGAGAAGATTTGGATGTTGCAACAAGGCAGGTCTGCTCGTTGTTTTCAGGGAATGATAGTTCCGATTAACAAAGAATATGTTTAGGGTGTTTCCTCTCTAACTGGGACATGGGACTGCTGTGGATGAAGTACACACTGAGATGCACTGGTAAGAGATAACGAGGTGTAACCATCCATCAGCTGATTCAAATAGCTCACGTTCCTGTATTGCTAGTCTCGCATTACCAGACCTTCCTTCACAGCGCTGCAAAGGAAGGTCTGGCTAGTCCACTCAGAAGTCTCAGGAAGAAACTAGTTTTGGTGGAATATGTGTACGTTCAGAAGTAGTTTTAGTTGTCAACAGAAAACTGATTGGACAGATAGTCTAGCTGTCTGGATCTGCCCTGCAGAGATCTGAGGACCAGGTAACCATAGTCCTCGGAAATCCACCGCCGGTAAGAGCGCCAACACAGAGAAAGAGGACGGGGACGGACATCCGAAAAGGTGACGAAAGGCAGCAAAAAGGTGATGAAAAGGTAGGAAAAATGGTGAAGAAAAGGCAAAGAAAAGGCAACAAAAAGTCTTCGAAAAGGCGACAAAAAGGCAATTAAAAATGTGACAAACAGACGACAAAAGGCTATGAAACAGTGAAAAAAGGTGACAAAAAAAGCTATGAAAAGGTGACAGAAAGGCAATAAAAATGCAACAAAAAGGCTACAAAAAGGCTACAAAAAGGCAATAAAAAGGCGATAAAAAAACTATAAAAAGGCAACAAAAAGGCTACGAAGAGGCGACAAAAAGCCTACAAAGAGGCGACAAAAGGGCAATAAAAATACAACAAAAAGGCTTTGAAAAGGCGACAAAAAAGGCAACAAAGGACAGATAGTCTAGCTAGCCTCAGAAATCAGCCGCAGGTAAGAGTGCCAACACAGAGACAGAGGACGGGGACGGACATCTTGACTTGTCATTTGGTCCAATTGTGGACCTTGAATTGTGATTCCCTGAACTACTGCATACAGCATACTGCCTTTGTCTGTAGTATGCAGGAGGTCATTTGAAATCCATTATACAAGCAGCCAACACAAGGACTTCACACATCACACGAGTTCAAGGCCTTGCACTAATTAACTTTTAAATGAGGACCAGTTAAAGACCAACGGTGTGAGTTCAGTTAATCATAAAAAATAAAATACAACTTGGATTCATGTGCACAAAGAAAAGACGTGCAAGAGAGGTGATAAGAAATGATGTTGTTTGTTGGCAGCAGCATTACAGGCTTCATTAGCAGAACAACAGCAGCAGCAGCGGGATGGTAATTAAAATATTAAAGTCTAATTTATTAGAAGAGAAGTTAAGCCGAAGGGAAGCTGTTTAAGCAACTAAAGTCAAAGAAGTCGAGTGTTACAGAAAACACAACAACACCAACCACCGGGGAAGCGTCGCGCGGCAGCAGAGAAAGTGGCAAGTGAAAGAATAACAGCGTGAAGGCAAAGGCATGCAACGCTGCAGTCAACAGCGCTCGGGGCCTGAAAGAAAAATACACCGACTGGAGGCACATGGATACGTCCGGTTTCAGCCACAAGGGAGCGGACACTGGTTAGAGGGCCGTACATTTGAGGAAAGTTAAAGAAGAGACAAAAAAGTTGGGAAAACAGCCAAGAATGCGACAAATCCACGACCAGAAAAGCACCACAAAACATGGAAAACAACAAAGAGCTCTAAAAGTATTACCAAGACATTGGAGAACACAAAAAATAAGCATCTACAGCATGACAAAATCTTTAATCCAAAAGAACTACAATGCCCAAACAAAGAAAAAAAACTAAACAGGCAACAAGAAAAACGGAAAAATGTTTTAAAAACAACAAAAATGTCAACGTTTCCGAACGTCCTCACAGGAATTTGTACAGAAAACGATATTGCTACTCTGAGAGTGAACCATATTATATTATTATTCCAACATATTCTCATTCCCATTGAGTTAAATACGGACGTTTGGTCATGTTATTAACTCTAAAAGTCTCCTTTAGTGTTATGGTTCGGTGTTTTGTCTTGTCTTATTGTGGTAGTCTGGTTTCCTGTCTTAATTTCCCACCCTTGTGATTGTCTGATGTCTTTTACCTGTGTCCCAGCCCTTGTGTCTCCTGCCTCTTGTTACCTCGTTACACCCTTTCTATATAGTCTTTGTATTCCCCTTGTCATTGGTCAGATCATTGTAGTGTTATTGTGTGTTTCTGTTTTGTTGAGTACCTGCTTGGAGTATTCCTTTTGTCTCTGAGTTTTAGGTTAGGTTCTGAGATCCTGTGTGTTGGTTCTGGCTTTAGTTTTTCTGCCTCCTGCTTTCTGGACTCAGTTTACCAAAAACTGAAACAACAGGCAAAAAAACTAATACTTGTACTTATTTTTATTTCTGGAATAAACCTACAACAGCTACAAGACTTTGCCTGCTCTCTCTGCATTTGGAAAAGATATGACACTAAAGGAGATTTTTAGCCTCATATCTACATGCACTTCATTAAGATATGACGCTAAAGGAGACTTTTAGCCTCGGATCTACATGCACTTCATCAAGATATGATGCTAAAGGAGATTTTTAGAAGGAAAAAATGTGCTGTTAATCTTCCAACATATTAAAAAGTGTTTATTAAATAACATGTTAGCTAAGGTTGTGTTTGCTTAAGAAAGGACCTAAGAGTCAGCATCATGTGTTGTCTGTGGCCTGTCCCCCCCCACACTCTTCACTCTGGTATTTTCCTTCCAAATCTTGACCTTCTCTCACATCTGGCCAGCAGAGCCTGATAATGGCTCTGTCCTTGCATCTGTTTCATTTTGTTCCGCCTGGTCATGCGAGAGAGAGATGCAGCTCTGCTTTTTTTGTTTTTGTCATGGCTGATTTGCGATTTTGCTCTGAAGCTCAGACACACAAAAAAAGGACAAATCTTCTGGATTCTATTTCATGCAGTTAAGCACAAAGGAATGAACACTGACTATTCTCCTCTCTGGGAATCTCTTGCTTTCTTATATGAAACTATGAATTACAGTAGAAGTTATTTTGGCTCAGGGCGACTGCTTTATCAAAACCAGCATCTGAGGAATTATACACTGAGGAAATTTAAGCCAAGTTCAGGAAGACAATTCGGAGAGGGCAACCTGGAAGAATGGAGCACTTCCACAGAGCTCAGACTGAATTACTCCTTTCCCATTGGTCCTCTGTTCATCGTGCCTGTAGGGCAGATAGTGACCAAATCAGCGAAAGGCTAAGAGCGGCTGTCACTCCCTGATGTGAGTCAAGAGCAGATTTGAGACGTGCATACGTCACTTTGTAACAAGTAGCTTCCGAGATGCTAACGAGAGACTTCTGTGATGTCTGAAGTAGCCTCGGAGATGCTAACAGGAGACTTCTGTAAAGTCTGGAGTAGCCTCCGAGATGCTAAAAAGAGACTACTGTAATGTCATCCCAGTAAAAATGGACCTACTTAACGAAGGTTAACGTTAACAAACGTTAGCAAACAAACAATCATAGATAGCAAAAAAAATTTTGAAATTATTTCCATCTTCTGTTATTGATCATAATGAAAACTTAATTATTTAATGGATTTCACAAATTTTAGTATGACAGTTATTTTGTAAACCATTTAAATCTGAGCATGCACGGCTCAAATCTGCACTCAACTCACATCAGGGAGTGACAGCGGCAACTGAATCACAAAGCCCTGTCCTGCAGCTCTCTTGCCACGCAGTTCAACGTATGTATCACAGCCACGGTGGCCTTCATGCTACAAATAGTTTTTTTCAATATTGCTTTTCTGGGCAAAGAAGAAAACTCCTGTTCCTGAAATTTGGATTTTGAACACGTGTGGTCCTCTGTGTTTCCTTCTTCTTACTTTCTGGGGCCGGGAAGCGACGATACCCGTTAGTAACGTTAGCAGCAGCTGCGAGTTGATCACGTGAAAGCAAAAGGCGGAGCAGTACGTCCTTTATGTCCCTCAACGGCCAACGTATTTCAAGATGGAGCATGAATTGGGGGGGGGGGAGATCACCAGATGCCTCCTGATACGATATCATCACAATACTTCACAATGTATGTACAATATATCACAATACAATAAGTCTGTTTGTTTCTGCATTTTTTTAACTATATATTAGAATATCAGATTTTGGAATCACCAAATATTAATATTAAAAATCCTTCATCAAATAAATGAAAAAAATGAAAAGATTTTACCCGAGTAAAACAGGACAACTGTTGCGTCCTCCCCTCTGTGCCACTTACGCGTGTGGCATCTTACTGAATCTTTTTAAAACTATTTTTTATTTTTAATTTAGACAAGTACAGGCATATTGCAATCAAAAAAGAGAAGAAGAAGAAGAAAGAGGATCCATCGGCAACCCCCCACCCCCCTCAACCCTGGATCTCTGTAAAACTCTTACAAGACATAAGAGACCCTGTTTTAACAAAATAATGCAATTACAGGTAGGGAATTTTCTTAATTTCTTAACCTACCAACACTAGAATAGTATCAGCTGCAGCACTGATAGCTTTATATCAACTATGTCAATGTATCTGACATAGTAGTAGATCCCTTTGAGGGGAAATTAACTTACAAACTGGATCAATAACAAAAAAGAACAACAGAAACACAAGACGGAAAAACAATAAGCAGCCACGCGGACAAAACTACCAGAAGACAATGAAAATCCGCTGTTGCCGGCGGCACTCCTAGTTTTGTACAATATCTTATGTTTTTTGGTGGGCGTACATTTTTGTACTATATCTTATAGCGTTCCTGAGAATGCGTTAGTGAGAGATGTTGCATCTTCCCCACAGTTCAGCTTTAATTGAACAGATTTTAGCTGAAATTAAATTGAAATATTGACAGTAATATGTGTAACTATGCTTCTTCACTGAGGCATAGTTCATATATATGAGGGTCATTGGTTCAAGTCCCCATACGGAGCAAAGTATGGTGGTGAACTGGTAGCTGGAGAGGTGCCAGTTTACATCCTGGGCCCTGCCAAGGTGCTCTTGAGCAGGGTTCCTCCAACATCTCTCCATTAGTGCATGTATAGGTACTGAGCATGTGTGTGGTGTGTGTGTAGTTCAGGCCTGTGTGTAATAACAACAGAGTGTAAATTGTAATTTCCCCTTGCGGGATTAATACAGTTTTTATTATTATTATTATTATTATTATTATTATCACTATGTGCTAATCTATTGGGACTGATTGTATGTGGATGTTTCCAGCGTAAAGCCAGCAGCATCTTATATATCGTCTCATAATTTGTTCCTGACTTGTTGCTGTTGGCAACAGTGATTTGAAACCAAGGCACACAAGGGTTTTTGGATGAATTATTTTAGCCGACCTTCCAACACAACAAATAAAGAACGCCAACCTTGTTTCTAATTGTGAGTTCTCTGTTTACAAGTTTGCCAATAGGCCTAAGCCAAAAGTTTCTCTCTGAAGGATTGTGACGGTTCAATTCTCTGGTAATTTTAATTTAACTCAAGTGGTTTATTCTTCCAATGAATGTGATGAAATGCAAAAAGAAAAACAAAAGTTGAGTTTTTCTGTGTCCCCCCCACATGTCTGCTTGGGTCCCCCCCCCACCGTTTGACCCTTGTGTGGCCTTGTATGCTATTCAGTTATTATTTCTTCTAAATCAAACTCATTGGCCTCTGCTCATTTTCTGTGAAGAACATACAAAACAACTTATCCCCCCCCAAACACACACAGCTGCTGAATCTGTCTTCATCTCTCATACACACACACACACACACACACACACACACACACACACACACACACACACTGCAGTTTGTCTTCTTCACTCACTCACACACACACACACACACACACACAAACAGACACACAGACACACACACAGCTGCTGAATCTGTCTTCATCACATACACACACACACACACACACACACACGCAGCTGCTGAATCTGACTTCATCACACACGCACAAACACACACTCAACTGTTGAATCTGTCTTCTTCACACACAGCAGACACACACACACACACACACACACACACACACACACACAGTCTTCATCACACACACACACGCACACTCACAGCTGCTGAATCTTCATTTCAGATCAAAAGGTCAGATTCTACTGGACGGTCGCATCATGTTCAACACACATTTGCATTATGATGGGCATCGGCCGGCGTTTTTTGCAGCGCCGCCTTCCCAGCATCCTTTGCGGGCGCGTTAATGCCGCTTGACGTCACCCGTAAAGTTCCATAGGAACAAAGTGGAGAGCAGAGCAAATAGCCGTGAGGATTAGAATTGGTCCGGATCGCACACCTTGCTGTTCATACCAGACACACAGGTCACAGCAATCCTCCTCTCTCTCTTTCTCTTTCTCTGTGTCTGTCTCTGTCTCTCTCCCTCCCCCTCTCTCTCTGTCGCTCATTCTCTCTCTCTGTCTCTCTGTCTCCATCTCTCTATCTTTCCTTCTCTCTCTCTAACTGTCTCTCTCTCTGTCTCTCTCTCTCTCACTGTCTCTCTCTGTCTCCCTCTCTCTCTTTCAATTCAATTCAATTCAATTCAAAGAAGCTTTATTAGCATGACCATAGTGAAATACAGTATTGCCAAAGCTTATAAACAGGGAGACGTTGATCACATTTACATCAACAATAATAATAACAAGAACAAAACTGATGATATCAGCATCAACAGGACAACATTACAGAGGTGTGTGTGTGTGTTTGTGTGTGTGTGTGTGTGTGTGTGTGTGTGTGTGCG
>NC_048417.1:24780956-24798855 GCF_013103735.1 Etheostoma cragini | reverse complement strand
GTCACTCACTGTTCCTTTAAAGTGTGACAGGGAAAGACATACTGTGCTGCTAGACTGCAGCTCTCTGGCTGTTCTCCTAGCAGGATCGCCATCTTGTTAATGTCGGGTATTTGGTCAAATGTCGGGTGCTTGTGTCTGAATTTGGGGAAATATTTAGTCCGGACCAGCTGCAGGTGGGTGCATTCTGTCAGGAAGTGCAGCTCTGTCTCGACTGTGTTGCTCTTGCACAGCTGGCAGAAGCGATCCCCTTTGGGGAGCCATTGTTGTCTGTAGCGGCTTGTCTCGATGGCCAGGTGGTGCTCGCTGAGTCTGTACCTGGTCAACGTAGTTCTTAGTGTGACATCAGTCACTGTGGTCAGGTAGCCTGCCACTCTGTTCTCTTTCTTTAGGGTCAGATAGCACTGCATCTTGCTTTGCGCTTTTGTTTGTGTGTTCCAATCGATGATGTAGTTTTGTTTCTGCTGTGTTATAATTTGGTTAACTCTGATTGGTTGGTTCCCAGACTGGGGCTGAGGCAGAACAGGGTCAGGAAGTGGACTGAGCGTCAGGACCAGCTGAGTGAGGGGACTCTTCTCTTTGCTCAGTTCTTGGTCATGCAGGGCTTTCTGCTGATAGGAGTGGGGGTTGCTGTTTTTTTAGATAGAGCCAATATTTGATTGCACGTTTTTGAATTTTGATGAATAATGGCGGTTGGCCTAATTCAGCTCTGCAGGCGTTGTTGGTGGTTCCCCTTTTCGCCAATTGACATTGCGATAAATACGTTAGATATATAGATATACTGTTCAGCCCTGTTATAGCCCTGTTACTCCTAGTATATCATCACCTGCCTCTTGACGGCTTTCGTTAAAGGACCGGCTGTGATGTCATTTCATGCGCGAGCGCCCCGGTTAATAATCCAATCTCCACCGCTATGACACCAACCGCAACCTAATCTGTGACCTCATTAATAACCATGCAAACACTCAGCTCTGGGTATCCACTATAATCTTCTCTTTGGCATCAATAATGACTGCTCTCGCCCTAAAGCGGAGCCCTGCTTGCTCTCTGTTGATGAATGTGTAGCAACATGATGAAATAACTGCCAGTGTTTGTGTTTTGGCGTCGGCGTGGCTAATGGCTCCTTTAGTCTTCTCATTAAATAGCGGGAAAGGCAAGTATTAGGCGCTGGGGGTTGTTCTGTTGGGAGAGCTCTTCCCTTCTGACTCATTCACCACCGCTCGTTCTCATGCAAATGAATTTGATGCTCAGGCATTAAAGCTCCTTGTGTGAGCAGCGGCTCGTGACATTTGCAGAGACTTGGAGGATCAGCTGGAAATGGGCAACAGTGTGTGTGTGTGTGTGTGTGTGTGTGTGACAGATAAACAGAGAAACATTCAGCCACCTGAACAACCGGGAGAGCGACAGCAGCTGCAGGTTTTAAAGTTATTCTTCTTTGTAAAGTAGAGATGCAAATAGTATCTCATGGCCAGACCTTGCTCCACAGTGCTGCAAAGGAAGGTCTGGCCAGTCCGCACAGCATTCTGGGATGGGAGAAAAACCTGCTCTGATTTATTGGCATTTCTTTAAACCAATCACAATCATCTTGGGCGGACAGAGCCACGGTGTCGCTGCTGGTTACTTTTGCTATATCATTTAATTATAGTTTCTGTGTACCCACTAGAAAAGGAGAAGGGTTTCTGTGTACCCTAAGAAAGGTCCAGGGTTTCTATATACCCAGTATAATGTCCAGGCTTTTGGAATTTACACTAGGAAAGGTCCAGGGTTTCTATATGTCCACTATAAGGTCCAGGATTTCTGTATACTCACTACAAAAGGTCCAGGGTTTTTGTATACCCACTAGGAAAGGTCCAGGGTTTCCATATACCCACTATAAGGTCCAGGGTTTCTGTATCCCCGCTAGGAAAGGTCCAGGATTTCTGTGTACCGACTAGGCCAGGTCCAGGGTTTTTGTGTACCTACTAGGAAAGTTCCAGGGTTCCTGTATACCCACTATGAAATGTCCAGGGCCAGATGAGGCTGATGCTATAATGGTAATAATAATGTATAATAATAATAATAATGGCGGTAATGTTAGAAAAACGTACGGGGGTGTTGCTCTGGGATAGGGGAGTATGACTGTATATTCTAGACTACTGCTCAAATCCACAACTCTTTTTTATAGATTATTTTTGCGGTTTCTCCACTTTTTCATTTTTGACAAGACAGCTAGTTGAGAAAGGAAAGACATGCAGGAAATCATTACAAGTCGGATTGGAACCCTGGACCTCTGCGTCAGACAGACAGGGAGCACATACAAGAAAGCAGATCAGATAGGGAGCACATACAAGGAGCAGCTCAGACAGGGAGCAGATCAGACAGAAAGTACATAAAGAGAGCAGATCAGACAGGGAGCACATACAGAGAGCATATCAGACCGGGAGCACTCACAGGGAGCAGCATAGACAGAGAGCAGATCAGACAGCAGAGCCAAAGCGAATGAGCAGCTTCACAGTTGAACTGCAAAAAACAGTGAACCAACCCGGCATAAACTCTGATGAATTCTGATACGAGTGAGGTCACATTGCCTTAATCCTACACCTGTCATGCTGTCATCAACATCACATTAAGGGCTTTTTTCTTCTTCAGAGGTAAAGAAGCCTTTAACATGCAGCTGAAGTTTGTTTTATCAGAGAGACGTCGCACGGACCGCTAGAAGAAATTATTCCTCCCACAGGCAATACAACTTTTTAACACGTCTTCACTGGGTGCTGATAAGACTCTGAGACACCACAATACTGCACTAAGTGCAACCTTCACAATATGTTTATCTACATTTCATCATACTATTTAAGCAGTGGCACATTTTCTATCATTCATCTATCTATCTATCTATCTATCTATCTATCTATCTATCTATCTATCTATCTATCTATCTATCTATCTGTCAGTCTGTCTAACAATTCAGCCACTCAGGGGGGGGGGGTCACTGTGACTGTTCAGCACGACTCAGCAACATACAAAATGTCAACCTAATAAAGCCCGACATCATCGTCACTCAATGCTTACCGTAGACAATGGTCACCATGGAGACAGGCATAACCAGGATGCCCAGAAGCATGTCAGCAACTGCCAGGGACATCAAGAAGTAGTTGGTGGCGTTCTGCAGCTTCTTCTCCAGAGAAACGGCCAGGATCACCAGGATGTTGCCCAAAACCGTGACGGCAATGACAAGTAAAATCAGCAGCGCCGCCCAGTTCTTCTCCACGGTCGCATCTCGCCGAGGACACGGAGGCCCGTAAATCCTGCTGGCTCCGCCATAAACTCCTCCGTCGTTCAAGTAAGACCAGTTCCATGAGGGACACCCCGAGTTTGTCGCATTGTTGGTCCACGTGTTGGACTCCACAGTGGCAATGGTGGCGACGGGAGCTCTGACGGCTTTGGAGATCAACTCCGAGACGTTGGCGCCGCCATGTGGGTTCATGACGGGAGCTTGGTAACGTCGTCACAGCCCGAGGCGCCTCAGGGATGCTGCCTGGGAAAATTTGTCAGAGCTGAGAAAGAAGGGTAAAGTCTCGTCATCGTCTAGTCTCTCCCGATTTCCCACATGCCGTACATTTAACACCATTTATCACTAGAGTAGTGAGTTTAGTGTCAACGTGCCAATGGTTTTTACTCCTTCATTTCATGGGGAAACTACGAAGCCTGGAATTGTCCAAAGCCTGGAGTCCTCCAAAGCCTCTAATCGTCCAAAGCTTCAAATCGTTCAAAGCTTCAAATCGTTCAAAGCCTTGAATTGTCCAAAGCCTCGAATCGTCCGCAGCCTCTTGAATCGTCTGAAGCCTCAAATTGTCCGAAGCCTCAAATCGTCCAAAACCTCTCAAATCGTCCAAAGCCTTGAATCGTCTGAAGCCTCTAAGTGTCCAAAGCCTCTCAAATCGTCGGAAGCCTCAAAACGTCGGAAGCCTGGAATGGTCCGAAGCCTCGAATCATTGGAAGCCTTGAAACGTCCAAAGCCTCGAATTGTCCGATGCCTTGAATCGTCCGAAGTCTTGACTCGTCCGAAGCCTCAAATCTTTTGTCGCAGGATCAGCAAGTTATTGTCACAACGCTGGAAAACCAATGTAGCAGACTGTTGAATTCAGCAGCTTTTAAATCTCAACAGGACAATGCCGAATGGATAAAAAAACATTAAAAAATAAGCACTCGGTTAATATTGTGACTGTATGCCACTCATCCAGAACAGAAAAAAGAACCAGTTGCTCGAAATTTTCCAATGTTTGGGAGTGATTGCGACACATATTTTCAACTCACAGCTTTTCTCATCTTCCGATTTATAGAATCCGTTTGAAGCTGTTACAGCTTTCTCATCCTTGAATTCTGGGCTCTTCCGAGTCAAAGCTACACTCTTGATGAAAAAGATCTGAAGTCTCAGATCTTACAAATGTGTATTTCATCTCCTCCAAGTCTGATTCTTTTCAAACACACCGATCCTAACTTTTCAGTCTTTGGTTTTCATGAGGCAGAGAGTCGATCGTGAACTTATCAACACTTTTATCTGGCATATAAGAAGTAAACCTGTATGAAGGTGGCGCGGCCGCTGACTACTTACCTGCACATTTAAGTGTGTATATGTGTGTGTGTGAATTTGTGTTGAAATCCTCCAGTGTCCTTGTCGTCTTCAACTCATCCCTGCGCCTGTGGCAGTGCGTCGGCGGCCGTAGGGAGATTGATGATGAACATAATGATATTTGACATGCGTGTGTTGCCCAAAGACACCTCGCTAACTTTCTCCCCTCTCTGTTCTCTTCACACACTCTCGGCTTGGCAATAAAGTGCTGACGCGTAGTAGAAGTATTCCTCTTCCCCATAAAACAGTGTCAGCCCTCCAGAGATTTTAAGTATTCCTTTAATTCCTCCTCCTCCTCCTCCTTTTTGCATTTTAGTCCTCAATGGAAAATGTCAGTCACTCTGCAAATCCTCCCATTCAGGCTCCATAAATCTTCAGTTGCTTAAAAAACCTCCTTGAATATTTCCACGTCCGTTCTCTAATGAAAGCAAATAGAAGAGGGAGGGGAGGAGGGGGGACATCAGCTCACAGAAGAGGTTTCGTGGGGATTTTTCAGAGTGAGTTGTTGAGCCGTCTCCAGTGAACATCAGACGCTGAATGATTTTCTGCTTTTACTCTGCTCACACTCATCGTCTCTCTCTCTCTCTTAGCCTCTCTCTCTCTCTATCTGTCTCTCTGTCTTTATCTGTCTCTCGCTTTCTCTCTCTTAATCTGTCTCTCTCGTGGTTTCTCTCTCTCAGCCTCTCTTTCTCTTTCTCTCTTTTTCTGTCTCTTTCTCTCTCTCTCTCTCTCTCTGTCCCTCTCTTTCTCCTCTCTTTGTCTGTCTCTCGCTTTCTCTCTCTTAATCTGTCTCTCTCGTGGTTTCTCTCTCTCAGCCTCTCTCTCTCTTTCTCTTTCTCTTTCTCTCTCTCTGTCTCTCTTTTTCTCATCTCTTTGTCTCTTTCTCTCTCTCTCTCTGTCACTTTCTCTCTCTCTCTGTCTCCTCTCTCTCTCTCTCTCTTTCTCTGTCACTTTCTCTCTCTCTCTCTCTCTGCTTCATTAACTTGATAAAATCTTCAGTGTTGCTAAAGCATAAGAACAAACATACATATAAACAACAACAAGGAGTAAATCCATCTGATTAAATAAAATATATATAATATGATAATATATATGAATAATATATCTGATATAATACAGTAATACTCAGATAATAATAATCAGGATAATTAAGATATAATTGTGGATACCAAACAAATGATGTGCATGTCCCTCAAAGGGAACATTGAAACAATAATAAAATAAAAGAATAGAAAAATAAAAATAATAACATATAAAATTCTCTATTTATTCTCTATTGCATTGTCTCGCTACCTGTCTGGCTACTACTGACTGGGTTTAGCTGTGTGTACCCGTCTCTCTCTCTCTCTCTCTCTCTCTCTCTCTCTCTCTCTCTCTCTCTCTGTGATGAACGTGTGTGAGTGAGCTGTGGAGAGTTGTATTTTCTTACTTTTCTTTTTCCTTGTCTTTGTTACTTTTTTCATTGTGTTAGTTTGGTTTATGGTGTAGGTGACTTTCGTTTTACTTTGTGGTATTTTCTGTTGGTAGTTTGGGTTCTTTTTGTGGTTTTGTCTCCTGCCGGCGTCTCGCCGGTTGGTGTGTGCAGCCATCATGGTGAATGGAGAGGGGTTCTCCACGGTCACCAGGAAGCATGGCATCAAGATCAGTCCGAGCTTCCCATGTAGCGTGGAGGACATCGGGTTAGCCGTGGGGGAGTTGGTCGGGCACGCTAGCATAAAGTCGGCTGCT
The DNA here is from genome assembly GCF_013103735.1 of Etheostoma cragini. Lineage (NCBI taxonomy): Eukaryota > Metazoa > Chordata > Actinopteri > Perciformes > Percidae > Etheostoma > Etheostoma cragini. The sequence continues at coordinate 24,792,521 of NC_048417.1, read as the reverse complement.
CGGATGAACGGCGCCGTGGTCGTGTTCCTGGACCGGGAGGAGAAGGTGAACCGTGTCATCGAGGCAAGCCTCACCGTCAGTGAAATGTTTGTGCAGGTGCGGCCGCTCACTGAACCGGCCACGAAGGTGGTCCTGTCAGGTTAAAAAGATCCTGTCTGGCTGTAAGTCGCCGTTACTGAAGCACTTAGTGTCTCACCGGAGACAGCTTTATATGATACTGTACCATCGGAACGAGGGACTCAACCTCCGCTTCCATGTGAAATTAGATGATTATGAATACGTGATTTTTGCTACTTCGTCGGGGATGAAATGTTTTGGTTGCGGGGAGGAGGGGCAAACGGTGAGAGCCTGCCCGAGGCAGGGTGGCCCGGATCCTGAGATCCCCACTTTCAGTAGCAGTCAACGTCAACAGCGCTATACTGCTGACAAAATTAGATGTTTTCTGAGGCAACCAAAAAACCAACATGGGATGAAGATAAAGGATTTCTTCCCGGACCTGGCTCTGTTCTGCTCCTCCGTCAAGTTCCTTAGGGGCTGCTCGGGAAAAGGCTGGGTGTACAGCCCAGGAAGGGTTTAGACTGAAAAAACTTTTTCTCAAAGCTAAAAATCTGCAGAATGTTGATGATGGAGCATCTGAAGGGTTTTCCAATTAATTTATTGTTTTTTGTTTATGCTTTCCACATCTGCCTTACTATGGATGTTTTTAGAGTGGGGAGTTTAAATGTTAACGGAGCCAGAGATCTACATTGACGGGAAAGTATTTATGAAACTTTACGACTGAAACACATCAATGTTTTATTCTAACAAGAAACGCACGCTGACGGCAGAAATGAGGCTGATTGGAGGAGGGAGTCGGAGGGGGAGTTGGTGCTGAGCCATAGGAGCTCGACCGGGGGGTGGGGTGGGTATCCTCTTTTCAAAGAGTTTTTCACCAGTCTCTATTGAGGTGGAGCCGGTGGTGGACGGGACAAGAACTCAGAGAGCCGGGGGGCGATCAGAAGGAGTGCAGTGGATTTTTAATTGACGACGTAGAGCTTTTTAAGTCCTTCTCTGAAGGTTTGCCAAAAGTCCCGGCAGCCGTGAACATTGAGCTTGAAGAACCTCTGGCTCTGCAGGAGCTGTACATGGCCCTGCAAAGTATGGAGGGGGGCAAGGCTCCCGGCATTGATGGGATCCCGGTGGAGTTCTACAGGGAGTTCTGGAGAGACTTGGGTGGAGATCTGTTGTCAGTTTTTAACGAGAGTTTTCATGATATGTTGCTGCCAACGGCCAAGGCTTTTGACCGGGTTGAGCACCTCTATCTCTGGAAGACTCTGGAGGTTTTTGGCCATAAATCCGTGTCTTATAGCTATGTTTAAGGTTTTGTACTGTGACATTGAGAGTGTGTTGAAAATCAAAGTGCACCTTTCAAGGTGTGTAGGGGGGTGAGGCAGGGCTGTCCTCTCTCAGGAATGTTGTACTCACTCTCTATAGAGCCCTTGCTGAATAAGATCAGGGCTAGCCTTGCAGGGCTGTCTGTGCCGGGTTTTAACAACAAACATGTTTTATCAGTGTATGCAGACGATGTTATCGTTTTTGTTGGAAATCAGGGAGATGTGAACACATTACAAACTAATGTCGAGGATTTCCGCTGCTAGGGTTAATTGGGGTAAAAGTGAAGCGCTAGCAGTTTGGAGTTGGACGGGGGGTCTGCCCAGCCTACCAGGAGGCCTGGTGTCGAAGAAAGATGGTCTTGAATATCTGGGTGGGTACCTTGGTAACGAGACCATAGTCAACAAGAACGGGGAGGGGGTAGAAGAGAAGGTGGAAGGACGACTGAATAAGTTGAAATGGCTGAAACCTCAACTGTCGTTTCAAGGCAGAGCGTTGTTAATAATCTGGTGGCGTCTGCTCTGTGGCCCCGGTTGGCCTGTATGGAGCCCCCTAAAGGGCTCATTCAAAGGGTGCAAGCCTTGTTGGTGGATTTCTTTTGGGACAAGTTACATTGGGTATCTCAGGGAGTTTTATTTTTACCAAAGGAGGAGGGTGGGCATGGCCTGGTACATGTAGAAAGTAGGGTGGCTACTTTCAGGTTGCAGTTTGTTTGTAAATATCTCATGGGTCCACAAGACTTGGTTTGGAGAGATGTGACGAGTTCATTGTTAAGACGGACAGCTGGTCTGGGTTTAGATACCCCTCTGTTTTTAATGGGTTTTAAGTTTATGAAATTGTGTGGGTTATCTCCTTTTTATCAGTCGCTTTTTAAGGTTTGGAACTTTTTTGAGTGGAAGAGACTTGAGCCTACGTGCTCTCTGCACTGGCTGTTGGAGGAGCCCCTCATCCATGGGGCCAGGATGGCCAGAGGTCTCTTCGCCAGAACAGGACTCTTTTACGGAGGTGGACTGAGAGACTGACGGTGGGAGAACGCCGGATGCTCCTGGATTACTGTGCTGGGGTCGATAGTCCTGGTGAGAGCGATCCTTTTCCAGAGTTGGGATTTGTTCCTCAGCTGGATGGACTTTCTGGGGATTTTTTAACTGTGACGGACTCTAAGGTAGTGGACTTGTATACTGGCATGTGGAAGGGTGTGTACAAGTGCTGTGTGAAATACCTGAACAGGTATAAACTGGACGGTAGAGTGGACACAGTGTGGCAACAGAGACTGGGAGTGGACAGTGGTGTTAAACCTGCCTGGAGGGTTCTGTATAAATCCCCTCTGCCGAAGAGGACTGGGGATCTACAGTGGAGGATTTTACATGGCGCCTTTGATTTGAATGCTTTAGTTTCTGTTCTCAACCCTACCACTTTGAATGGATGTCCATTCTGTGGACATGTAGAGTCGGTGATTCACTGTTTTTATGAATGCCGAAGACTCTGGCCACTATTTGAGGTGCTGAAGACTGTTTTTCTGAGCTTTGGTGTGACGTGGTCTGCAGTTGCTTTCATTTTTGGAGTGGGCTATAGACAAGCTAATGCTTTTAGATGGCAGCTGCTTAATCTGATTGGTGTAGAGGCGAAGATGTCCATCTATAGCAGCAGGAAGCATAGAGTGGAGGACAGGTCGGGACAGAAAGCACTTCCTGTTTTCATTTCTCTGGTAAAAGCCAGGGTCTGGGTTGATTTTAGATTTTATAAAGCTATGAATGACATCGACGTGTTTAGGAACCGTTGTTGTTATAAATAAGCATTATGCTCCTTTATAGGAGGAGGTTTGGTGTGTTTAGGTAGACGTGTGGATGACTGTTTTGTAAACTTCCGGTTTGTTGATGTGCAATAGTTTCTAATGTCTCTATTTATTATTGAAGAAATACATGTGGTGTTGATTTGGTAAATCAAAGTCTTTTTGAAAAATAAAAAAATAAAAAATCTCTCTCTCTCTCTCTCTCTCTACCTGTCTGTCTACTACTGACTGGGGTTGGCTGTGTGTACCTCTCTCTCTCTCTCTCTCTACCTGTCTGTCTACTACTGACTGTGTTTAGCTGTGTGTACCTGTCTCTCGCGTTCTCTCTCTCTACATGTCTGTCTACTACATACACAAACATTGAAATAGAGAAATGCAGCCTTGAGTTTTTGTAGCGCAGCAATAGCAAATTTAACGCTTAAAGATATTGGGCCATATGTATCAAACGTTATTAACGCGTGTTAAGCTGGGCCTAATAATTTTTTATAAATATGGTTGGATAGTTAAAAATAAGTGTGGCCTCATCCTGGGTTTCCAAGTAGTCTTTACACGCGTGTAAAAAAACACAATTATCCCCAATAATTACAATTAACTTTCAGTTGAATTGTCACCGAACGGTTGATAAATCATGCCAATTTACTGCACGACGGAAGCATAATAATAAACCAGAATTCTTACCTTGTGCTGCTGTTATAACACTCCAAAGGTGTTTTTGCGCTCTGGGTTGACACTGATGAAAGTTTTATCATTGCATGAATATCCAACTGGGCAACAATGTCCCCGTGTACGTGGATGAGGGTGAGGTGAGTTAGTCTCTTTTGGGACATGCTGCTCCGCAGCCGGGTTTTAAGGCGTCTAAGGGTTGAGAAAGTTCTCTCTGAAGAAGCAACAGAGATTGGTAGACACATGCAAAGTTTAATAAGATCCTCTACTTCTCCAAATAGAGCTATGGTTTGAGTGTGCAGGGTAGAAAGATGTGAGGCAACTTCTTGTACTGTCTCGCATGGGGAGTCGGCCTCTTTAAACACATCTCCCAACATTTGGAGCTGAAGGTGCAGTCGCCCTGTGTCAAGCTGTTTAGGAAGCTGAAGAGATTGTGCGTCAAGTTCCAATGATATGCGGCTGTTTGCTGCATCAATTACGGTCTTCTCCCTGAATGCAACTGTTTTCATCCCGGTCTGGTCGAATCTTCTGGTGAGTTCAGACTGGACCAAATCCAGAGCTTCATAAAAGTCAGCTTTCCATTTGAGTTCACCTGTTTCCTGTGACAACGCTTCAGGGCCGACAGCTTGGCGACAGCGGGAAGGTGTTCTGCGTACTCTGGGCTCAGCATCTGGCATCATCCGACCATTCTTGGTAGCACACACTTTCACTTTTTCTACCATTTCAGCCACCACCTTGTCATCTCTCAGTGACCCTACTCTGACCTTGAGTAGGTTTACACAAGCAATGGCACCAAGAGCACTTTACTTTGCACTCTAAAGGCTGTTTGCAACAGTTTCACAGGGCCCAAAAAGGGCTTCGCAGCAGAGGAGGCTGAAAAGAGTGTTTCCATTGAGTGCCAGTTTGTGCAGTCCTGATATTTTAGCCCTTGCATACCCTCTTACGCCTCTATCGTCTTTCAAGCTTTCCAGTGTCGCCAAAACAACAGCGTACGTTGCGCAGCAGCGTTGAATTGCTTTGGTGCGCACACACCATATTGTTGGGCATTGTCCCAACATGTTGACAATTATGTCATCACAGCCGAAAAGTGTTTTAAAAAGCTGTTTGCGTTTTGAAGATTCTTTGATAGCACCTGCAACACCCTGTACGAAGTTTAACCCGTCAGCTACTAGGCTCACTTCACGTGCAACTTCTTGCAGCACAAGGTCCAGGTAATGGTTGCTGCAATGAACATACAAGGACTGGGGGCATATTTCCTTCAGTCGGGCTTGAACACCAGAAAAGCGGCCCGACATGTTATTTGCACCATCAAAACAATATCCTTGAAGGAGATCCAAAGAAATGTTCAAAAATGTCTTTCAAACACTTAAACAGCGTTTCTGCAGTTGTGTCAGGGCTTGAGTAAAATCCCAAGAACTTACAGTGAGACTGAAGATTACTGTCAACAAATTAAAGGCTGCATGAGAATTGTTCCGTAGCGTTGATATCCGTGGTGCTGTCAGCTGTCAGTCCATAGAACGAGCAGTCTGATGCGCAAGTTACTATGTCCTTTTGAACAGCCTGAGCAAACTGTTCGATTATCTCATTCTGTATTGTGTCAGACATCCAATTATCCCTCTTCTTTATCCACTCTTCTTCTTTGGGTAAATTAAAAGTCCGTTCCAGCATCAGGTCATAGAGCACACCCTCACGAGTTGTGTCACCCCTAAACGGGATTCCTTTTTGTCCCAGGAATGCTATGGAGCGATATAATATCACACAGGACATTCCTTGCTGTTTGCTGGTCTTTGGCGGCAATATCGGAGAGTAGAGCACGTTTTTTCTAACCACGCAAGAGTGTGAATGGCATCTTTATGAATGGCAGATTTCTCGTGCAGACCAAATTTACTAGATGCCTTGCGCCAGTTAAAAAAATACTTTCTCGACGAAAAGCCTATTTTTACTCACATGCTGACGGGAAGCCACCAGATTTTTCTCAACAGCCTGGATACAAGCAAAACAGAAAGTGCAATCATTCTCAATGTCATAGTGTATCCACCTCCATTTTTCAAACCACTGCGGCTGAAAAGAACAGGAAAAATCCTCATCTCTAAAACGTCTGGAAGGAAAACTGTGACCCCAAGGCTGGCAGCACTGAGTTTCCTTTGTTGATGTTCCCTCCACGGCTGCCTTGGTGCGGCTAGCTTGGCTAGCTTGGCTAGTTCCCTCGTCGCCTGTTGCTAGCAGGATCGCCCTGGGAGTAACAAGTGCAGCGGTGCTTTCTAGTACTTTTGGTTACAGTTGTAACAGAGTTTTCAGCCTCAAATTTTTTAGGCTTTTTAGCCTGTGGTTGTATAAAAAAAATCCATAATGCGCTTTTGTGCCATGGCTAGGCTAGCTACTGTTGACGAGATATCAATCGGTATCTTCACTCATGAAAGAGCATCAGGTGTGCAGATTCATTTTAATCAAATTATGTGTTTATCTCATACTTACCAAATTTTAAAATGCATTACTTTTATATAGTTTATATTAATAATCAATTTATGAAAAATAAATGTGTTTTTCGTTTTTTAAATTTTAAATTATAGTAGTTTTGGATTTTGGGGAGTGTGGGGTGTTAAGATGTTTGGGGTGTTTGGGCAGGTGGTATGTTTGGGGGCATTTGGGGTGTTTGGGGAATTTCGTGGTGTGTGGGGCGTTTTGGTGTTTGGGGTGTGTGGGACGTTTGGGTGTTTGGGGTGTTTGGGGCGTTTGGGTGTTTGGGGCTTGTGGGTTGTTTGGGGTGTTTGGGTTGTGTGGGGCGTTTGGGGTGTTTGGGGTGTGTCGGACGTTTTGGTGTTTGGGGTGTGTGGGGCTTTTGGGTGTTTGGGGTGTTTGGGGCGTTTTGTCTGACTGTATTGCTCCCTTCATCATCTTTAACCCTCCTGTTCTCCTCGAGTCAGAGATAAATGTTCAGAGTCAGCAGCAGTGAGAGGAGATAAACACACACACACACACATACACATACACAAACACACACGTTACCAACAAATCTGAAAGACTGAAACAGGTCATTTGGCTTGACTTTTAGTTTTAGATATTTTTCTGTTTTGCAGAGAGAAAGAATCAAGTCAAGACAAGAAAAAGGAGACATTCTTTATATACTGTACTCCTAAACGGATCTACTGTATTTAATAGGATAAACATAAAGATTAAAACTCTGAACTCTTTATTTTGTTTGGGATTACATGCTCTCTTAGTTGAAGCCCTACGGCACAGTCAGTCCTCTCCCAGCCTCGCTGGACAAAGGGACAAATGTGAACTGAAGGCTCTGCTTTCCTCTTATTTTTTCTGCTTTTTTCTGCTCCCAGAGAGCCTACATTTTGCAGATACTACACACAATAATTTATTTATTTTTAGACTTGATTCAAACTAATTTTGCAGAGCGGCTGTTCATCATTGTGACATCAATGAATCGAGTAAAGCGGATTGGGGATTGATCCATTACTAAGGATTTAAATTCAGTTCCTCCTGCAAAGTTACTTTGAACGTTAACGAAAAGGAAATATTTAAATTAAAATTTTGGAAATTAAAAATTTTCCACTGCGTGGTATCTACTCTACTCGCCTCGACTCTACTTGCCTTTTTCGGTTTTCCATTAAGAAAAAAAAGTCCCTGGGACCTGCTACCAGGTACTTTTTTTAGTACTACCTCAGTCGAGGTTCCAAGCGAGCTGAGGCGAGCCCAAAAGGTGACGTGGAAACCTGCAGACTGCTGGTTGGTCTGATCACTTTGTTGTTAGCAGACAAGAGTGCGGAGTGTGTGTCCAGAGAAAACGTGACATTTAAAAAAAATATAGCCAGACACCGACAAATTATCTACTCTCTGCACTATTCTCACTTTTCAACTGTTTATTATTAAGGGCTGTTAGGGGTTTTATGTCGTTTCCAATATTGCACACTGTTACTTTAAAAAAACAAGACAAGTTTTTATTTAGCTTTTCAAGTAGCGCATCAAACCCTCCTGTACATCCCGGTCTTCTTCCTCTGCACCCTGTGACAGTGTCCCCCCCCGGCTCTGCTGGCCCAGATGAATCCCAGTCGTTGTCATAAGTCTCTCCATGACTCTCATAAAGATTATACGAAGTCCAGCAGGTCACAACCAGAGATCTCAGCGGTCGGACGTCGCCCACAGACGGTCTGCGGCGGCGATTTTGCAAAGCATGAATGCTCTGAAACACAAACAGCACACATGTTGGTGTGTAATTCTGGTTGCTAGAGTTCATGTACTTTATATAACGCTAGCGTATAGCGTTAGTAAATACTGACCGGGGCCCCTAACACATGCAAATGTGAGCTAACGTTACCAGGAAACTTAACTTTTGTGTCAGCGGACAACAGTCATGTCGACGTCTGAACTCCGTCGGAATTCCCAAACTCCTGATTTTTTTTAGCGGGGATTTTTGTTGCTTCCTTCAGCTTCTTTTGAAACAAAACTTTTCTTCTGGCTGTGGTGAGTAGCCGACGTGCTGTTAAGAGTCGCGTTGAAAATTACATCATCACGCGTAGCTATGGTGACCAGCCACGCTGAGGCGTTACTCATTTTGCAATGGAAAACAGACGTAGAATGAATCGAGTCGAGTAGAGGTCAGTCAAGGCGAGTCGAGTTGAGCTGTTACCAGCAGTGGAAAAACGCCAGCACTTATTCAACCTAAGCCTGAGCCTTGAGAAGGTCCCAGCCCTGCGGAAGACCTCCTGTGTGGTCCTGATACCGAAGTCACTGCGCTCCAGGGAGCCAAACCACTTCAGGCCTGTTGCCCTGACTTCTCACCTGATGAAGACCATGGAGAGGATCATCCTGCGTCACCTTTGACCCCTGGTGTGCGTACAGCTGGACCCCCTGCAGTTTGGTTACCAGCCTGGGATTGGGGTGGACAACGCAGTAATCTATCTGCTGCACAGATCAGAGGAGGACAGCAGGGAGCACTGTGAGAGTCATGTTTTTCAACTTCTCCAGTGTTTTAAACACCATCCAGCCTTTGCTGCTCAAAGTAAAGAGAGTGCCGGAGTGGACCAACACCTGGCTGCATGGACTACTGACTATCTCACCAACAGACCACAGTGAGTGAGGCTCAATCACTCTGTGTCTTATGTGGTGCACTGCAGCACAGGTGCCCCTCAGGGTATGGTGCTCTCCCCCTTCCTTTTCACCCTCTATACCTCAGACTACACACACAACACCACCCACTGCCACATCCAGAAGTTCTACGATGACACAGCTGTTGTTGGTTGTGTTTCTGCGGGGAACAACCTGGAATACAGGACGGTCATCAGGGACTTGGTCAGTTGGTGTGAGCTCAACCAGCTTCAGCTTAACACCAGCAAGACGAAGGAGATGATCGTTGAATTTAGGAGGAAAACATCCCATTTCTGAGCATCCAGGGATTGGACATTGAGGAAGTGGAGAGCTACAAATTCCTGTGTGTTCACCTGAACAATAAACTGAACTGGACTAACAACACCCATGCAGTCTACAAAAAGGGCCAGAGTCGCCTCCATCATCTGAGGAAACTCTGGTCCTTTGGAGTATGCAGGACTCTCCTCAGGACTTTTTATGACTCTGTGGTGACCTCTGCCATCCTTTATTCTGTGGTCTGCTGGAGGGGGGGCAGCCCGGACCGGGACAGGAGCAGACTCAATAGACTGTTCAGGGGAGCGAGCTCTGTCCTGGACTGTCCCCTGGACCCCATAGAGAAAGTAGGGGAGAGGTGGATGATAGCTAAGATGACATCCATCAATGACAACACCTCTCACCCCTTGCACGGCACTGTGGGGTCCCTGAGTAGCTCCTTCAGCAGCAGACTGATACACACACGGTGAATGAAGGAGAGGTACCGCAGGTCATTCATCCCGGCCGCTGTCAGACTCTACAATACCTGCACTACTTGATAATGTTGTGGATCTGTTCCTGTTTTTCATTTAATCCACACACTCTCTGTATCTGTATTTATATTATAAGTACTTACTTTTTCAATTTTACTTATGGTCACAGGTGAAGATAATTTATATTACGGTTACCTACTTTTGCATTATTACTTTAATTACATATTCAATTTAATTTTAACGTAATTTACTTACACTGCAATATTGTTGTTTTTTTTTGTACTATGGCAACCGCACTTTACTTTACAATACCTTTATTTGACGCCACTTTACTTCAATCTACCTTCTGCTCATGGTCTACTGTTTGCCTGTTTTTCTTTTGTGTTTACTTGTTAGTTTGTTTGTTTGCTTTTTGCTCTTATTGTAGAGAATGCTACTGTAACAAAGAAATGTCCCCACTGTTGGATGAATAAAGTATTATCTAATCTAATCTTATCTAATATGGACTCATGTGAACGTGCTAAACAAGACCCCATCTGAAAGCAGCACTGCCATCATCAATGTTGGCATTGTAAGATAATAAATGATGATGTGAAAACATCAGTGACATCACAGAGCATCTTCATGAGAGTCTATAAATAGGACCAATCAGGTTACTCCCATCAGGTTGTTTTTGACAATGCCACGCAGAAGCAGGCGCGCCGCTCGCCCTGTTCGCAGACGCAGGAGGACCCGCAGGTCCTCCCATGTCCACAGACGCAGGAGAGTTGTCCGACGCAGGCGCTAGGCAACGCCAATAAACATGTAGCAGATGCATGACATGACACGACCCTCAGTTATTTTAAGCATGGTATAGTTAAAAAAGTCATACTTTTTATTTTGTTAGAAAAGATAACAAAAAAATGTCAACAAGTTAAACACATGTAGACTGATATGTCGGCCGACATAAGGCACTTCCCGATCTATCAGTATCGGCATTTATAACAGTCGCTTTAAAAATTAAAAAGTGAAAATATTCATTCACCAGAATCATTTATGATGTCAAATAGATGATTCTGATAAATGAATATTTAAAAAATAAAAACAGACGTCAACCGTGTTATGAGTGTCTGTCCACTACAACGTCCCTGTTAGTGATGGTGTTTCATTATCTGTTCACCAGAGGACGCTCCACAATGTCCTCGTTAGTGGTTGCGCTGTTTAGTCCGTCCACCAGAGGACGCTCTACAGCGTCCCTGTTAGTGGTGGTGTTGCATAGTCTGTCCACCAGAGGACGCTCCACAACGTCCTTGTTAGTGGTGGCGTTGTATAGTCTGTCCACTAGAGGATGCTCTACAACGTCTTTGTTAGTGATGGCGTTGTAGAGCCATCACTAACGAAGACCAAATACCAAAAACAGCAGCACTGCCTTCATCAATGTTGCTTGTAAAGAGCGACATATGGAACCATGCACGTCATTTTGTGGGACATTTTGGTTGATAGTCTATGGGTTAGGATGGAGACTGTATATATATTTACGTTCTATGGGTTAGCATGGAGACTTTATATACAGTAACGTACTATGGGTTAGGATGGGGACTGCTTCCTTGCTGCTGTAAAGACCCATGGTAAGCACCATTTCATTTTAACGTAGCTAACCTATCAATAAGCTACAAATATTTTGACGTTTTTGCATGTGAAAGTTGGTATTCATCTGACAAATAACTAGATAAATAATAAGATGTGTTAGTTATCCACGTTATTCTTTTGGACATTATGGTTGATAGAAACCCAAATTTCTGATGTAGAAACTTTTAGAAAATGGGTAAAATTTGACCCAAGGACAATAGGAGGGTTAAGCTTCCTTGTGGGATCATAGACTATATATACACTCACCGGCCACTTTATTAGGTACACCTG
>NC_048417.1:24779482-24780856 GCF_013103735.1 Etheostoma cragini | reverse complement strand
GTTCTGAAGGCAAAAGGGGGTCCAACCCGTTACTAGCATGGGGTACCTAATAAAGTGGCCGGTGAGTGTATATTAATGGTCTACAGGTTAGGATGGAGACTGTATATTAACGGTCCGTGAGTTAGAATGGAGACTGGATATATATTAACGATCTATCGGTTCGGATGGAGACTGTGTATAAATATTAACGGTCTATGGGTTAGGATAATAGACTGTATTAATGGTCTATGGGTTAGCATGGAGACTGTATATATTAATGTGTATGGGTTAGGATGGAGACTATATATATTCAGGGCTGCCAACTCTCACGCATTGGCCGTGAGACTCACGCATTTGACTGGTTTCACACGCTTACACGCCACACCCCCGATTTCTCACGCTGAAGTGTCAACCCGGTCAGTCAAATTTCTGAAAGATGAGTTTATCTATAGATCTACCTGTTGAGCCACTTGTGATCGACTAATTGTGCTTTCAGAGATTGTGAGGGGTTCAAGAGCGCTCCCTGTCTGTTTAATTTTCAAATTGTCGCAAAATGAGAACCTTTTTTTCACGAGCCATCCCAGGTGCACTTCCCCTTCAGGTATGTGCTCTGAGTATCACAGACCCGTCCGTTGCTTCGTGTCCTCTCTCTCTGTAAAGATAGAGGTGAGCAGTGCGGCTGGTAGTGTAGCAGCTTCAGTTCATTTTAGTGGACCCGCTCTGCTGTGGGCTGGGACACGTTGCATCCGTGCGTAGACCTCCGATAAAGAGCGGCGAACAGCCACTTCTAAACTCTGTCAGAGACCCAAATGGGCCTCTGTGTCTGTCAGACGGTCTGAGTGAGCTACTACCAAATCGGCGGAGCAATGACATGCATAGCAGACTATATTACAACTCTCCAAATCTCGGACAACAGATGGGAGGAGCTATATTTTGGATATGCACAAAATTGTAAACATGAGCAGAAATCTTATGAAACACATCTGAGCTATACTATACTATATATACAATACTGCAACGTTGGGCCACTATTGTGCATCTTTAACTTCTGTGCATCTCTAAATGTAACTGTAAATAATTAATTTGATGTTTTATAAAATGAACAAATAGTCTTCATTTTCCCCAAAAAGTAAATACAGTAAGTGGGGCACAGAAGATGAGGGCCAAACATTACTGAACCTTGGCACAAAGGTTAAAGGAATAGAATTTATGTAAATCAGTGGTTCTCATTCTTTAAAATTTCAGTGGTCTTAGTTGATCCCTCAACATTAATTTAACTTTGGGTCACTGGTCCCTACACCAGAGATATAAAGAGACCACATCTCTCCTGTCTTAGCTTCTCTGCATTGGCTTCCTGTAAAATCTAGAATAGAATTTAAAATCATTCTTCTTACC
>NC_048417.1:24774653-24779382 GCF_013103735.1 Etheostoma cragini | reverse complement strand
TTGGGTCCTTGTAAATTATGGAGTGTGGTCTATCTGTAAAGTGTCTTGAGATAACTCTTGTTATGAATTGATACTATAGATAAAATTGAATTGAATTGAATTGAACCAGGCAGGAACCCCTGGACCGGTTCACCACAGACCCAGATCTTCTCAGCTGTTGCTGACATATGTTGCTGTCTCTTCATGTGGTTCATTATGTTTAGCACATTGTCTGGGTCAGTTCTTATATCATAAGAAGTTAATAATGTAAATGCTAAATGCCCTAAAACCTGTTGATACTACAACAATGCAAAGGTTCTTAACCCTACAGTTTTGCAGATATCATGTAAGACTTGATCTCTCCATTTTTTGCAAAAAAAACTCTCCAGAAAGTGCCATTTAATGGTTTATTTTTCAAAAAGATTTCCTGGGGGGGCATACCCCCAGACCCCCTTAGGGAGAGCCCCATCCCCCACAAAAATAACAAATCCCAATTTATACCCTAAAGGATGAAGACCCAAAGAAATTGCTTTGTAAGCGGTAAAATATCGGTTAGCCCCCCAAAATCTCACTCCAAGGTTTGGGGAAAAAGTTGGCAGCCCTGTATATTAACGGTCTATGGGTTAGCGTGGAGACTTTATATATGTTAATGGCCTATGGGTTAGGATGGAGACTGCTTCATTGCTGCTGTCAAGCCCCATGGTAAGCACTATTTCATTTTAACGTAGCTATAACCTTAATAGCTACAAATATTTCAACGTTTTCGCAGTTGGTGTTCATCTGACAAATAACTTGATAAATATTAAGATGTGTTAGTTATCCACGTTATTCTTTTGGACATTTAGCTAAGTTAGGCTTAGCTAATTGAACGTTAAATCTTATTTTAAAAAGGTGAAGAGGTTCAGGGGGCCGTCTAACGGCAGGCTAACGTTCGTACTTTGTGATTATAACGTTTTATTCTTACCCTGCTTATCACCAAAATTACATTATGTAAAACAGTTTAGTAACACTGTTTGTTGTTTCTGTACACTCTGCATTACATTTGGTTAACAATTGATTTTAAAAACGGGGTTCTGCGCGCCAACGGTCATAAAACATCAGTTATTAGACGGTGCCCATTTTCGTTGGCTAATGTTAGCCTTCAAACCACCCCGATGAGCATTGTCACTAGTTATTTTAACATCATGTTTTACTGATATATCACTAAAGTTGAATAGCGAGCTAGCTACTTATATAAAAAAATTTAAAAATCTGACAATTTAGCGCTAGCTTAATGTAGTTACTGACCAATCAATTAACTTTATGTTTTACTTTCTTTTTTTTTTACCATAAGCTTAGCTAACGTTACATTAAACTGACATTAGCAATTTATATTCGGCTTCAACAGGGACTAAACACGTTGGATGGACAGATGGACATATTAATCCCAGCCAACAATTTTTGGTTCGCAAAACGTGCTGTGAACGTTCGTTTTTGGTTGCAGGAACATTCCCTAAAGGTTAGCTTTGGTTGTGTTTTGGTTATGTGTTGGTTAATTGGAAAGTTTTCTTAACGTTCTGGGAACGTTAGTTTTTGGTTACATCAAACAATCTCAGAACATTCCCCTAATGTTATCTTATTGTTGCAATCTTTAGCGAACATTCCCCTAACAGTATCTTAACGTTGCAACCTTTAGAGAACGTTGTCCTAACGTTTTCCTAAAGTTGCAACCTTTAGAGAACGTTACCCAAACGTATTTTTTTTTTACATTCCTCTAACCTTTAAAAAACATTAACCATGGTGCCAATTGTATTATTACTTTAAACTTAACAGGAATTAATGAAGAGCCAAACTTGATGGGATTTAAAACTTTAATATACAATACAAAAATTACAAAAAATATATATACAATAATCAGAATCCGTTTAATTGGCAATATAGACACAAGAGTGCAAATTTAGTGTTCAAGATGAGTATTGTAAGTACCGTATTTGAACATATATGTAACACTGGACTATAGTCACATTCATACAGCAGGTGTCCGTTATGTTAACAGTAACAAATTAAAAGTTATTCATCTACGCAATAGCACACGGAACTAGCAGGGCGTGGATTAGTAAATATGCTATCATTAAAATGCGTCTCAGTCCCGGCAGTAGCTTGGTCAAGTACCCATGTGGCCCTGTTATGATATAATTGCAGTTATGCAATTATATAGTGTTAGTCTTAGGGCAAGACTACGGACACTTAATCACCATTTAGTTCCTCCACTCCAGTTGACCGAGACTCCTGTCGAACACCTGCAGCTCTGTGATTGTCAACCAGGGCGACAGCAACATGTAATTGACTCTGAGCAGAGGGTGACGGGAGCTCCCTAAGAGATTGAGCAGCTCATCCATCTTTTCCTGTGTATCCATGTGGGTAACGGATGTCCTCATGGCTATGGATAAATGAATGCTGTTAGTTTTGTTGTTATACATTATATACTTATGTGAACAACTTAAGTGAGTCTTCTTAGCTCTCATTTCCATCTCCGTGGCTGAGCCACCTCCCTTTGTTTAATGATGTTCTGCTGTTAACAACAACAAAAAGTTAAAGTTTCTCTCAAGTCCCTTGTCACGCAATTGTATTGAAAGCCATTGTACCTTCAACTGGGTCCCAAGCTGAAGTGGCAGGCCGAGCTTGCTTTAGACCCATCGAGCTCTGGGCGACCGGCTGGTTTCCTGTGTGGTGTTAACTCATCTAAAAAAAGTAGATATGAATATTGGTCACTTCATTTATGATAGGTTTCTTGCATATTGCATTGCAAAAGAGGAACCTATGCTGTTACGTTGGACAATCCCTTGTCTTGCAACTTACATGCAGGTGGTGGAGGGCAATGACGTCTGCTGACCTGAAAGGAAGACACACAAATCAGAACAGTCACATGATAAGCACCAGGTTGAATGTCGTTCCATGGCAGGAAATGTTTTCTAAATGCATGCATAATGTTAACTTACGGACAGGGATTCCAGACACACGCCCCGTAACGGAATGCTTTCTTGTTTGTGGAACAGATTCATCTGAAATAAAAGACCATACAATTTGTCCTAATTAGAAAAAGAATAAATGAATGCACACAATCAATGTAAACACTGTATGTGACAGGATTTCTGCATTGTAGCCAAGAGACTTACTAATGGGGAGACACAGCATCCACAGAAATGCATGGGGTTAGTTTGTAAAGCCAGTATTGCAGCTGTGTAGCATACACATATTACGTCCCTTCCTGTATGCTTTCCCTTCACTGCCTAAAGAGTGTTGCAAGATTGCCACCGATCAACCTGCCTAAAAGGACTTTGGTTGTACTGGCTTTATTTATGTACTGTACACTACACTACAACTAACTAAAAAGGACTGAAAACGTATTTGTAACAAGAACGCAAGCATTTTAACACAATGACTAAAAACATACAATGCGACAAAGCAGACACGCCGTGCACAGCAACAAACAAAGGGCAAGATAGATGCAGTCCATTTAGGGCACAACTCTGGCCTCCCTTTTTGAATGTGAGTTCTAGGGGCCCTTCTGTGATATAATCAAAATCAACATTTTTTAAACACTAAGAAGGCCCGACACAACATGAGAATTTGCTCAAAGTCTCACCTGGGGCTCAACACATGTACTCAGCATTGAGAACATTGTTTGTGCACAAAGAGTTTACTGAAAAGAAAAGATTTGGAGCAGCTAACTGCTTGACTAGCATAGCAATATGGCAAAGAGGGGGAATACACGTCTACCATAGTGAGTTGTTCACTTCAGCCAAACTTTGCTCTTTGGTCAACCTGATCAGAACCGGAATATAAAAAAGCCAGACGAGTTTGGTTTGGTTCGAACTAACCCTTAGAGAACAAAAAACGGATGTTCTGTGTTAGTGGGGATCGCATTTGACTTTGAGTCAATACAATTGTCATACTAACAATTAATTTAATTGGTAATTTTCCATTTCATGTTTACAGTTATTTAGAATCGCTATGACAGATTTTTTTAATGCATTTAACAGGTTTCCTAAACTCTTAACGCACCACCTCAAACAAACAACTGGCAAAACGGTTAATTGCATGCTCAAAATCACACTTTGTAAACTAAACTGCAAAACTAATTTTCTAAATACAATAATACACTTACACAACACACTATATCTAACAAAACACTGCAAACATGTTTCAAAATCAAATAATTATTCAAAACACTTACACATGTTCTCTTCCAACAGGAACATTTAGTCAGTCATAACACAATGACAGAACAACACTAAAATTAGCTAAAATTACAGAAACTGCATTATTACAGATCTGTCAGGTAATACCTTGTACCATAGAAAGTATGTTGTATTGATCATAGATTGGGTTTTGAACATGCATTTTGTTTCTTTTGCTGCAGAAATTCATTACAGAAAATGAATGACCATCTCAGAGTAGCTTTGTAGAATGTAGCCTACAGTTAATGAAAAAAAAGACAAAGACAGAATTGCTGCGGTAAACACTTTATTTTCAAAAGGACATTATTGCAAGATATACAAACAGAAAGAACACCGGAATAATAATTATAAAAGAAGTCTTCTAATCTGCTCGGTCTTCTGCATTTGGCCACATGTTCTCATCCACATCATAGCTGATATCTTCTATGGCAAGGCCTCGTGGGAAGAATCTCTTTGCATGCCTTATCCACCCCCTGGCAGTGTTCAGCTGTGATGTGATTGGTCATGTGGACGATGGTCAAAAACCTTCC
>NC_048417.1:24772217-24774553 GCF_013103735.1 Etheostoma cragini | reverse complement strand
TCCTTACCCCAAGTGAAGGAGTTTAAGTACCTTGGGGTCTTGTTCGCGAGTGAGTGGACAATGGAGCGTGAGGTTGGTCGGAGAATCGGAGCAGCTGGTGCGGTATTACATTGCGTTTATTGCACCGTTGTGACGAAAAGGGAGCTGAGCCAGAAGGCAAAGCTCTGGATCTACCGGGCAATTTTCGTTCCTTCCCTCACCTATGGTCATGAAGGCTGGGTCATGACCGAAAGAACAAGATCCAGGGTACAAGCGGCCAAAATGGGTTTCCTCAGGAGGGTGGCTGGTGTCTCCCTTAGAGATAGGGTGAGAAGCTCAGTCATCCGAGAGGAGCTCGGAGTAGAGCCGCTGCACCTTCGCGTCGAAAGGAGCCAGTTGAGGTGGTTCGGGCATCTGGTAAGGATGCCTCCTGGGCGCCTCCCAAGGGAGGTGTTCCAGGCACGTTCAGCTGGGAGGAGGCCTCGGGGAAGACCCAGGACTAGGTGGCGAGATTATGTCTCCAACCTGGCCTGGGAACGCCTCGGGATCCCCCAGTCGGAGCTGGTTGATGTGGCTCGGGAAAGGGAAGTTTGGGGTCCCTTGCTGGAGCTGCTGCCCCCGCGACCCGATACTGGATAAGCGGTCAAAGATGGATGGATGGAGAATATAAATACATCTCACTAGTTTTACAGAGTGAGACATCTCACTTGTTTAGGTAGATAGATAGATAGATAATCCTGAAGGAAATATCAGGTATCCAGTAGCAAGACGACCATAACACAACAAACACATATAACCACATAAATCAACATATACACACATATCTCTCAAAGAAATGCCATGACCATGATAAAGTGAGATACTATGGTGCGTGATGATTATATATGATTATTATTAAATATTAACTATGAATATAAAACATAACCTATAAACTGACTGACTGATAAGAACAAGAACACTATGTAACAGGGAATAAGTTATAAGATGTAGATGTGGTCTAATTATTGACCACAAGTTGATTTATAAAGGTGTCAACGTCCGCATCTCCATGAAATGTTCTGTTATGTGACTGATGTCACAAATCCTTTGCAACCAAGTCTTGGTTCAATCACTAGTGACATCATAGAGTTGTATAGAGTTCTATGATGTCACCATTGTGTCAGAAGGGCCGTGTGGGAAAGGGTCCCATTGTTTTTCGACAACGTCACGCAGACACAGAGTGCGTCTGCGTGACGTCGTCAAAAAACAACCTGATGGGAGCAACAGGTCCCATTTATAGACTCTCATGACGATACTCTGTGATTTCTCTGATGATGTCAGATGTCAAGCTCCTTGCAGCTGAGAGCGTCCATTGAAAATGAATGACTTCCGGTAACTTTAGACATTCAAGTCGGTGGGGGTGTGAATGTCTGGTAACGTTACACAAACTTCCTGTCACAATGCTGTGCGTAAATGTATTCTAACAAATGGACATATGATGGGAGCCTTTATAAAATGCTCAGTCTAGCCAGAAACATAAAATTATAAGTTTTAATGATGGTTTGACTATTAGGTAAGTTGTAAGTCTTTTCTTTATATACAGTTTATGAAAAAAAAAAGACAGAGACAGAATTGCTGCAGTAAAGACTTTATTTGCAAAAGGACATTACTGCGAGATATACAAACAGAAAGAACACCGGAATAATAATTATAAAAAAGAAGTCTTCTAATCTGCTCGGTCTTCTGCATTTGGCCACATGTTCTCATCCACATCATACCTGATATCTTCTCTGGCAAGGCCTCATTGGAAGAATCTTTTTGCATGCCTTATCCACCCCCTGGCAGTGTTCAGCTGTGATGTGATTGGTCATGTGGACGATGGTCAAAAACCTTCCTTCTCCAGGCTGAGAAAAACTTCTCAATGGCGGTCTGAAAATCCAGACAATAGATGCCACTGTGTCCCGGCTGATTTTTGGCTGTACTTTTGACCAGCCTCTCTGTATGATAGCCTGTGGTTTATGACATGGTCAATGATAGTTGCTCTTATGTGATCAGTCACTCTGGCTATGGTCCTTCTTTGAGCGCCACCACACATTCTGACTCCTAAAAGGAGTTTAAGCATTTTAAATTTGTGTTAATTGTATGCAATCTGTGTTCAAGCAAAAACAAATGTGTTAATAGTATAGCTTACACATGGGGATGTTGTGCTAACTGTCTTAAGAGTTTTGAAAAATTGTTAATAGAAAAAATCTGTAATAGCAATTGTAAAAAACTGTAAAGGAAGGGTAACTTTGGTAAACGGTTGTTGTGTTTTGGCTTTTTGTTTTCACTTTCAACATTTGTTTAACTCGTTGACATTGGTTCAATCCTGCTGTTGA
>NC_048417.1:24769814-24772117 GCF_013103735.1 Etheostoma cragini | reverse complement strand
TTTATAGCATTTGAAAAAAAAATGATGAAAAGATAGTTGAAAACAGTGACAAAAATGACGGGAAAAGCTTAAAAAACGTTGGGGAAACATACCAAACACGTCAAAAAAAGCGCAGAAGAAAGGTGACAAAAAGATTTGGAAAAGGGGAAAAAACTTTTACAAAAAATATTTTTAATTTGAAATAAAAGGTGTGTAGTGGCAGGAAGACAACACAAGGGTTAAATTCAGGGCGGGATGTCAAATGGTTCAGTTATGTCAACGATTCAATGGATTTCCTGTTTAAAAATACAGGCTTGACACACTTTTCAATTATATCGGAACATTGAGGTGAAATCAATGACATCATGGAATGTGTCAACATCACCAAGTTAAACCGTCAGTCAGGACGGTTATTTTTTAACATTCAAAACATAATTTTTCTTTTTTACTCATTCAATTCAATTCTATTTAATTTATAGTGTCAAATTATAACAGAAGTTAAATTCAGGGTCTATTTTTCTAGTTTTACCACATCTTGTCTTGAAGAAGTACCAAAAACAGCAGCACTGCCATCATTAGTGTTGCTTGTGAAGAACCATCCAGGTCATTTTTTCGAACATTTTAGTTGATAAAAACCCAAATCTCTGAAATCAAAATTTTTAGAAAATGTGTCAAATTTGACCCGAGGACATTTCAAGTCTCTTGGGGGCCACTGGGGGTCCTAGGCAGACGCCTATTTCGCTCATGTGTTGGACCGACTCTGCCTTTGAGAAAGTCAATAATTTGTCTCCCAACATTGTGATTTCAGATAAAACATCGTTATTCCAAGGACAGATTACGTCACTTTTGCCAATTATGTGGAGCTTTCAAATTTAGATATATACAACGTTATTCTTCTAATCCAACCATTATCAATGTTGGCATTGTGACATCATAAATGATGATGTGACATCACAGAGCCTAGTTAGGAGAGTCTATAAATAGGACCAATCAGGTTACTCCCATCAGGTTGTTTTTTGACAATGCCACGCAGACGCAGACACGCCGCTCGCCCCGTTCGCAGACGCAGGAGGACCCGCAGGTCCTCCCATGTCCACAGACGCAGGAGAGTTGTCCGACGCAGACGCTAGGCAACGCCGATAAACATGTAGCACAGGCATGACATGACAGTACCCTCAGTTATCTTAAGCTCACAATAGTTGAAAAAGGTATCCTTTTTTTGTGACATCATCAGAGTATAAATACATCATCAGAATATAAATACATCTCACTAGTTTTACAGAGTGAGACATCTCACTTGTTAAGGTAGATAGATAGATAGATAATCCTGAAGGAAATATCAGGTATCCAGTAGCAAGACGACCATAACACAACAAACACATATAACCACATATATCAACATATACACACATATCTCTCAAAGAAATGCCATGACCATGATAAAGTGAGATACTGTGGTGCGTGATGATTATATATGATTATTATTAAATATTAACTATGAATATAAAACATAACCTATAAACTGATAAGAACAAGAACACTATGTAACAGGGAATAAGTTATAAGATGTAGATGAGGATGTAGATGTGGTCTAATTATTGACCACAAGTTGATTTATAAAGGTGTCAACGTCCGCATCTCCATGAAATGTTCTGTTATGTGACTGATGTCACAAATCCTTTGCAACCAAGTCTTGGTTCAATCACTAGTGACATCATAGAGTTGTATAGAGTTCTAGGATGTCACCATTGTGTCAGAAGGGCAGTGTGGGAAAGGGTCCCATTGTTTTTTGACAACGTCACGCAGACACAGAGTGCGTCTGCGTGACCTCGTCAAAAAACAACCTGATGGGATCAACAGGTCCCATTTATAGACTCTCATGACGATACTCTGTGATTTCTCTGATGATGTCAGATGTCAAGCTCCTTGCAGCTGAGAGCGTCCATTGAAAATGAATGACTTCCGGTAACTTTAGACATTCAAGTCGGTGGGGGTGTGAATGTCTGGTAACGTTACACAAACTTCCTGTTACAATGCTGTGCGTAAATGTATTCTAACAAATGGACATATGATGGGAGCCTTTATAAAATGCTCAGTCTAGCCAGAAACATAAAATTATAAGTTTTAATGATGGTTTGACTATTAGGTAAGTTGTAAGTCTTTTCTTTATATACAGTTTATGAAAAAAAAAGACAGAGACAGAATTGCTGCAGTAAAGACTTTATTTACAAAAGGACATTACTGCAAGATATACAAACAGAAAGAACACCGGAATAATAATTATAAAAAAGAAGTCTTCTAATCTGCTCGGTCTTCTGCATTTG
>NC_048417.1:24761524-24769714 GCF_013103735.1 Etheostoma cragini | reverse complement strand
GATATACAAACAGAAAGAACACCGGAATAATAATTATAAAAAAGAAGTCTTCTAATCTGCTCGGTCTTCTGCATTTGGTCACATGTTCTCATCCACATCATACCTGATATCTTCTCTGGCAAGGCATCGTTGGAAGAATCTTTTTGCATGCCTTATCCACCCCCTGGCAGTGTTCAGCTGTGATGTGATTGGTCATGTGGACGATGGTCAAAAACCTTCCTTCTCCAGGCTGAGAAAAACTTCTCAATGGCGGTCGGTGTTGTAAGGGCCTATCTCACATTTATGCAGGAGTGCACCATAGTTGGAGATTGCAGCGCACATGGTGATGTTGGGTCCTCTCTGGCCCGGCATGGTAACTGTGGCCCTTTTGCCGATTATGTTTCTCCCACGGCAACGCCTTTTCGTCTAGTTGAAGCCAGCCTCGTCAACAAAGATAATTTCATGTGGGACTTGATTGGCCTCCAACTCCATGACTCTCTGAAAGTAATTGGACACAGTGTATGTAACTGCTGTGCTGTACTGTATATCTACAGTATGTCCTAATCTTCTCCAGGTTTATAGAGTAGTTTACTGCAAAAGACACTTTGTATAGTACAGTAACTACTGTACTGCATAACCTTACCTGGACGTATTGGGGACGGAGTTCTTTGATGCGCTCACTGTTCCTTTCAAAAGGAACTCTGAATAGTTGTTTCATTCGGACTCTGTGTTTAGCTAGAGTCCGAGAAATGGATGTTATGCTGATTGCTGCAATGTTGCCAAAGACAAGGTTGTCCTATACAATTCTGGACTGAATGTCCAGGTATAAAGTCACTCTAATACTGTAAATGGTAATTTTACAGTATTTACACTTTGCTGTAGGAGAAGCAATATCCTACTTGTTGGTTTCTCTGAAAATCCAGACAATAGATGCCACTGTGTCCCGGCTGATTGTTGGCTGTACTTTTTGACCAGCCTCTCTGTATGATAGCCTGTGGTTTATGACATGGTCAATGATAGTTGCTCTTATTTGATCAGTCACCCTGGCTATGGTCCTTCTTTGAGCGCCACCACACATTCTGACTCCTAAAAGGAGTTTAAGCATTTTAAATTTGTGTTAATTGTATGCATTCTGTGTTAAAGCAAAAAGAAATGTGTTAATAGTATAGCTTACACATGGGGATGTTGTGCTAACTGTCTTAAGAGTTTTGAAAAATTGTTAATAGAAAAAATCTGTCATAGCAATTGTAAAAAACTGTAAAGGAAGGGTAACTTTGGTAAACTGTTTGTTGTTGTGTTTTGGCTTTTTGTTTTCACTTTCAACATTTGTTTAACTTGTTGACATTGGTTCAATTCTGCTGTTGATCTCTGTGAGAAATGGTTGGCTTAATCAGAGGAGCTGCCTGATGACACTGATGTCATCTTCTTGCTTTTTTCCAACCTAATAGGATTTAAAAATAGAATGCAAAAGTATAACTTTTTCAACTATACTTAAATGAAGGAACTGAGGGTATTGTTATGTCATGCCTGTGCTACATGTTTATTGGCGTTGCCTAGCGTCTGCGTCTGACAACTCTCCTGCGTCTGTGGACATGGGTGGACCTGCGGGTCCTCCTGCATCTGCGGACGGGGCGAGCGGCGTGTCTTCGTCTGCGTGGCATTGTCAAAAAACAACCTAATGGGAGTAACCTGATTGGTCCTATTTATAGACTCTTATAACAATGTTCTGTGATGTCACTGATGATGTCACATCATCATTTATGATCTCCCAATGTCATCATTTATGATCTCCCAATGTCATCACTCACCAGAAAAATAACGTTATTTGAATTTGAAAGCTCCACATAATTGGCAAAAGTGTTTTATTAAATTTTACATTTTATAGCATTTGAAAAAAAAATGATGAAAAGATAGTTGAAAACAGTGACAAAAATGACGGGAAAAGCTTAAAAAACGCTGGGGAAACATACCAAAAACGTCAAAAAAATCGCAGTAGAAAGGTGACAAAAAGATTGGGAAAAGGGGAAAAAACTTTTACAAAAAATATTTTTAATTTGAAATAAAAGGTGTGTAGTGGCAGGAAGATAACACAAGGGTTAAATTCAGGGTGTGATGTCAAATGGTTCAGTTATGTCAACGATTCATAGTGGAGCAGATAAGTGCCATTTTTAGGGTAATCGTTCAGTTGTGGATACAAGCACCAAAATTGGTACAATTACTCAGTGGGTAGTGCTCTTTCAAAAAAGCACGTTAGCCATCGCAAAAAAACTTCATGGGAGCCGTGGCGGCCATTTTATTTTCCGCCATAGCCAAATTATGTATATTTGCATGATATCTTCTGAACAAAACATTCAACTGTATACATGATGATGTCTACCCCTATGTTTAGATGGTCAATGATTACAACAATACCACTCACAACATAAATGAAGGCCTCTAGACAGCTGTTGCAGCCATTTTGGATTCCGCCATAACCTAATTAGGTATTTTCCATCATATCTCTTGAACCGTACAAGATAAATCCAAAGAGGCAATATTTACCCCTATGTTGTGATGGTCAAGAATTACAATAAGACCATATTCAACATCATAAATATCAATAGTTAAAGTCATTAAATTGTATTGGAGAGAATTTGAAGAAGAAGAACCCAAACTTTATGAACCAATCAAGAAAAACTGCATGAGCTTCCTCCATCAGGAACGTGCTTCTGTCAATTCTTTGAAGAAAAAGGTGCTGAAGGAGGATTGCCAGCTCTTCTTCAAACTGCCAGAGCAGAAAGTGTGATCTGAAGGCGCTCTTTAGACATGAAAATCAGACATTACTTGCTGCCTTGATGTTGGGAAGCTCCACGGTGGACAGAAATCTCAGCTGGCTGCCATCCATGAGACTTTTGTCATAACCACCGACACTGAACCAGAAGCAGAAACCATCATTATTGATGGATCAGCACTGGGGAAGAGTTTGCCACTATGTAGCTCAAAAACATTTGAACACTACTAAGTTTTGGGCACTCCACGTAAAAAATTGTATTAATGTGCATAAAGGAGCCAATAAAGATGGAAAAATCTCCAAAAGGACTCAAATGACAGATTAGACAATCGTATAATATGTCACAAAAAGTTAGATTTTATTTCATCATTTACACTTTCAAAATAACAGAAAACCAAAAAATGGTGTCTGGCACGTATCACAGCTTGGAAACGCTTCTTGTAGCCAAAACAAGAGTCTCTTATTTTTGTTTGAGGTATCTTTGCCCATTCTTCCTTCCAAAAGTCTTCCAGTTCTTTGAGATTTCTGGGCTGTCTGTCACACACTGCTCCTTTTAAGGTCTAATTTTAAATTATGTTGAGGTCAGCAAATTGTGAAGGCCATGGCAAAACCTTCAGTTTACACATCTTGATTTAATCCACCGTGGATTTTGAGGTGTGTTTAGGATCATTATCCATTTGTAGAAGCCATCCTCTCTTTAACTTCAGCTTTTTCACATATGGCAAACGACCAAAATTTGCTGAAATTTTATTGAATCCATTTTTCCTTCTACTCTAGAAATGTTCCCTCTGCCACTGGCTGCAATAGAACCCCATAACATGATGCACAGTTGGACAGAGGTTATTTTCATAAAATTGGGGGCCCTTTCTTCTCCAAACGTACCTTTGCTCATTCCAGCCAAAAAGTTCTATTTTAACCTCATTGGTCCACAGAACTTGGTCCCACAATGCATCAGGCTTGTCTATATGTCAATTTGCCTTCTTCCGATGTAAATTTTTGTGGTGAGGACATAGAAGAGGTTTTCTTCTGATGACTCTTCCATGAAGACCATATATTTGTACAAGTATCTCACATAGTGGAATGGTGTACTAACTCCAGTGTCTGCCAGGTCTTTCTGGAGGGATTGTGCAGTCTAATGTGGGTTTGGACTTGCTTTTCTCACAATCCTGCGAGCTGTTCTGTCTGATATATTTCTTGGTCTTCCAGATCTTGCTTTAACTCCCACTGTTCCTGATGACTGCCATTTCTTAATTCCATTCCCAACAGAGGATATTGGCATCTGAAAACCCTTTGCTATCTTCTTCTAGCCTTCTCCTGCTTTGTGTGCGTAAACTACCATCTTTTCTTGGCTTCTTTAAGGACATTTATACAAATTTTTACCTGGGGTGCCAAAACCTTTGAGCCCCACTGTAGAGGCATACTCTGTGAAATACAAAAGAACAGACATAGTCCTTGACATCTACCAAATATCCAGTTTGAAGGCAGAACCTAGGTCAAAAAGAGGACATGGAGTCAGACGCAAAGTGGCCAGCAATGGCAAAATACCCAAGAACTGCCGTAACATTCTCAGTGATGATGAGAATAAAACTGAGCTATTCCACTTCCTCAATGAGAGAATTGCGGAAACTTTAACGCCAAATGTGGTTATAATGACCAAAGAGGATCAAGCTGTCAGCAACCACTCCATCAACCTAAATGATGTAAGTCCATGTACCGTAGTCATGAAGAAGCTGACACTAGGATCTTTGTCCACGCCAAAAATGACAGCAAAAACCTTATGGTCAAAGCCAGTGAGAGACGTTCTTCTTAAAGCAGTCAGTGTTTTGCCAGTTCTTCGGGACATTGGGCTGCAACAATTGTTGCTTGCTTTTGGCCAAGGAATGAATCTTGGATGTATCATGACCTCTACCAATATATTGGAAGGGAGAAGAGCAGCGGTATTCTTTTCTTTCATGCATTCACTGCCTGTGATGTTGTTTCGGCCTTCGTGGCAAAGGGAAGAAAACTGCTTGGCAAACATGGACTATATTGGACAAAGCTTCTGAAATCTTCAGCCAGCTCAGCCACTACCCTCCAAGAATGGATGACGGCGACCTGAAGATTTTAGAAATGATAGAAATGATTTTGGTAATGATGTACAACAGATCCAGCAAAGCAGGAGGAGTATATGAAGCCAGGTTGGACTAGTTTGCCAAAACGTAAAGGCCATATGAAGCCTTTCCTCCTACTCCTGCAACATTGCTGCAGCGTGTAAAGCATTCAGTCTCCCAGGCAGGCTGCCTCTGGAGTCAAGCAACTGTATGCCAGCCAGTAGTACTGTGTCCTTCTGAGTGGGTATGGACCGAGAAAGGTGATCAATGGCAGATCTTCTGGACAGAGCTATCACCAATTGTAGAGAGCTGTCAGCAACTGCCCAAATGGGAATACAAGGCAGAATGCCGTGGAAGATGTAAATGCTATCACTTTGGTCTTCCCTGTACAGCAGCTGTATGTGCTGGGACTAGCAATGTTGGCATACATACATTATAATATCCCACTTAAATACAATGAACACAAATACAATAATGTTATGTGCCTCCAGAACATAAAACATAAAAACCTAAACGTAAAAAAACACAAAACCTCCTGTTACTTTGACATGCTTTAATAATAAATTTTTCTTGGAATAATGTCACATTTCATGCATGTTCTTTGACATTATTTACTCTACATACCACTATAGACTCTCAAAACAGAAAATAGATATGTATGTAACATCCCTATAGTCGAAAACATAAGATTTAAAAGGTAAAAACCTTGAAATATGTCCCATTAGTAAAATTATGTGGGCAGATATGTGTTTTCCAATGCTGGAAATGGCGGCCATCTTGGAATATGGCGGCCATTTTGAAAAATCAAGTGGCTAACGTTATTTTTCAAATTATTGGCCCCAAAGGCATAACCACACCAAATTTGGTGTTTGTATCCACTTGTGAACGATTTTCCCCCTAACCCTGCCCCACTATCAATGGATTTCCTGTTTAACAAATGCAGGCTTGACACACTTTTCAATTATATCGGAACATTGAGGTGAAATCAATGACATAATGGAATGTGTCAACATCACCAAGTTAAACCGTCAGTCAGGATGGTTATTTTTTTACATTGTTAACATAATTTTCCTTTTTTACTCATTCAATTCAATTCTATTTTATTTATAGTGTCAAATTATAACAGAAGTTAAATTCAGGGTCTATTTTTCTAGTTTTACCACATCTTGTCTTGAAGAAGTACCAAAAACAGCAGCACTGCCATCATCAGTGTTGCTTGTGAAGAGCGACGTATGGAACCATCCAGGTCATTTTTTCAAACATTTTAGTTGATAGAAACCCAAATCTCTGAAATCGAAATTTTTAGAAAATGTGTCAAATTTGACCCGAGGACATTTCAAGTCCCTTGGGGGCCACTGGGGGTCCTAGGCAGACGCCTATTTCGCTCATGTGTTGGACCGACTCTGCCTCTGAGAAAGTCAATTTTCTCTCCCAACATTGTGATTTCAGATAAAACATTGTTATTCCAAGGACAGATTACGTCACATTTGCCAATTATGTGGAGCTTTCAAATTTAGATATATACAACATTATTCTTCTAATCCAACCATTATCAATGTTGGCATTGTGACATCATAAATGATGATGTGACATCACAGAGCCTAGTTAGGAGAGTCTATAAATAGGACCAATCAGGTTACTCCCATCAGGTTGTTTTTTGACAATGCCACGCAGACGCAGACACGCCGCTCGCCCCGTTCGCAGACGCAGGAGGACCCGCAGGTCCTCCCATGTCCACAGACGCAGGAGAGTTGTCCGACGCAGACGCTAGGCAACGCCGATAAACATGTAGCACAGGCATGACATGACAGTACCCTCAGTTATTTTAAGCTCACAATAGTTGAAAAAGCTATTCTTTTTTTGTGACATCATCAGAGTATAAATACATCATCAGAATATAAATACATCTCACTAGTTTTACAGAGTGAGACATCTCACTTGTTTAGGTAGATAGATAGATAGATAATCCTGAAGGAAATACCAGGTATCCAGTAGCAAGACGACCATAACACAACAAACACATATAACCACATATATCAACATATACACACATATCTCTCAAAGAAATGTAATGACCATGATAAAGTGAGATACTATGGTGCGTGATGATTATATATGATTATTATTAAATATTAACTATGAATATAAAACATAACCTATAAACTGACTGACTGATAAGAACAAGAACACTATGTAACAGGGAATAAGTTATAAGATGTAGATGAGGATGTAGATGTGGTCTAATTATTGACCACAAGTTGATTTATAAAGGTGTCAACGTCCGCATCTCCATGAAATGTTCTGTTATGTCACTGATGTCACAAATCCTTTGCAACCAAGACTTGGTTCAATCACTAGTGACATCATAGAGTTGTATAGAGTTCTATGATGTCACCATTGTGTCAGAGGGGCAGTGTGGGAAAAGGGTCCCATTGTTTTTTGACAACCTCACGCAGACACAGAGAACGTCTGCATGACGTCGTCAAAAACAACCTGATGGGAGCAACAGGTCCCATTTATAGACTCTCATGACGATACTCTGTGATTTCTCTGATGATGTCAGATGTCAAGCTCCTTGCAGCTGAGAGCGTCCTTTGAAAATGAATGACTTCCGGTAACTTTAGACATTCAAGTCGGTGGGGGTGTGAATGTCTGGTAACGTTACACAAACTTCCTGTCACAATGCTGTGCGTAAATGTATTCTAACAAAGGGACATATTATGGGAGCCTTTATAAAATGCTCAGTCTAGCCAGAAACATAAAATTATAAGTTTTAATGATGGTTTGACTATTAGGTAAGTTGTAAGTCTTTTCTTTGGGCCCGTAAGGGCAATGCTTCACAACAACAGTCTTATCTATGGGCCACAATCATTTCCTCATAAAACAGTTGAGCATTAAATTGGACAGTAATACATATTTTTAAAGAAGAAACAAAAATATATACATAGGAGAGTGGTCTGCAAAGAACAGGTATGAGTAATGAATTGAAAACCCTGAAAAGAGTGCATTAAGAAAGAATGTTAAGATACTGTTAGGTTTTCAGCTAATGGGAGGCGGGTGACATGGCGGCGGCAGCGTCATCCTGGCGTGACACGGAGCGAATGCAAACAATAACACCACGGTCATGGGGCTACCCTATGCCTTCATTAAAACCGGCGGTAGCATGTCTTATCATGCTAAGGCTGAATCCCAATCCTTCCCCTTACCCCTTCCCCTTACCCCTTCCCCTAGCTTTTGCGCGTTCACGCGGGACATAGTTCTGTCCCAATACCCATTACGGCCTAGGGGAAGGGGATAGAACCTAGTGTGGACGCGACCTCACTTGAAAACACACAGGCATCAATGGCTGCC
>NC_048417.1:24759936-24761424 GCF_013103735.1 Etheostoma cragini | reverse complement strand
AGCTATCTATCTCTCTCCCTCTAAATATATCAATACTGTCTATCTGTCTATCTATCTATCTAGCTATATATATAGTCTGTCTATGTATATGTATGTACTATCTATCATCTGCTGCTGAACACTCTTTCTTACACTGTTGTCTTCTATCTCTCGTAACTCTCAATGGGCTCTCTAAGCTGGCTGGCCTATCGTCTCCCTTCCGTGACGTCATGCAATGCATTGTGGGAGAAAAGCAAACCACTGTAAAATATGACCTACTTTTTCGTGTCTTTTATGTTTTGTGATACTTTTTAATATAATATACATTGGATAACAGTTTAAATGTTTATTACCAACAATCAATAAGTGCAAATTCGTTGGAAAATTAAACTTGCAAGATGGGCTGTAATTTGTTTGTTTGTGGTCTTGTGTGTATTTTTGTAGTTTTACACATATGAAGCCTTTTTATGTGTGCGACATGTTAGTTATGGTTCTTATAGTTGATAATGGTTCTGTAACATAATTATATGTAACGTTTTTGCCTGTTATGTTCAAGTTATCACCAATATGACAGATATTTGTCAACAAAATGTTTTTGTGAACATCAATGACATTCATAACGGTGATAACTGAAACAGATATAACACACCATGTATACAGGGTGTATATGTATGTATATGTACACATGATGCATGTGTATACACATTTGTTTTGCAAACAGACCTAAGTACTACACAGATAAGAACATCTGCCTCTGCACTACCAAAGTGAACCTAAAATAACTATAAAATATATAACACACACTGTTGTCCAAACCCACAAAATCAACAGACAGAGACGGCATCTTGGAAGTTTGTGATCAGTACTCTATGGTGATGTCACCAAGTGGTGTCCCATTTCATAGGGGTATGTTTTCACCCCTTACCCATACCCCTTGGTTTCAAGGGCCAAGGGGTAGGGATAAGACGGGGAAATGGGATTCAGCTTAAGTTAACCTTAGTATGAGCCGTAGCATAGGACGGTTAACGTGAGCATTATGATTAGTATGTGGGCTTGCATCAATGAACACACACCCTTAATTCTAAAAGGCCAAGGGGACTTTATCCTGATCCATGAAATAATTGACCTTTAAATATAAAAATGTGCCTGCCTCTATGGGAATTTAACATAGGGGGCTGTATACTTATGCCCACTGTAATTTACCATGGGGGTGTATACTTATGCCCCCTTGAATTTTAACAAAGGGGTGTATACTTATGCCCGCTGTATTTTAACGTAAGGGGGTTGTAGGAGCGGTCACCTCATCTTGGAAGGATTGGTGTTGGACATAGGACACGAGTGATTGCTCGGCCTTTGCTAGATCTTCCACAGACAGCTGTGACCCAGGTGGGTCCAATACACTGATTGTTCTTATTAGATTTGATTGTCTCAAACGCACACGTGGGCGATGATGGAGATACTTGGAGAGGCGTGATTGGGAGGAACGGCCTCCCTGATCTGAACCAGAGT
>NC_048417.1:24758732-24759836 GCF_013103735.1 Etheostoma cragini | reverse complement strand
ATTTGGCAGTGGTCCAGAGAAAACTACGTTGTCCGACATTGACTTCGCGTATGTACACACCGATTCAACATTAATCTTAGTGACCTCCGATTGCCGTAACCGGGAGTCATTAACGCCAACGTGAATAACAATCTTGCTGTATTTACGTTTATCCTTAGCCAACAATTTCAGATAAGACTCAACGTCGCCCGCTCTAGCCCCCGGGATGCACTCAACTATGGCTGCCGGCTTCGCTAACTTCACGTTTCTCAAAATGGAGCTACCGATAACCAGAGTTGGTTTCTCAGTGGGTGTGTTGCTGAGTGGGGAAAATCTGTTAGAAACGCTAACAGGCTGGTGGCGGTCCGACGCCTTGGAAAGCTTACGACTGTCTCGTCCTCGCACAGTCACCCAGGCACTATGACCTGGCTGCCCAGGAGATGCCGGAGGACGGCTACCAGAGGCTAACTCAGGCCGGCCCGCGCCGACTACCGAGGGGGGGTTAGCTACAGTAACTAACGACTGATCTGTCATGGTGCGGAAACGGACTTCTAACTCACTAAGCCTCGCCTCCATGTCCAAAAATAAACTACACTTGTTACACACGCCATTGCCGTTAAAGAATGCAGAGGAGTAACTAAACATCTCACACATCGAGCAGGAGAAAGTCGGAGAAGGGGCCGACATAACTAACTGCTAGGCTAAAGTCGCTAGCAGCTAAGCTAAAGTACGGTAGCATTAGCTACCAGGCGTAAAAACAGCTGTTATTTAACAAAAGTCGCTAAAAAAAAATGAGAAGATATGAGTGCTTAGGCAGAACTGCTATAAGAATAAGAGTTTAGCGGACAGGTAGCCGCTGTAATAGCAAATCTACCAAACTGAACTGGTATTTAGAGAGCAGCAGAGCTACCAACACGCAACCAACACACAGGCACAGGAAACGGAAATGAGTCAGGTACGCTTACCGTAACCGCAGCTAGTCCCCAGCATCCACAAAAGCTTGTGGGTCAGACTGCGTTTTTATCCATTGCTCCACCTCACTTAGAAAAACATTGTAATCCGCCATTTTTGGCTCGTACCAGTCCAAAGTTTCATTCATTCTCACATCCTCAGGCAGCAGTTTCT
>NC_048417.1:24751263-24758632 GCF_013103735.1 Etheostoma cragini | reverse complement strand
CCTCAGCACCAGAATCAATAAGAGCCGCGACGGGCAGTGAAAGGTCCTCATATTGAAGGGTGGCAGGGATCTGGAGACTGAGAGTAATGGGGTCAGGGATAGGGACTGGGCTCGTCAGTACTCCCACGTTCACTGACGAGCCTTGTCTTTTGGCCGGATAGTACATGTAGCCACACGGTGAGTTGGATCATCACAATACAGGCACTCACCTGCCTGTATGCGACGGCGTCTCTCAGCAGGAGAGAGACGGGTGTGACCCAGCTGCATGGCCGGATGCGTCGACCGGCAAGGTAGCTGAAAACGTAGGGGAGGACGGTCTGCGAAGCCTGGTCGGAGCAGTAGCCCGTCTGACGGGATCCGGCCGGCTGCCTCTCTCGCGTCTTCTCTCTCGCCACCTGTTGTCGAGTTTAATGGCTAAGGAAACAAGTTTATTAAGGGAGTCGGGCTCATCCCGGAGTGCTAGTTCATCCTTAATTGTTTCACATAATCCATTTACAAAAAAACCCACGTAGTGCCTCCTCGTTCCAGCCGGAATCAGTAGCCAGCGTCCGGAATCCCACCGAGTAGTCTGCCACACTGTCTGCTCCTTGACGAAGGCTAAGCAAGCGCTTAGCTGCACACCCAATGTAGTCTGGGTGGTCAAAAACAGCAGTAAAATCCGCAGCAAAGTCTCAGAAAGAAGAAAGAAATCTCAGTAATGAGACAACTAGTACACACTGCTTCCGCGCAAGCTAGTGCCCTGCCCCTGAGTAATCCTATGATGTAATGTACCTTGGACGCGTCTGAAGCAAAGGACAGCGGGCGTTGGCGAAAGATGAGTCCACACTGCAGTAAAAAATTTGTCCAATTCCCCCGAAAAAGGTTCAGGCAAACAGATGGGAGGCTCGCGGTGAATCTGAGCAGCAGCCATGACATGGGGGGCAGGTGGAGAGACAGGCTGAGAGGGAGAGGTAGTGACAGACAGTTTGTCTACCTGCTCAGTTAGCTTGGTTACTTGGGCGATGAGCAGCTGGTTGTTCTCCAACAACGTGCGGAGAAGCTGGTCATGTTGTCCGAGTAGGATTCCCTGGTAGTGAAGAGCCCGCTGGGCGCCCACCCCGCTGGTATCCTGTGGTGTTTCCGCGGGGTCCATTTGGCCAGTTCGTTCTGTTGAGGGTTCAGTTGGACCCGAACACAGAACAACACAGGACGACAGGAAAAGGTAACAAAAAGGTTTAATCCACTAAAAAACACACAAAAACCAAAGGACAGGAGATGGTGAAGGTGTAAGTGGTAATCCAGTCCAGGGAAGCTGCACAGAGTGGTGACGGAACAAAAAACAAAGTTAGTCAGTAGCAAAGTTTAGTAGAGCAACGATACTAAGTGACTGGCCTAGTTACCACTTGGAAGTATGTAACAAACTGGCGCTGAAGAGGTGGTCAGCCCGGGTATAAATACTGTGGTGGTGGTGATGATGACGAGAAGCAGCTGTGCAGGTAGACGGGTAATGGTGATGTGGTGCAGCTGTGCTGGCAGACCATTCCCTCTAGGACGCCCTCATGTGGTGGACAGACAACACAACACAGACACACTGGGGAAAGGGGGGAATGGAACACAAAAGGCAGCAGAACCACACCACTGACAGTACCTAGATAAGGACTACTAGCCAGTCAGGAGCAGAGTATGAGGTTGTGTCCTGACAGTACCTAGGTAAGGACTACTAGCCAGTCAGAAGCAGAGTATGAGGGCCTTGACAGTACTTAGGTAAGGACTACTAGCCAGTCAGAAGCTTAGTATGAGGGCATTCCCATTTCTAGCTGGAGGACCTTTGCCCTGGGACCTTTAACATCTGATAAATTAACATTAATTGAATCACTAGACAGACTTTATTGACCTAAAATATCAGTTATTACTGGGAAACAGGTGAAAGTGACAGTAAAGGGGGGAAGGCGTAGTACAAATAGAAGAGATGAAGTTAAAGAAGAAGCTGAGGAGTGTGACAGCAGAAAAAGAGAAGTCTGCCAGGAACTAATTCTGATAATCTGCCTCACCTGCTGCTGAGGAAACAAACCGCCTGAAGGGCTTAGAAGCAAAGACGGGGGGAAGGAAACAGCCGAGAGACGACTTCAAAGAGGATGCAGGAAGGTGCGGACTTAAAGGGATATGAAGACAGATTGAAGAGAGAAAGAGAGAGGGAGGATGGAGACTGATGGATGAAAGAAAGAGAGAGGGAGGACGGAGACAGATGGAAGAGAGAAAGAGAGGGGGACGACGGAGGCATGAAAATGTACAGAAAAAGGTAAATATAAATAAATAACTGTGTTGATATTTCGGCTTTTGGGGTGTCTTATTCAGTTTTAGAGCATTTGAAAAACAAATTGAAGTGGTTTTGAAATAGTATTGAGTAAAAGTTGACATATTCCAGTCTGTGATTATCCATTAACATCCATTCCTTTAATTTTAGTCTAAATAATTCCTAATTTCTGCTTTTCTAACTTAACATTAACACTTAACAAAAAAATAGGTTAACTAAATGTTGGTCTACGGGTCATCAGGTATAATCTCCTATAAATGAGGTTCATTGACCATAAATTCCAAAAATAATTGGAAAACTAAAGTTAACTTTCTGTCTTTTTGTCTCTTCCCGTCTCTTTCTTTCTGCCTGTCTGTCTGTCTTTCCGTCTACCTTTCTTTCTGTCTCTGTCTTTCTTCCTGTTTGTCTTTCTTTCTGTCATTCATGTCTTTATTTCTGTCGTTCTTTCTGTCTCTGTCTTTCTGTCTGTGTGTCTTTCTTTCTGTTGTTCTTTCTGTCTGTCTTTCTTTCTGTCATTCTCTGTCTCTGTCTTTCTGTATGTCTGTTGTTCTTTCTTTCTAACGTTCTTTCTGTCTATCTTTCTTTCTGTCTTTCTTACTCTTGTTCTTTCTTCCTGTTGTTTTTTCTTTCTGTTGTTCTTTCTGTCTGGCTTTCTTTCTTTCCTTCTATCTCTCCCTTCTAACGTAAAAAAAGCATTGAAAAAAAGCATCAAAAATCATGAAAAAATGACAAAAATGTAAGAAAAAAGTTAAAAACATTGATAAAAACCGTCAAGAGAAGTGTCCATTCTGACGGGAAGAAAAAACGAGGGTTAAAGTATCTAACGTGCACAATACTCCACTGTACTGCGTTCAGTTGAGTATCTCCAGTATGGGTTACCATGACGTCGGTGAAACCCCTCACTGTAACGAATTTAACCTAAAATGTACAGTAACTATGGCAATAATTGTCCAGCTAGTTACTGTGAATTTTTTTTCACAGTAAAGGTACCGTACTTCCATTTACAGTATTTCATGTATTCACTGTAAAATACAGTAGTTTACTGTACTATTTACAGTACTATAGTGGCTACATTGTGATTCTTTTTACAGTAATACTTTGACTATTGTGATTCTTTCTTTCTGACCGTTCTTTTTGTCTCTGTCTTTCCTACTATCTTTTTATCTGTCTCTTTCTTTCTGTCATTTTTGTCTGTCTTTCTTTCTGTCTTTCTTTTTGTCCTTCATTCTTGCTCTGCCTTTCTGTCTGTCTGTCTTTTTTTCTTTCTTTTTTGTCTTTCTTTCTGCCGTTCTTTCTTTCTGTTGTTCTTTCTTTCTGTCGTTCTTTCTGTCTCTGTCTTTCTGTCTGTTTTTTCTTTTGTTCTTTCTTTCTGTGGTTCTGTCTCTATCTGTCTGCCTTTCTTTCTGTTGTTCTTCCTTTCTGTCATTCTTTTGGTCTGTTTGTCTTTCTTTCTTTTTGTTGTTCATTCTGTCTCTGTCTTTCTGTCTGTGTGTCTGTCTTTCTTTCTGTCTTTTTTGTTTTTCTGCCATTCTTTCTATCTTTCTTTCCATCTCTTTCTTTCTGTCTCTTTCTTTCTGTCATTCTTTTTTGTCTCTGTCTTTCTCTCTTTCCTTCTATCGTTCTAGCTGTCTTTGTCTTTCTGTCTTTATGTTTCTCTTTGTCTGTCTTTCTTTCTGTCTTTCTGTCTGTTTGTCTGTCTGTCTTTCTGTCTATTTTGTCTCTCTCTGTCTTTCTGTCATTCTTTCTGTCTCTTTGTCTGTTTTCTTTTCTTTCTGTCTTTCTTTCTGTCTGTCTTTCTGTCTCTTTTCTTTCTGTCTGTCTCTGTCTCTTTCTTTCTGTTGTTCTGTCTGTGTGTTTGGGGACTGAAAATAGTTATGTGAAATAAGGCAAGTGAGTATTTTTGACCTTATCTTCATTTTCCTGCATATTTTCCAATTCCAAGCTATAGAAACTTAAATGCTAATTTGATTTAAACATTATCAGGTGATGTGTGTTTATTTAATGAGGGAGGGTGTGGCCTAAAGTGATCAACACCCTATATCAAGGTGTGCATAATTATTAGGCAGCTTCTTTACCTCAGACAAAATGGGCAAAAAAAGAGATTTAACAGACTCTGAAAAGTCAAAAATTGTAAAATGCCTTTCAGAGGAATGCAGCACTCTTGAAGTAGCAAAGATATTGAGGCGTGATCACCGAACAATCAAACGTTTTGTTGCAAATAGTCAACAGGGTCGCAAGAAACGTGTGGAGAAAAAAATACGCATATTAAATGCTAGAGACTTGAGAAGAATTAAACGTGAAGTTACCAGGAACGCATTAACCTCCAGTGCAGCTATATTCCAGAAATGCAACCTACCTGGAGTGTCCAGAAGTACCAGGTGTTCAGTGCTCAGAGACATGGCCCAGGTAAGAAAGGCTGACACACAACCACCACTTAACAAGACTCATAAGTTGAAACGTCAAGGCTTGGCCAAGAAATATCTGAAGACAGATTTTTCAAAGGTTTTATGGACTGATGAAATGAGAGTGACTCTTGATGTACCAGATGGATGGGCCCGTGGCTGGATCTCTAATGGGCACAGAGCTCCACTTCGAGTCAGACGCCAGCAAGGGGAAGGCGGGGTACTGGTATGGCTAGGTAGGCTCATGACAGTTATTGAAAAGAAGGGTCACTGAATATTTCTTGACATATCATTATTGTTTATTTGTACATCTTGAGTTTTATTCTTACTCTAAGAAATTAAAATAAACAAGTGAGATGGGGAAATCTTAGTTTTTCCATTTAGTTGCATAATAATTCTGCACACCAATAGTTGCCTAACAATTCTGCACACAGGTATTCTCCTGAGAAACCCAAAACTCAGTTTCCTTTGTTACATATTCTGATTTGAGGTTTATTAACATTCCTGATTGACTGATAGCAATGCATTTGTTACAGTACAATACAATAAATTCTCAGGAATAGAACTTGCCTAATAATTTTGCACACAGTGTAGTTATCATGTAAATATGTAAGGCCTATATAGAAAGGATAAAGAGCTTTTAGGGTTAGGCAACTTCAGAACACAGGAATGTCAAGCTAGCAGAGGAAGACAGAGATAAGATAAGAAACTTTGGTGGGGGTTGCAACGCAGATTGCTCCTCTATCAAACTTTGGTGAATATGGTTGAGTTCTAAACTTGCCTAATACACAGCACATAACCCACAGGTTGATTGAGAACAATTTCAAGTGTGGACAGTGTGAAATAAAATACCCTCAAGATTGTCTGGAAAAGAGAATTTCTTCAAATGTCATTGAGAAGGTCCAAATGGCACTATTGAAAACTGCAAGTTGACATCTTTAACAAAAGAAAAATGATACCGGATTGTTGTTTTTTGCTCTAGGGAGCCGATATCTCTGCCTTGATGGAAAGGAACTAATTCCTCTAAGAATCTATGGAGGGTTAATGTTGTGGGTAAAACTCTTCTTTCCTTTTCTGCAGTGACATCACTGAACACTTATTGTCAGGGTCTTTGGGTGAAAGGCTTCATTTTGTTTTGTTGCATGCTGCTATATCCCACACAGCTGCACTCTCCATTGAACATATAATGGTCTCTGTGCAAAATGAGCTGCGTGGGTCTCTTTACCTCCCCCCCCCGCCCCCCGCTGACTCATGCAGCCAGCAGGTATGAGTCAGATGTCCACATGTGGAAGCACCGCGCTCATGGCAACAGCATGCGTGTTCAGCCTGTTGACACGCAGGTCCTGCAGAGCCTGGTCTGCTGCTTATGACGGGGTGGGGGGAGTGGGGGGTGCATGAGCTTTCACTTCATCAGTTCTTTTCTAATTAATTTGTCCTCTGGTCCATCTTGCAGAAGAACAGGGCTATTCAAAAGTTAAAAAATATGTTCAAAAATATATATATATATATATGTTGCATTTCCTTCCTTCCTTCCTTCCTTCCTTCCTTCCAGCCCTAAACTGTCTTTTTTGTTGCATTTTTTGAAGTTTTTGTTACTTTTTTACGTTTTGTCGACCTACCGTTGCCTTCCTTCCTTCCTTCATTTCTTCCTTCCTTACTTCCTTCCTTCATTTCTTCCTTCCTTACTTCCTTCCTTCCTTTCTTCCTCGCTTCCTTCCTTCCACGCCTAAACTGTCTTTTTTGTCGCATTTTTACAATTTGTCGACCTACTGTTTCCTTCCTCCCTTCCGTCCTTCTTTCCTTCCTTCCTTCTACTGTCTTTTTCCAAAGTGTTGTTGGCTTTCTTCATCACTTTTTAAATTTTTTTCAGCAACAAGGCATCGTCATTGCTGACATCGCTGTACTGTTCATTTTTATAAAGACTCATTTGGGGTACTTGGCTTAAAAACATTGTTGACATTTGAGAACCAGTCCCCAAAACCGTACGGTGTAATCGGCAAGTTGCCGCCCGCCCCATCATCGTGTCTAAACAGAGAAAGTAGCGGTCAACGTTTTAATCACGTCGTTAACGTTGTGAAACGATCCCAGTTTGATCAGATTTCAATTCAATTCAATTTAATTTAATTTATAGTATCAATTCATAACGAGCGTTATCTCAAGAAACTGTACAGAGGTACAGGTCTAGACCACAATCCAGAATTTACAAGGACCCAACAATTCTAGTAGTTTCCTACAGAGCAAGCAACAGTGCGACAGTGGCGAGGAAAAACTTCCTTTTAGGAAGAAACCTCGATCAGACCCAGGCTCTTGGTAGGCGGTGTCTGACGACCGGTTGGGATTAGAATAAAGAGTTGCGGTAACAGTCACAAAAAATAAATAATATTAATTAAATAGTAGTATGTTTGTAGTAGTTCTTTGTAGCATAGCAGGGCACTGTGGGCGTTACAAGGCACAGAAGGACGTAGCTGGGCGTAGCAGAGTGTGGTAGGATGTAACATGGCATCGCAGGACGTGTAGCGTGACCATGGCGACAGCTGCTACCCTGATTTTTGGCGCCTCCCTGATCCGAGGAAACATGCTGGGCAAAAAAGAACATAAGGACTCCAGGGAATGACTCCCCGGAGCTAGGTTAGTAACAGGCATTTCTGGGACATGGATGCACATAAATGGAAAG
>NC_048417.1:24737512-24751163 GCF_013103735.1 Etheostoma cragini | reverse complement strand
AGAGAGAGAGAGAGAGAGAGAGAGAGAGAGAGAGAGACATGACCATCCCACTGTCTAGCGGAGGTGGCCATGAGAGAGAGAGAATTCAACTTTATTTATAGTGCTTAATCACAACAACAGTTATCTCTTTGCCTATAGCGGCGTAACTAAGGGATGGTTTCAGGGCTTTTACCGAACCAGCCCTAACTATAGGCTTTATCAAAGAGGAAAGTCTTAAGCCTACTCTTAAATGTGGAGACGGTGTCTGCCTCCTGAACCCAAACTGGAACCTGGTTCCACAGGAGAGGAGCCTGATAGCTAAACGCTCTGGCTCCCGTTCTACTTTTAGAGACTCTAGTAAGCACCAGTAACCCTGCATTCTGGGAGCGTAGTGCTCTTGTAGGGTTGTAAGGTACTATGAGCTCTTTAAGATAAGATGGTGCCTGACCATGAAGAGATTTGTAGGTCAGGAGAAGGATTTTAAATTCTATTCTGGTTCTTACAGGAAGCCAATGCAGAGAAGCTAAAACAGGAGAGATGTGATCTCTTTTCTTGGTTCCTGTCAGAATACGTGCTGCAGCATTCTGGATCACCTGAAGACTCTTTATGGACTTTTTTGAGCAGCCTGATAATAAAGAAATGCAGTAATCTAGCCTAGAAATAACAAATACATGGACTAGTTTTTCCGCATCATTTTTAGACAGGATATTCCTGATTTTTGCAATATTACGTAAGTGAAAAAAGGGAATCCTTGAAGTTTGCTTTATGTGAGAATTAAAGGACATGTCCTGATCAAAGATCCAAGAGATCCAGCTCCAAGATTCCTCACAGTGGTGCTGGAGAGCAGGGTAATGCCATCCAGAGTAACTATCTCTTTGGATAATGCGTCACAGAGGTGCTAGGGCCCCAGTGCAATAACTTCAGTTTTATATGAGTTTAACATTAGAAAATTACAGGTCATCCAGGTTTTAATATCCTGAAGGCACATTTGAAGTTTAGCTAACTGATTAGCTTCATCCAGCTTGATCGACAGATATAATTGAGTATCATCTGCATAACAATGAAAGTTTATGGAGTGCTTCCTAATAATACTGCCTAAAGGAAGTATATATAAAGTAAACAGGATTGGACCGAGCACAGATCCTTGTGGGACTCCATGACTAACTTTGGCGTGCACGGAGGATTCATCGTTAACATGAACAAACTGAGATCGTTCTGATAAATAAGACTTAAACCAGCTTAGAGCCGTCCCTTTAATGCCAATTAAATGTTCCAATCTCTGTAATAAGATATGATGGTTAATGGTATCAAATGCAGCACTAAGATCTAGTAACACAAGTACAGAGATAAGTCCTTTGTCTGATGCAATTAGGAGATCATTAGTAATTTTCACAAGTGCTGTCTCTGTGCTATGATGAACTCTAAATCCTAACTGAAAATCCTCAAATAAGCTGTTACTATGCAGAAAGTCACACAGCTGTTTGGCGACTGCTTTCTCAAGAATCTTAGAGAGAAATGGAATGTTGGATATAGGTCTATAGTTGGCTAAAACATCTGGATCAAGGTTGGGCTTTTTTAGAAGAGGTTTAATTACAGCTACTTTAAAGTGCTGTGTTAACTTTAGTTAAGTTATTTTTGGAATTTATGGTCAATAAACCTAATCAATAAACCTAATTTTTAGTCATTATACTCAATGTTTGAGTTTGAGTTAGAATAGCAGAAATTAAGAATTATTTAGACTAAAATTAAAGGAATATATGTTGATGGATAATCACAGTATGGAATATGTCAACATTTTTTCCCCAAATGCTTTAAAATGTAATAAGACTCCCCAAAATTGATGAAAGTAGAGATTTGTACTTG
This sequence comes from Etheostoma cragini, assembly GCF_013103735.1. NCBI lineage: Eukaryota > Metazoa > Chordata > Actinopteri > Perciformes > Percidae > Etheostoma > Etheostoma cragini. The sequence continues at coordinate 24,749,321 of NC_048417.1, read as the reverse complement.
CCAAGGAGTGTTGTGTGGAATCAATCATGTTGTTTTGGGTAATTAAAAAGAATATTGATAGGGGAAAACGGGTCCTACCTGTACGGCGCCCCTGGGGATTGGTTATGGTTGGGTAGGAATGTCAGGGCGAGCCAATCAGGGATTCCCCTACAATCTAGCAAAAAAAAGACCTGCAATGTTTGTTAGTACTATAACAAAAAACTGAAGAAAATATGAGTTTTAATGAATCAACCAGATAAGACTGACATAGTTCTACTGAGACCTTTTGATAAGACCGATAAAATGTGTCTTTTCCAGGATCTTACATGGTGCCAAGCAGAGAAAAACGTAATAATAATAATAATATTCAGTTACATATTTTGGAAACACAATGGCTTACGTTGGATTTGCAAGCTTCCCAAGTGCATTCCTTACATTTTGTGCAGCTTATTGTGAATTGAATTGTTTTTCTACAAGTTAGGAGAAGCCAGATGGAGACGGATGGAAGAGATCCATTTTGGACTAATCCATTATGTAATCTATTTTGTCCGGAGGGATTTACTGAACTGATTACGGATTAGCTTTTGGCAGGGAAACTATCGTAGATACGTTCAGTTTTAAGGCGCTGACGCACCACCACGGGCCAAGGTTGGTGACTCAAGTCTGTTCGTCGTGCTCCAGGCTGTCATCCGTTGGGGGGCCGTCGGCATCCATTTGGGCCAATTTGACTTGTTGAATTGGACTGACTCAATGACCAAACTGGTTGGTGGAGTGCTATCCCTTGACTAGAGAATCAGTGCACTTATGTCAACCCTCATGTTGTCCTAAAGTCAATTTGACCCGTTTTCCTATATCAATGTTCTTTTTAATTACCCAAAATAACATGATTGATTCCACCCAGTGCTCTTTGATGAGTACAAACCATTGCTTTTTCATTAATTTTGGGGATTCTTATTCAATTTTATAGCATTTGCAAAAAACAAACTGAAGTGTTTTTGAATTGTATTTTAGTATTGAGTAAAAGTTAAAATATTCCAGTCTGTGATTATCCATCAACATCCTTTCCTTTAATTTTAGTCTAAATAATTCCTAATTTCTGCTTTTCTAACTTAACATTAGTTACAATTTCCAAAAAAATAGGTTACCTAATTGTTGGTCTACGGGTCAAATTTGACCCCTTTTCAAAAAGTTTCTAATCACAAATTTGGGTTTCTTTCAAACAAATCGTCCAAAAAAGTAAAGTGGATGTTTCCCAACAATTCTCCTCACAAGTTGAGTCAATAATCAGATCACTACTTTCTTTGAATTTGTTTTTTTGAAAAGCCAAACAACATCCCCGTCTAAGCTGTGTTTCACTTTCCCTCTAACATTATTATAAACATGATAAAGTCACCTGGAGTCGGTCAATACCATAGACCGTTAAAATTAAAAGACCAAAAGCCATATTAGGCCAGACCAGTGGCAAAGACAACGCAGGCTGCTCTGTTTTCTCCCCACCATGACGTCATGCAATGCATTGTGGGGGGGAAAAGGAAACACTGTAAAATCGTGCCTACTTTTCTTATTATATTCAGTTTGGCGATGTCCAACACCATTAAATACAATTGATAACATTTCAAATATGTATTACAAACGAGCATATTGCACAAATTCGTTGCAAAATTAAACTTGCAATATGGGCTTTAAGCATGTGTAGGCAGAAAGACAGATGGTTGCCAGCTGTGATGCTGCAGGGATGTCTGGGCGTGTACAGTATGCTCATATAGTTATTAATGAAGTATGTATTATTATTATTACATAACAGACGCAGTTAGGGAGGATTTCTGCATCAAAGCCCTAAAATATTTTTGTGTGTATGTGTCTCAGTGTGTGTGTGAGTGTGTGATTGTGTGTCCCAATTTGTGTGTATGTCTGTGTTTGGAGAATGTCTCTGTATGTGTGTTTGTGTTTGTGTGTGTGTGCGTGTCTGAGGGTTTGTGTGTGTGTGTGTGTGTGTGTGTGTGTGTGTGTGTGTGTGTGTGTTTGTGTGTGTTCACAGATGCAGTTAGGAAGGATTTCTGCATCAAAGCCTTGAAATGAGTGTGTGTGTGTGTGTGTGTATATGCGTGTGTGTGTGTGTATATGTTTGTGCATGTATGTGTGTGCCTATCTCAGTTTGTGTGTGTGTGTGTATGTATGTGTGTGTGCGTGTATGTATGTGTGTGTAAGTGTATGTATGTTCCGGTGTATTTTATTAACTTCAGGATCTCAGAGAAACATCTAACGTCTCATTTTCTGCCTCATTGAGAACCATTTTTCAATGATTTAGATGATGAAGACATTTCCCATGCAGCTGAAACATCTTCTAAGAGTCCGTAAAGCTGCGCAGGTTGTGGCTGAAGATTAATTTATCACAAGGTCTTTGGGGGTGAGATAGCTGTTCTGATTTAGAACAAGAACATAAAAAAGAATTTTCTCACTTGCTAAATTATCTTTTAAATTGACTAATAATATATATGTAATTCATGGCTCAATTGAGACAGGATCACAACTGAATTTTTACATCATTAAAGTCCCATTATGGCAAATGGTATGCCAGTTTTGGCAAATCCAACACAATAAGTATTTGAACACTCTGCTATTTTGCAAGTTCTCCCACTTAGAAATCATGGAAGGGTCTGAAATTGTAATTGTAGGTGCATGTCCACTGTAAAAGACATAATCTAAAATAAAATATCCAGAAATCACAATGTATGATTTTTTTACTATTTATTTGTATGTTACAGCTGCAAATACGTATTTGAACATCTGTCTATCAGCTACAATTCTGACCCTCAAAGACCTGTTAGTCTGCCTTTAAAATGTCCACCTCCACTCCATTTATTATCCTAAATTAGATGCAACTGTTTGAGGTTGTTAGCTGCATAGCTCCAGTCCACCCCATTCAATCGGTAAGAATCCAATTACTAACATTGCCAAGACCAAAGAGCTGTCCAAAGACACTAGAGACAAAATTGTACACCTCCACAAGGCTGGAAAGGGCTACGGGGAAATTGCTAAGCGGACTGGGGCTCCATGCAAGATCTCACCTCGTGGGTTCTCAATGATCCAAAAAAAGGTGAGAAATCAGCCCAGAACTACACGGGAGGAGCTGGTCAATGACCTGAAAAGAGCTGGGACCACTGTTTCCAAGGTTACTGTTGGTAATACACTAAGACGTCATGGTTTGAAGTAATCCATGGCACGGAAGGTTCCCCTGCTTAGACCAGCACATGTCAAGGCCCGTCTTAAGTTTGCCAATGGCCATTTGGATGATCCCGAGGAGTCATGGGAGAAAGTCATGTGGTCAGATGAGACCAAAATTGAACCTTTTGGTCATAATTCCACTAACCGTGTTTGGAGGAAGAAGAATGATGAGTACCATCCCAAGAACACCATCCCTACTGTGAAGCATGGGGGTGATAGCATCATGCTTTGGGGGGGATTGTCTGCACATGGGACAGGGTGACTGCACTGTATTAAGTAGAGGATGACCAGGGCCACATATTGAGAGATTTTGGGGAACAACCTCCTTCCCTTAGTTAGAGCATTGAAGATGGGTTGAGGCTGGGTCTTCCAACATGACAATGACCCGAAAAACACAGCCAGGAGAACTAAGGAGTGGCTCTGTAAGAAGCATATCAAGGTTTTGGCGTGGCCTAGCCAGTCTCTAGACCTAAACCCAATAGAGAATCTTTGGAGGGAGCTTGAAATAGCGACAGCCCAGAAATCTCTAGAGAAGATCTGTGTGGAGGAGTGGGCCAAAATCCCTTCTGCAGTGTGTACAAACCTGGTGAAAAACTACAGGAAATGTTTGACCTCTGTAATTGCAATTAAAGGCTACTGTACCAAATATTAACATTGTTTCTCAGGTGTTCAAATACTTATTTGCAGCTGTATCATACAAATGAATAGTTAAAAAATCCTACATTGTGATTTCTGGATTTTTTTTGTTGATTATGTCTCTCACAGTGGACATGCACCTACGATGACAATTTTAGACCGTTCCATGATTTCTAAGAGGGAGAACTTGCAAAATAGCTGGGTGTTCAAATACTTATTTTCCTCACTGTATATATGTATGTATGTTAACGCCAAGTTGTGATGTCATGTTGATTTGAAGGATGTTTTTCTCCTCCAAGCTTGTGAAATATTCAGATCACCGACAATGTTCAGCGTGATCTTTGTCCAGAGGCTCGGCTAATTTCCAGTTATTTTTTTATTGCAGAGACTGTGATATTTGTTCTCGTTACACATACACAAAAACACACCTACTGACACACCCACACACAGACACACACACACACACACACAGACACACACACACACACACGCACACAGGTACTAACACACACATACAAACGCACACAAACACACTCACATATATATATAATAATAATAATAGTAACAATAATAATAGTAATGGTAATGATAATGGTAATAATAATAACAGTTAAAAAAAAAACAATTATTGTTATTAATAATACTACTTCTTCTTCTCTGCTGCATTTTCATCAACGAACTCACCCAATCTGCTTATATTTACAAATGTTGTATTACATTATTTACTCTGCATTCTTACATCTCGGCCAGTTAAAGCGGCCAGTCATTCCAACATGCTGACAGCACATTTTCCTCAGTGACGGGAACACATACAACTCACACACACTTCTATCTGGGCAGTCGGTGCGCTATGTGTGCCTCAGCCAACATTTGCTCTGTTTCTGGCCAATCCTACGGAGAAACAGATTTATTTTCATTAATACAGATCTGTTTTTATTTAAAGCGGCTGAACAGGAGCAGTGTGTCTGTGTGTGTGTTTCCTTATAAAGTCATGACGAGTTCTCATAAACGCTCAATAGAAACTCAAACAGGATTAACCCTGCTGTGATCCTCAGGTCAAATTTGACCCTTTAAAAAACGTCAGTATATCAGAAATTTGGCATTTTTAACTAAATTACCACAAAAAATTATGGATTCCATACAACGCTCTTTGCAAATACAATTAATCACTTTCATTGAATTTTGAATGTAAATTGAAATGGTTTCAAATCAGCATCCTTACAAACTCATCCACACAACATACACTCCTCTGATCTTAACTATTAGTCCAAATAATTCATAATTTCTGCTTTTTTAACTCAAATATTAGGTATAATTCTATATAAATGAGGGTTATTGACCATGGATCCAATAAAGTAGTGTAAAACTATTGGTAGTAAGGTGGTGGTTGTGAAATCAAAAAAATAATAATGCATTGAAAATGGCAAATGTTGAATAAATGGTAAAGAGATGACATGTTCTGCTCTGATGAGCATCCACTTATTCCTGCTGTTTAACATTGAAACATAAGGTACAAATTTACAAATATGTACCTTATACGTCAGAAAATCCACACTGAACAATGGAAGGTGCATAAATGTACCTTAAAGGTGCATAATTGTACCTTCAAGATACATTTTTGTACTTTAAACCTCTTTAGAGACACTTGAAAATATATGATTTTCTCGCCTACATTTTTACCCTTAAGAAATTGCTGCAGTTTCCACATGCTTTGGCCCTCTGGGATGACCCTGAGTTCATTGGGAAGTTAACACTCTCAATTTGTTGTTTCTAGTGGCAGTGTGACACTAGGCCTTACTGACACAGAGCTACAGAGGTTAGAACACAGAATTTCTATTTCCGTCCAAGTAAATCATCTGAAAAATTAATAAAAAGCACTACTGTAAGCATATTACATGGGCTATATACTAAAATAGTACCCTAGCCACATGTCCCAACTTAGAACAGAAAAGATCCAGAAAAAAATGAGTTATAAAATTGATTTTATATGAATGTATTTCTACACATATGTCTGTGCGTTTGTCTTATTTCTTATTTCTAAAAAAGCCAAAAAAGTGCTAAATACAAAACTTCTGAAATACAAAAACACATCCACATCACTCACAGATATGCCTGAAAGTACATACATAGATTTATAGAAATAAGTAATCATAATTTGATGAAATGTTGAAATGCCATAAGAAGGCCTTATTTTTGCTTTGAGACAGCTGGAGGCATCACAGGGTAAGGTTTTTCTGGCCATGTCTGGTATCATTCAACTCGTCTTCTTATTGGCTACACAGGGATGCCAGTTTTATGACTTCTTCTTATAAGTGGTTGGATCTACTGTCAATCTTTCCCACGTGGGCCCAATGGCGACTGTGCGATATCATTGGCTTAGCTTGAGGGTATCTCTTGATAGGCTGATGCTATTGGCTGGGAACAAGGTTCATTGGAATCTGCAGACGCCACAGAGTCTATTGGTGTGTTGAGTTGCTTTCTAGCCCGCACAGGGAAAAAGTTACAAGCAATAAAAACGACGAAAATTATGAACTAGAATCTAGATTTCTCCACGTCGAAACTTGGCCAGAAACTACAAGATTGTGAGGGGACCAGATAATTAAGGATTACAAGGCTTGGATATTCTAATCCCTTGGAGTGTTGACGATGTAGGAAAACAAGGTTTTTGTCAATCTTTCACCACTGTGATTAAAGACACGAGGAGACAGGTAGGAAAACACACTCGATTATACTCAAATCTTTCTGTCTTTCTTTACTTCAGAACGTGATTATAACCGCTGTAGGTCACCTTATTGGTTTGTGTGTGGGCTCGATGGAATCATGATACTTTAAGCTTTTAAATGATGTATGGCATGAGTGTGTTTATGACGGTTTAATACTTACAATTTATGAGGAAAGTCAGCACTTACGAAAAACGGCGAGTTTACTTCCCGTGGACGGGACCTGTGGTCCCATCACGTTAAAGGGAACATTTTCTAAGTTTGTACCTTAGGGAACAAAAACGGACCTGTATTGTACCTCTTTTTTGACAGTGTGTGTGTGTGTGTGCGTCTGTGTGTGTGTGTGTTATGGTGTGAGCCTGTGTACGTGCATGTGTGTGCGTCTGTGTCTCTTTTGTTAAGACAGCGGAGCCTGCCGTGAACGGACAGGCTGGTAAGCAGGGGCACCGATGCTTTCCACATCCTCATGGACAATACAGGGGATTTATTCTGAGGAGGGTATAGCTGTTGTGTACTGTGCTTTTAAAACTTTGAATACTTTAGAAAAAAAAAGTTTTGTAAATATTTTTCAATAAAAGGGTTTAAAATTATTTTTTATGTAAGAAAGAAAAAAAGCAGCACTTTACAAAGTACATTACTGAATTACCTTTTGGATCAATTTAAAACACTAAACTTCCAGTAGGAATGATGAATCAAAGAGGAAGCTCAATAAGCCAATGAATAACAACATCTTAGAGATATTTAGGTTTTATTAGCATATGGGTAAAATAAATCAGCATTTTTTGCAAAGTACTCCTGCACAAGGAAATACTGAACATTTTGATTCGGACTGAAAGATGATTCCTTCACTTGCCTCTGTTTCCGGGGCAATGTCTGACCTGTTGAAGGAACATAAAGAATTTGTGTCGGACATTTGATTTACAAATTACATCATGTGGGGGAAGAAAACGTGTATGTTTAAAAATGATCAAAAATAGAATTCTTCCTTGCCAAACGTTGACAGGGACAGCACACAATTAAATTAGTTTCACCATAGCTACATTTATTGTGATCGACAAAAAAAACATTTGGGCTTCCTAAATGTAGGTATTGAAACAATATTGCTTATACTGAGGTTGAAGGAGTAAGTAAAGTTAATTTTCACCTGCCACAACATTCCTGCCGTGCTACAAGCTAACAATCTAACTGTTAGACTTAGCAACAAGCTAACAAGCTAACTGTTAGACTTAGCAACAAGCTACAGAGTAAAATTAGATTTGCGCTATCACCAGTGATACTGTAACTATCGCTATCTTAGTTGTGTAGTTGTGTAAAATGAAACAAATCAAGCAGGGATACTTACATGTCAAGCAGAAATGTGGCTTGTTCTGAATCCGTGTTGAATCCTTCCAGGAGGCGTAGGTCCCTCCACCTCTGAATAGCCGCTTCGATGTTGACCCTTGTTTTATTTCGGGCTCAATTTAATTCTTTCTTTTTAGCTCGCTTTTTGTCATCGGTCTTCTTCTGTTTTATCCGTCTTTGTTTTCTGAGCAGGTGTCACTCGAGAAGTTGGGCAGTGCGTACAGGAGAATGATTGACACTGCTAAGACACTCCTCCTGGCTCTGATTGGCTGTTTCTTTCCGGGAGCGGTGTATTTCTGCAAGTGGCAGTGGGAGCACAGGGAGGAGCCACAGATTATCTGTCTCATATTCAGGACATAGTGACAGTTTTAACAAAAATGTAAAAAATACGTTTTTACAAATGTTACCTACTGAAGCTTTAACCCTTCAGAGATACAACTTTTTAAAACCTATTTAAGACGTTTCTGGTTCCCAGAAACAGCTACAACGTAGCTAGCGCTAAACCAGACTTAAAAAACAGTACTTTTAGCGTGTATCGAGCCAACACATTTTCACATGCAAATCGGTAAGGTATTTGTTTATTTCAATCAACACTAGAGTATTTCATGGTTGGAAAAGTCTAGAGAAGACAAAAATGTAAGCTGACAGATTGTACTCCTGTTCCTCTCCTTCCTTCCTGTCCTCCTCCTCTCAAAGTCTGTCTTATATGAGATAGCTGTTGGTGTTGAGGCCTGAGGTCAGTTGGGAGTCAGACAGTTGGTCAGTTAGTCAGTTAATCCTGACTGATAATTAAAATTTAGCAGCTGAGTCAATCTGAAAAATAACATGAGATCATTACAGTTGTTTGGGCCCTGTGCTACATGTTTATGGGCGTTGCCTAGCGTCTACGTCGGACAACTCTCCTACGTCTGTGTACGTGGGTGGACCTGCGGGTCCTCCTACGTCTGTGAACGGGGCGAGCGGCCTGTCTGCGTCTGCCTGGCATTGTCAAAAAACAACCTGATGGGAGTAACCTGATGGGTCTTTTTTATAGACCCTCATGACGATACTCTGTGATGTCACTGATGATGTCACAGTTTATGTGAGACATCATCATTTATGATCTCACAGAGACAACATACCTCGACTTCATTGATGATGTAACACGCTGCCTTCAGATGGGGTCAGGTAACAAATCCCTAGTGACATCACATTGACTGAGTAACAGGAATTTGACATTGTGAAAGAAACATGAAGCACAAGCATGAAACGACAGTTACCCTGAGTTCCTTTAAGCCATAGAATAATAAAAGAAGTTTATTAAATATTTAACATCAACATCATATTAGGTAAAGAAACCAGAACATGAACTGAGCAAGAACAGCGAGCCATCACTGTAATTTCCCCTTGCGGGATTAATAAAGTACACATTATTATTATTATTACTATTGTTATTATTATTGTTATTGTTGTCAATATTGATGGTTTTGTTATTATTGTTTTCGTTGTTGTTTTTATTTTTATTATTGTTGTTATGATTACAGTTGTTATTATTATTATTATCATCATCATCATCATCTAGTTCAAGTTCAATACCTTATTGCCATGTGAACACAGTTGACAGGAACATAGAAGACACACCATCACACAGACAGTCATTCAGACCAGTAAACAGATGAAAACACTTTGTACTATTGCAACTTCCCATAAAGTGTCTTGTGCAGTCTATAAAGTGCATTTAAATAAGGTGCATTCCTCTGATGAAGGCAATGAATGCGTTCCTCACACAAATCAACAGACTCAATCAACAACAGCAGTGCTTTGGGATTAATTAGTTTGAGACTTGTTTAATAGTATAAAAACAAAATCTCTTTTTCTGGGATTTGGGGGTTGTTTTGTGGCTCTGGTGCTTCCACACTTGGAAAAATAACTCTCCATGGTGTTTTGAGTAAGATCCGGTTTCTGAATGTCCTCTGTCTTTAGTCTCCGGTTGAGACGTCCCACTCTGTAGCTAAAAACAAGTGAGATAAAGATATCGTATTCGTAAAAAAGTGAACACGGAAATGATGTTGCCCATGTTAAAAAAAATATTCTAAATATCGATTTAACTTACCTGGTGGTGGTCAAATAGGGTTTAGTGAATGATTAAAGAATAAAAAATATAATTAAAATAAAGTTCCTTACCTAATGATGACATCACAGTCCATGTGACATCATCATTTCCTATCTCTGACCTCTGATCTTACAACATTGTGCTTTCAGATATAAAAAACTTGATTAGTCCTAGGACAGATTATATCACTTTCATCAATTATGTTGATGTTTTCATTTTCAGACATTCAAGATTCAAGATTTCTTTATTGTCATTCCACAGTACATTGTAGTATGAAATTACGTGCATTTTTAAGTTCACAGCTTAAAAATGTTGCACAGAAATAATTAAAACGCCGTAGAAAAACGAGATATTAGCTATATTATAATACATTTTAATAATAACACATTTCTTTATGGAGCGCTTTCAATTAAAGTGCTTTACAAAAAGAATACTATTAAAATACAAGCAGTACAATACTAATAATCATTATTTGTTATTAATAAAAATAAATAAAAATACTTATATGGGTGTGCAGAGCATTTTAAGTGATACATTTAAATATACAATGTCTAAAAAAACAAAAAAATATAAATATCTAGATATATACACTTGGGAGTATAAATATCCATATTTAAAAAAATTGAGAATAAGGTTCAGTCAGAACAGATAACAGATAAATACGTTATTCTTCTTATCCAGAATGAACACGCTAGATTTATGCTTTAAAATGTTACTAGCGTGTCTTCTGTGTGGTGTATCCGGTTTTTTTTGTATTCCCATGGTAACAGGTTAGAGCTTGCACAAGGCCTGCGTGACACGCACCCATGCTTAAGTTGATAAAAAAAAAACAAAAAAAAAATCTTTTGGATGTTGATTTTAATGCCCTATTACAAAAAATGTATGAAAATCCAATCTTCAAAGACACAAATTTTCTTAATGAATGAATAATGTATCATAGATAAAGAAATGTTCTTCCTTAAAATACAGTGGGCATAAGTACACACCCCCATGTTAAAATACAGGGGGCGTACGTATACCCCTGTTGAAGCTATTACACTGATTTTAGTTTTCTCCTTTTCACATGCATGTGATTTATAAGTATACTGATATGTGTATTTAGATAATGCTGATTACAATTAATATTGAATATGTTGATGTGATGTTAACAATAATGATGATGATGTCAGGGGGTGTTAACTCTATATTTAGACCTCACCTGAGCCAGGTGTGCCGGTGACTAGAGAGCGGAAGGAAAATTAATTTTCAACCGCATTTTGTGAGACAAGCGTTTATCTCTTTGTTTAAGATAAGTTTATTTATGTTTCTGTTGCAGTTATAGAATAAAGAAACGGATTATTGTGACACTACAAACGCGTTGTTTTACTGACCGCTCCTACAATAAGTTGAAAATTAATCCATCGGAACGCGAGTAGAGACGCCAGCCAACGTGGAGATGAGTGAATGAGACCGGAGTCAGTGTCTTATACGGGATTGATCTGGACTGCTGCCAGGATCTGATTTCTCCGGTACCGTGAGTACACGAGCGACAGCGCTGTTTCCTGAACCTGGTTACGGTCAAACACTCAGAAGTGATAAACGAATGAATGAGGTGTTTGATAAGCAGACAGACAAATCTATGAGACTGCTTCTAAACTACCAACTCACTAAAACTGTAGCTGCACACCGCGGGTCTACGTCTCCACACGGAAAGAGGAAAACCTCAAAGTGACGCTCAGTTATGAATGAACATATCACAAGCAGAGGGGAATAAAAGTACAAGGTCTACATGAGGAAAATGTTTCCAAAGATAAAAGGATACGCTCATGGAAATAAA
>NC_048417.1:24736009-24737412 GCF_013103735.1 Etheostoma cragini | reverse complement strand
TGCTTGCTTGATTAAAGGTCATATGAGTAAAGAATGCAAGAAACGTCTCACGTGTCGTTCCTGTGAGAAGAAACATCCAGCTGTCCTTCATATAGAGAACTTTACTCCAGGAAATCCAAAGCCAGCAGTTAAGCAGGATTCAGACAACAGGAGCAATAACATTGCTAAAGTGTCATCAGGAGCACAAATTGCTATGGTGTCATCGACAGCACAAACAGAAAACAGAACCACAGACTACAAGCTAGCAGTGGTACCCGTAAGGATAAAGGCACATAAAGGTAGCTGTTCAATAGAAACCTATGCGTTTCTAGACCCTGGAAGCAATGCTACTTTCGTCACGGAGAAACTGATGGAACAGTTGTCTGTCAGAGGAAAGAAAACAGAGATCCTACTCCAAACGATGGGTCATGAGAAGCCTGTGAAAACCCATGCAATGAGAGGACTGGAAGTATGTAGCCTTGATGGCAATAGTTTTATAGAGCTTCCTGAGGTTTTCACACAAAACGCCATTCCTGTTAGTGAAGAAAATATTCCTACAGAAATGGATATAAAAGGATGGCTTTACCTAAAGGATGTCCACTTAAGATCCATCAAGGCAGAAGTGGGCCTATTGATCGGTGCAAATGTCCCAAAGGCTATGGAGCCACTGAGAGTGATCAATAGCCAAGGAGAGGGGCCTTACGCAGTCCTAACACGTCTAGGTTGGACTATAAATGGACCCCTCTGCAGTACTGGATCCATGGATGAGCACGGTCAACCTCGGATAACGTCCAACAAGATATCGGTGGTTAAGCTGGAAGAGCTTCTTGTACACCAATACAATCAGGACTTCTCAGAGCTGGCCTACAATGAAAAACAAGAAAACTCATTCAAAGTAAAGAAATTCTTACATATAATGAACAGCTCGGTCAAAAGAAAAGACGGCCACTATGAAATACAACTTCCGTTCCGTCAGGATAACATCAGCCTGCCAAACAACAGGACAGTGGCTGAACAAAGAGCACTGAGTCTTGCCCGCAAATTCCAGAAAAACGAAGCCTTTTGGAAGGACTACAATGGCTTCATGAGTGATGTCTTGAGAAAAGGGCATGCAGAAAGAGTGCCAGAGGAACAACTCCCCCGCAAAGATGGTAGACTGTGGTACATCCCTCACCATGGTGTCTACCACAAAAGTAAAAGGACAATACGAGTAGTGTTTGATTGTACCTCTTCATTTCAAGGAACTTCCCTGAACTCTGAGCTGCTACAGGGTCCCGACCTTACGAACACCTTGTTGGGTGTACTCCTTAGATTCCGACAAGAACCAGTAGCAGTGATGGCGGACATTGAATTCAATTCAATTCAATTTTATTTATAGTATCAATTCATAACAAGAGTTATCTCAAGACACTATACAGATAGAC
>NC_048417.1:24727915-24735909 GCF_013103735.1 Etheostoma cragini | reverse complement strand
TTAGTGTATCTCGGCCTGAGCGGGAGGCTATGGAGAGGTATATCAGGGAATCACTTTCGTCTGGCATAATCCGTCCTTTGTCATCCCCGGTGGGGGCGGGGTTCTTCTTTGTGGAGAAGGACAAGTCACTGAGCCCCTGTATAGACTATCGGGGGCTCAACAACATCACTGTTACAAATATCCCCTGCCATTAATAAATTCCACTTTTGAGCCACTACACGGCGTCGTGATCTTCACCAAGCTAGATTTGAGGAATGCCTATCACCTCGTTCGTGTCAGGGAAGGTGACGAGTTGAAGACTGGCTTCAACACTCCCCTGGGGCACTTCGAGTACCTGGTCATGCCGTTTGGACTTACCAATGCTCCAGCTGTCTTCCGGGCACTGGTCAACGAGGTTTTAAGGGATTTTATCAACCGTTTTGTGGTGGTTTACCTGGATGACATCCTTGTTTTCTCCTCCTCTCTCTCCAAGCATGTGTGTCATGTCCAGCAGGTTCTCAAACGACTTCTGGAGAATAGACTGTACGTCAAGGCCGAGAAATGCTCCTTCCACCAGCACTCGGTCCCGTTCTTGGGGTTCGTGGTCGAGAGTGGAAAAGTTTCGGCTGACCCTGAGAAGACCAAAGCTGTCACCGACTGGCCTACGCCTACCACACGTAAGCAACTTCAGCGCTTTCTGGGTTTCGCTAATTTCTACCGCAGGTTCATCCGTGACTTGAGCTGTGCGGCGGTCCCTCTGACTAAGCTCACGTCCCCCAAAATTCCCTTCCACTGGTCTCCTGCTGCTGAGCATGCCATGTCCACGTTGAAACATCTGTTTACTATACCGCCTGTACTCAAACATCCCGACTGCTCACTCCAGTTTGTGGTGGAGGTGGACGCGTCTGGGGTGGGGGCAATACTGTCTCAACGCTCCACGTCAGACCAGAAGCTCCACCCTTGTGCCTTCATGTCGAAGAAACTGTCAACTGCTGAGCAGAATTACAACGTGGGGAACCGGGAGCTGTTGGCGGTTAAGCTGGCCCTGGAGGAATGGCATCACTGGCTCGAGGGTGCGGAGCTGCCGTTCGTAGTGTGGACGGACCACAAAAACCTGGCCTACATCCAATCTACAAAGAGACTGAACTCACGTCAAGCCAGGTGGGCCTTGTTTTTTGGTCGGTTCAATTTCACACTTACCTACCGCCCAGGTACACGCAATGTTAAACACGACGCTCTGTCACGTCTGTTTGACCGCACCGAGGACTCTTCTGAGCCGGAGTCAGTGCTGTCATCCTCTTGGGTTGTTGCCGCCGTACGCTGGGAGATCGAGTCTCTGGTGAAGGCCGCTCAAGCTACGGATCCTGGACCCGGAGACGGCCCCCCCGATCGGCTCTTCGTTCCGCAGCCCGTGCGGTCTCGGGTATTACATTGGACACACACTGCACGTTGTGCCTGCCACTCTGGCGTACAACGAACTCTGACTCTGCTGAGGCGACATTTCTGGTGGCCGTCGGCGGAAGCCGATGTCCGGGCCTACGTGGCAGCCTGCACCGTCGGCGCTCGGGGAAAGGCCTCCCACCAACAGCCTGCTGGTCTACTGCAGCCACTCCCGGCCCCCAGCCGTCCCTGGTCGCATGTGGCCCTGGATTTTGTCACGGGCTTGCCCGTTTCTGGAGGTAATGACACTATTCTTACTGTTGTGGACAGGTTCTCTAAATCTGTCCATTATGTTGCATTACCAAAATTACCTACAGCCAGTGAAACAGCTGACCTCGTTGTCCAACATGTTTTCCGTCTCCATGGAATTCCTGTGGACATTGTGTCCGATCAAGGCCCACAATTCATTTCCAGAGTGTGGAAGGAGTTTTGTTCTGCCCTAGGTGCGACCGTCAGCCTCTGTTCCGGATTCCATCCCCAATCCAACGGTCAAACTGAGAGGGCCAACCAAGACCTGGAAACCGCTCTCCGCTGCGTAGCCGCCCAGGAGCCCACCGCCTGGGCGTCTCTCCTGCCGTGGGTGGAGTACGCCCATAATTCACTCACCTCCTCGGCCACCGGACTCTCCCCCTTTGAGGTGGCTTTGGGGTACCAACCTCCGTTATTTCCTGCCCAGGAGAGGGAACTGGCTGTGCCGTCCGTGCAGGACCACCTACGTCGCTGTCATCAGGTTTGGGTCACGGCTTGTGAGGCCTTGCTTCGGACCACGGAGCGGTCCAAGGCGGTGGCAGACGTGCACAGGATCCCAGCACCCCAGTTCCAGCCAGGCCAGGAGGTGTGGCTGTCATCCCGGAACGTGCCGCTGCGCACCGAGTCACGGAAACTCTCCCCGCAGTACTTGGGTCCGTTCGTGGTCGAGGCCATCATCAACCCCTCGGCCGTCCGGTTGAAGCTGCCCGCTGCCATGAGGATCCACCCAACCTTCCACATTTCCCAGTTGAAGCCGGTGTTGTCCAGTCCCCTTTGTCCTCCTGCTGACCCTCCTCCGCCGGTCAGGCTTATTGAGGACCATCCAGCTTACACAGTCCGTCGGCTCCTGGACGTTCGGCGGCATGGCAGGGGATTTCAGTACCTGGTCGACTGGGAGGGCTACGAGCCTGAGGAACGGTCATGGATCCCACGGCGGTTTATCCTGGACCCTCAATTGGTAACCGATTTTTATCTGTCCCATCCGGATAAGCCTAGGCCGCCAGGTGGCGTCCCTTTAGGGGGGGGGGGGGGGGCTCTGTTGTGGTTTTGCTGCCTTTTGTGTTCCTTTCCCCAGTGTGTCTGTGTTGTGTCGTCTGTCCACCACATGAGGGCGTCCTAGAGGGAATGGTCTGCCAGCACAGCTGCACCACATCACCATTACCCGTCTACCTGCACAGCTGCTTCTCGTCATCATCACCACCACCACAGTATTTATACCCGGGCTGACCACCTCTTCAGCGCCAGTTCGTTACATACTTCCAAGTGGTAACTAGGCCAGTCACTTAGTATCGTTGCTCTACTAAACTTTGCTACTGAATAACTTTGATTTTTGTTCCGTCACAGATATTGTGTTCCGTCACCACTCTGTGCAGCTTCCCCGGACTGTATTACCACTTACACCTTCACCATCTCCTGTCCTTTGGTTTTTGTGTGTTTTTTTTTAGTGGATTAAACCTTTTTGTTACCTTTTCCTGTCGTCCTGTCTTGTTCTCTGTTCGGGTCCAACTGAACCCTCAACAGTCAGGGCCGCTTATACTCTGCTCTTGACTGGCTAGTAGTCCTTACCTAGCTACTGCACATGTGCGACTCCCAATAAAGATGTAACAGAAGTGAGACGTCTCACTCTGTAGCTCAAACAGAGACCTAAACACAGGGTGAAAACAGGATCTGCAGCAGTGTGCAGTAGAACCAAAAACTTTTGTGTTTTGAAAATGAAACCATGGAAAAACCTATTCCTGTACAACCTTAGAATAATTATGAACCTGAAAATTAGCAGAAAATGGGTGCTTTAACACCACAGTAGCTTAAAACAACAACCCTTCAGTACTCCCTACCTGCAGCAGATGACCAATCATAGAAGGCCGGATAGCAAAAGGCTAATTTCTCTAAAATATTGTTCATAAATCTGTGTTAGTGAGCACTTCACCTAACAGGTGTGGCACATCAAGATGCTTAGACAGCATTATAATTGCACAGGTGTGATTTAGACTGGCCACAGTTAAAGGCCACTCTAAAATGTGCAGTTTTACTGTATTGGGGTGGGGGTACCAGTCAGTTGTCCTCTGTGTCTCGTTCTGTATGTGTGTCTTTCTGTCTATCTTTGCCTATGTGTCTCTGTCTGTCTGTCTGCCTGTTTTTCCCTCTGCGTCTATGTCTGCCTGTGTCTCTGTCTGTCTTTCCCTCTGTGTCTCTGTCTGCCTGTGTCTCTGTCTGTCTGTCTTTCCCTCTGTGACTCTGTCTGTTTCTCTGTCTGTCTGTGTCTATCTTTTTCTATGTCTTTCTCTTTCTTTCCATCTGTCTCTCTGTATCTGTCTGTCTGTCTGTCTTTCCCCTCTGTCTGTCTGTCTGTCTTTCTTTATTTCTCCCTTTGTCTGTCTGTATCTCTCTTTCTGTCTGACTTTCTCTGTGTGTCTTTCTCTATGTGTCTCTGTCTCTGTCTGTCTGTATGTCTTTCTCTCTGTGTATATGAAGTGTTGGTGCAGTCTGTGACAAAGCTCGGTTGTCATAGAGGATTTCTCCCCTGTGCGTCTGTCTTTCTCCCTGTCTCTGGGATTGTTGTCTCTGGGATTGTTGTCTCTGAGGTATTGACCTGACCCTACTGAGTGTCTCAGGATCAATCTGTGTTTGACACCTAAAGCTCGGGGACATGCAGACACTTAACACCACTGTTGTTTAAATGCAGGCTTGCTGCCTTCCCTGAAAAGAACTGATCGAAGCTGTTGTCTCTCCAGCATCAGAAAGTACAAAGACTTTGTGTTGAAAGGTCTGGTTTTTTGTGGACAGCAGGGCTGTAACCATGACAACGTGAGGGCCCTCATTTATCAACCGTAAAATCCAGCGCACATATGAGCGGAGAAATCACAACGACAGGCTTCATGTGGGATTCATGAAGTGTTGGCATCACACCAATCAGAACGGCCGTGCATTGATAAATATACATTGACAAATATACATTGATATATATCAATGTATTACTTGTAGGGAAGCAAAGCAAGTGCATTCTGGGAGTTGTGTTTCATACGTAATACCTTTTCTGTCTTTTCTTGGTCTAGAAGGCACCAATTAATTGTGAGGGAAGTAATATTCAGTTGGTTTTAATATACAATTTAATTAATTTAATGTATTCTCTTTATTTATCCCCTATGGGGAAATTACAATTTACACATACAGGTGTGTGTCTGCTATATATCTAATGGAGAGATGTCAGGGGGGGGCTGCCAGTGCTAGACCGGCGCCCAGAGCAGGGTTTGGTGCCTTGCTCAAGAGCACCTAGGAGGTGAACTGGCGCCAGCTACCATTCCATACTCCGTACTTTGGTCTAGACTGGGACTTGAACCAGCGACCCCTCCGGTTCCCAACCTAACTCCCTGCAGACTGAGCTAATGCCCCCCCAAGAGTCCTAACGCAGTCCCCCACTACCAAAAATGATTTAATGTATACTTTTAATTTAATTTATACTATTTATTTTAATTTAATTTGTTCTGTTAAGTATGCAGTCGAGATTCCCACATAACCGGCGTGTCACAACAGTCAACCTCGCCCTGGGTGAACCACCTATTTATGGCTAGATGGGAGAAATTCATACGTAGCTTTAAGAAACCAACAAAGAAAATCCCAGCAAACCCTTTCGTTATTCTTTTCCTGGCACCATTTATCTTAACCAGCTGCTGAGTGTGTTCACTGGAGACAACGGGGAGACTGAGGCTACATTCACACTCACAGCGCTACGTTTTGGTTTGTTGAGCGTTAAGTTTGACAGACGGCGCTCAGACACAGAAGGAGCTGTCAATCAAATCCAAAGAACGGGCTTGAGTAGGCAAATAAGACCATCTGCAGAATAAACTGTGGAAACTGCACAACATTGTGTGTGTGTGTGTGTGTGTGTGTGTGTCTTGTGTGTGTGTGTGTGTCTGTATGTGTGTATTTGTGTGTGTGTGTGTGTGTGTCTTGTGTGTGTCTGTATGTGTGTTTTTGTGTGTTTGTGTGTGTGTGTGTGTGTGTCTGTCTGTGTTGCTGTCCGTCTGTCTGTCTGTCTGTCTGTCTGTGTGTATGCATGCGTGAGTGTGTGTGAGTGTGTTACAGTCCACTGTGTAAATTTACAGATAAATCCGCTGCTGTCTGGTTGTTGTGATGTGGTGTGATTCAGCTGCCATGACAACAGCTGCTGTCCCTATTGCTCCTGACTGACATTGATTGGCTATGATTGGCTGCCCAACTCCTGTCAAGGAGCAGGAAGCGGCTGTAATTGGCTGTGACAGCAGAGCAGAGGGAGGCAGATGCTGTCACTGGACAACGCAACCCACAGGGCAGCCAGCGTACTACACGTCTGCGTGTTTGCTTGGATTCCTATCTCTGTGGGGACCGAGTTGAGCGGCAGAGGGACAGACCGGGAGGACCCCTTTGTGGTCACTTCCTTTTAGGGTGAGGGTCAGAGTCAGGTCAGTCTCACATAGGCAGACCCTCCTCCACAGCGCCGCAAAAGAAGGTCTGTCTTGTTTTATCGTCCTTGCGTCCTAGTTTCCCCCCCGGTCTTGTGTAGTTCCTGTCTTGTGTTCCCCTTGAATGTCTGTATGTTCTGTTTTCTGTTCAATTTTGATCGTCTTGTCTTTAGTTTTACTTCCTGTGTCTTTCCATACGCATCCAGTAGCAAGACAACAATAACACCACACACATGTCACACATACAGCATACACACATATACACACACACAAGAATAAAAATCACTCACGGAAATGCAAGGACCATGATAAGGTGAGATAATATGGCAGACTGTGTGTAATGATGAGTGAAACAGTGAAAACGTGCAGTAGATGACAGTAACGTGTGTGGGGCAGCACTGTTTGTAACTGGTCTGTTGTTTAATTTCTTATACTGCAATGTAACTTTTGTTTTCATACTTTATTTTGACTGTTTTTAACTGCAATGTAACTTTTGATATTTGAATCTTTTTTTAAATAAAAGCTGCCTCGCCTTGTATAAAGTTTCCTCGTTTTTCAGGATAATTTCCCGCATTCAATTCCTGCTTTAGCTATGACATCTTTTCCAAAATGTCTCTGTGAAATTCTCCCTAATGCTGCAGCCATTTCTCATTGTAGTGGACAGAAATGAGTCCTGCAGCATCTGGATGATCAGCCGAGCAGAGAGCATCTGAATTTAACAAGTCCCGTTGGGATGGAGTCTGTGTTTCCTCCACCGTCCGCTTCATTAGGACCCTTTTTGTGTCTTTAAGAGTGAGTCAGAAGGAGGGAGACCCTCAGAGCGAATAGCCAATAAAAGGAGAGCAATGAAGCAGAAATGAACTTCTTTATTAACCATGACTGTTTGTCCCTCTGGGTCTTCCACATGTCCCAGAAGCCGGTCACAAAGCGGTGTGATGTGTTTTCACACCTATGGCTCACAACCCTCCTGGGCAGTCTATCTCACCAAGTGGCAAGAAGGAATTCTCACCAAGTGGATGTTTGGAGAGACTGGAAGCTTTTTATTTTTCATGTGGAAAACCGCAACTCCGAAACTTCCAGAGCGTCCCTTCAGGCAGCAGCAGCCCATTAAAGATCTTCTCAGGCAGGGAGCTACTGGTCTCGCATTACCAGACCTTCCTCCACAGTGCTGCACAGGAAGGTCTGGCAAGTCCACTCAGCATTCCTGCCACGGTGCCGCTGCTAAATAGGCTTAGGAAGGAACTTTTTAAGTAGTTTTAGTCGTCAGCAGAAAACTCAGATTGGACAGATAGTCGAGCTAGCTGGATTTAGCCTGCTGAGATCTGAGGGGCAGGTAGTCACAGTCCTCAGAAATCAGCGCAGGTTAGAGCACCAACACAGAGACAGAGGATGGGGACAGACATCTGGAGGAAGGTCCGTCAGTGAAAAGAGTGCATAAAAGGATATAGACAATAAGAATGAGAATAAGACCCAATCAGGAGGACAAACATTGGTGTCAGTGTTGGTGTTGCCAAAGGTCTCTAAGAGCAGGAGGAAAGAGAGGGGGAAATGCCAGAGAGGGGGAATGAGAGGGGGAAACACCAGAGCAAGGGGAATAAGTGGGGGAAATGCCAGAGCAGGGAGAATGAGAGGGGGAAACACCAGACCAGGGGGAATGAGAGGGGGACATGCTAGAGCAGGGGGAGTGAAAGGGGGAAACGCCAGAGCAGGTGAGAATGAGACCAAAAATAGTAAGATAAGATAAGATAATTTGTTTATTAGTCCCCAATGGGGAAATTATTGCACTACACTCTGTGTACACACTTTTTTTTAGTACTCACACACAGGCCTGAAATACACACACATGCTCAGGACCTATACATGCACTATACATGGAGAGATGTCAGA
>NC_048417.1:24720363-24727815 GCF_013103735.1 Etheostoma cragini | reverse complement strand
GAATATGTTTTCTGAGTAAGATCAATTTGTGTTTGACAGAAACTGCCCGTCGGCACGGCAGTGTGTGTCTGTTTGAGTTTGAGATCAGTGTATCTGAAGTCTTATTATGCTCGGACAACTTATTTATGTTCGGCCTCGTCGCAGTTTCACTCGATCTCAACCATTCAACCCGGCTGATCTGTGTGTGTGTGTGTGTGGGTGTGTGTGTGTGTGTTTGTGTGTGTGTGTGTGTGTTTGTGTGTCTTTGTGTGTTTGTGTGTGTCTGTATGTCTGTCTTTGTATCAGTTTGTGTGTGTCTGTGTAAGTTTGTGTCTGTATGTATATCTCAAAGGAGTCCTTCTAACCCCATCTGTACCGAGAGTGAACTCTGCCTCACGTGTTTACCATGTTGAACAAGAGACACGGTATAAATATAATAAAGTAGTTGTTGACAGACATCCAGCAGCACTCACATTAATCCAGTTTGTCAGGTTGTAATCAATTCAAATGAGTTTCTGAGGATTCTCCTAAGCTGCTGAACCCAAATGACACAACGCAATGACTTATCGATGCTTCAGCACCGATTACCTCAGACAACATCTCATCTTGTTTGGACTCTTTTTTCTTTTTTTTTTTTTACCTTGGATGGATATCTAATTTTCCTCCAGGGCCCTGCAGTGATCATTGCTTATAGGTTTAAAGGGTAACTTGGATTGCCTTTTAACTTGGGACCTTTTTCTTGTGTCTTTATGTCTTGGTGACACAATCTTTGACGTTTGATCCAGTATTAAGCAAAGCCGCCGAAAAAGCTGCAATGTAACGTCAGTGGATGCACCTTCAGAAAGCGTCCGCTAATAGTTCTGTTGTTGCCGCTGACAGACTCAAATTATTATTCTATGTATCTGACAACATTATAGAAAGGATCCCTACAGAGAGAGACCTTTTAGTTAAAGAATAAGATCCTTTTAATTTAACCAGAAAAAGGTCTGAAAGCTCCATCCCAAAACCCACCAGAACCCCATGTAAATAATCTGTACTTTATTATCGTAAAACACACTTCATTCAGAGTCAACAGAAACAAAATTAACAAAAACTACCAAAAGCCATCTTGGTTCATCTTTCCACTGCTTCAACAATCACCTCTCTGGTTTGATTGAAATTAACTCTTAATTCACCCATTTACATGTGGATATATGCTGGCTCTACAAACTCTAAAAGTAGTGATTATTTACATGGAGTCTGGTTGACATATGCTGACTCTATACATGCTAAAAGTAGTGATTATTTACATGGAGTCTGGTGGAGATATGCTGGGCCTGTACACGCTAAAAGTAGTGATTATTTACATGGAGTCTGGTGGAGATATGCTGGGCCTGTACACGCTAAAAGTAGTGATTATTTACATGGAGTCTGGTGGAGATAAACTGGGCCTGCACACTGTAAAACTACTGATTATTTATACGGAGTCTGGTGGGTTTTGGTAATGGTAATCACGGGGCTTTGAATTGATTCATTAATAATTCTATTTGCTAATTTCCTCATTCTGCCTATAAATGATGAATTAATACTTTTGACAGTTACCTTTTTAATCTGTTGATTAAAATGCGAAGTAAAAAATGCCAGTTATAATTGCTTTTTTTCTTAAAATTATCAGTTAATTAATTTATTACAATTTACGTTGTGATTATTCCAAGAGTCAGGAACGCTGGAAACTCTTGAGATAGTAACTTCAGCGAGGAAAAATGTGATGTGAAACTTGAACAGGATGTCACCATCTTATAAAAGTCATGAAGCCTTTTTTAATGCAGCGTGCACAGCTGTAATCAGATTGGAGCGAATGGTAAATGGATGGAGGCTCCTGTCTGCTAATAACATGTTCCAGCATGTTAATCAAATAACATACTATCACTTCACCAGCTGGAGCCAGAGGGGGACATTACATGTACGTTTCGCTAGGTAATTTCCCCTCTTATCTGTCTACATTAGGATTACACGGATAACAGATGTTCACCCATCTCAGCTATTAAAAATCCTGAGGTTTTTTTTTACCCGCTATCATCACACTTAATTCCCTTTTTCATTCCCTTTTATTTTTTTATTTTAATTTACATAGGTGGACCGTTCCATGCAGCAGGTTGTGAAAAATGAAAATGGAACTCATGAGCAGAAAATGTAACGTTTGGCTGTACTTTCAGACAAAAGAAGGCGATTCAAGTTTGTTTGTTTTATTCGGATCCCCATTAGCTTAGCATAAGCTAAAAGCTATTCTTTCTGGCGTCTTGCAATCTGTTCTTTTGACTTTTTATGGCATCACAACACAGACATAACATTTGAAAATACAAATCATAATTAAATCTTACAGTTAACCCAGTTAATAAAATAAAATAAAATAAATAAACTACTCCAAATCGATCTATTTTAAGTAGGGCTGGGCAAGTTAACGCGTTATTATTGCGTAAACTAATTATTTAATTAACGCAGACAATTTTTGTGTTGCGCGTTAACGCAGTTTTTGTTATTTCTTTATTATTGTAAAAGTTTGTTGCTCACAGGCTTTGTAAGATCTGAGACAGTGACCAATGACTGATGTCTCATTAAAGCATGTATTACATCTCGTCATACGTCTCCTGTCCTCATGTTTTAATTAGGCATACATATTCAGACGGGACATTTGACCCCCGCAGAGATCATTATTCAATATCACAATATCGCGTCATTATTTTATATCTGACCTGCGGCCTTTTGATTTCATAATAACTGCAGAGCCCTCTTCTGGGAGTGTAACTGTGACACTAGGTTGTGTAAAGTATTAAGATTTAGTCTTAATAAAGATGAATGAAGTATAAAAGTATAATGTAGTCACTTTTTTTCACTCATGTTATCTATATAGAAATAAATTGCAATATCCAGCCTCCAGAAGAAGTAGGGGAGTTATAATAATAACACGAGAATGAAGTGATAATATTATTTACACTAAAGCACGATGTAAAGACAATAAAGTTATTAAATTACAAAGGTTTCTTTGATTCAATTACATTTCTTATGTCCCAAGGCTTGGACACTGAGGACAAGCCTGTCTCTCTCAGAGAGAGACAGAGAATTTTTTTTTTTTGATTTTTCAAAAAAACTTTATTTTACCAAATCAACACCACAAGTACTTCATCAATAATAAATAGAGCCATAAGAAATCTTTGCACATCAACAAAACGGAAATTTACAAAACAGTCATCCACATGTCTACCTGAACACACCGTTAAACACCAAACCTCCTCCTATAGCGGAGCATAAGGCGTCCTTATAACACCACCGGTTCCTAAACACGTCAATGTCATTCATAGCTTTATAAAATCTAAAATCAACCCAGACCCTGGCTTTTACCAGAGAAATGAAAACAGGAAGTGCTTTCTGTCCCGACCTGTCCTCCACTCTATGCTTCCTGCTGCTATAGATGGACATCTTGGCCTCTCCACCAATCAGATTAAGCACCTGCCAGCTAGACGCACCCGCTTGTCTATAGCCTGCTCCAAAAATGAAAGCAACTGCAGACCACAACACACCAAAGCTCAGAAAAACAGTCTTCAGCACCTTGAACAGCGGCCAGAGTCTCCGGCATTCGTAAAAGCAGTGAAACACCGTCTCTACATGTCCACAGAATGGACATCCATTCAAAGTCATTGGGTTGAGAACAGAAACGAAAGCATTCACAGCGATGGCGCCATGTAAAATCATCCACTGTAGATCCCCAGTCCTCTTCGGCAGAGGGGATTTATACAGAACCCAGAAGGCAGGTTTAACACCACTGTCCACTCCCAGTCTCTGTCTCCACACCGTGTCCACTCTACCGTCCAGTTTATACCTGTTCAGGTATTTCACACAACACCTGTACACACCCTTCCCTGTGACAGTATACAAGTCCACAACCTTAGAGTCTGTCACAGTTAAAAAATCCCCAGAAAATCCATCCAGTTTAGGAACAAATCCCAACTCTGGAAAAGGATCGCTCTTATCAGGACTGTCGACCCCAGCACAGTAATCCAGGAGTATCTGACGTTCTCCCACCGTCAGTCTCTCAGTCCACCTCCGTAAAAGAGTCCTGGTCTGGCGAAGAGACCTCTGCCCCAGAAGAGAAGCCACAGCCGATGTATCAGTCAGCCCCGACCCTGCCACCTCCACAATTCTTCTCAGGGTGACCGCTCCAGCAGTGCATAGCATGTTGGTGAGGCCCGGTGTTCCGCAGTCCTGAACGTCCATCCTGGCCCCATGGCTGACGGGCTCCTCCAACAGCCAGTGCAGAGAGCACGTAGGCTCAAGTCTCTTCCACTCAAAAAAGTTCCAAACCTTAAAAAGCAACTGATAAAAAGGAGATAACCCACAAAATTTCATAAACTTAAAACCCATTAAAAACAGAGCGGTGTCTAACCCCAGACCAGCCGTCCGCCCAGACCAGCCGTCCGTCTTAACAAACTACTTGTCACATCTCTCCAAACCAAGTCTTGTGGACCCATGAGATATTTACAAACAAACTGCAACCTGAAAGTTGCCACCCTACTTTCTACATGTGCTAGGCCGTGCCCACCCTCCTCCTTTGGTAAAAATAAAACACCCTGAGACACCCAATGTAACTTGTCCCAAAAGAAATCCACCAACAAGGCTTGCACCCTTTGAATGAGCCCTTTTGGGTGCTCCATACAAGCCACAGAGCAGACGCCACCAGGTTATTAATATTCAACGCTCTACCTCTAAACGACAGTTGAGGTTTCCACACACATTTCCACTTACTCAGTCGTCCTTTCACCTTTTCTACTACTCCCTCCCAGTTCTTGTTGACTACAGTCTCATTTCCAAGGTACACACCCAGATATTTAACACCATCTTTCTTCCGCACCAGACCTCCTGGAAGGCTGGGCAGACCCCCCGTCCAACTCCCAACTGCTAGCGCTTCACTTTTACCCCAATTAACCCTAGCGGCTGATACCGTCCCAAAATCCTCGACAATAGAATGCAATGTGTTCACAGCTCCCTGATTTCCAACAAAAACAATAACATTGTCTGAATACACAGAGCGAGTACAACATTGCAGAGAGAGGACAGCCCTGCCTCACCCCCCTACACACCTTGAAAGGGGCACTCAGGCCGCCATTGATTTTCAACACACTCTCAATGTCATGGTACAAAACCTTGATCATAGCTATAAGACACGGACTGAGGCCGAAAACTTCCAGAATCTTCCAGAGATAGAGGTGCTAAACCCGGTCAAAAGCCTTTTCCTGATCCAAGGAAATAAGACCAGTGTCAATACCCAAAGAACCAGAGACGTCCAAAATATCTGTAATTAAGGACACATTGTCAAGGATGGACCTACCAGGCACACAATATGTCTGGTCCACATGGGTCACCATCTCCATCACACCTCTCAGTCTGTTGGCCAAAGCCTTTGACAGGATCTTATAGTCCGTGCAAAGAAGAGACAGGGGACGCCAGTTCCCAATCTCTTGCGGATCCCCTTTCTTGGGTAAGAGAGTTATTAAATGTAAATGTAAATGTGCTGTATTTATATAGCGCTTTTCCAGTCTTAACGACTGCTCAAAGCGCTTTTTACATCAACAGGATACATTCACCAATAACACACATTCATACACTGTGGCCGGGGCTGCCGTACAAGGTGCCACCTGCTCATCAGATAAACACTCACACACATTCACACTCCGATGCGCAGCACCGGGGCCAACTCGGGGTTCAGTGTCTTGCCCAAGGACACTTTGACAATGACTGCAGGGGCGGGGATTAAACCGTCAACCTTCCGATTGGCAGGCAGCCGCTCTACCACTGAGCCACAGCCGCCCATTACCGCCCTCCTGCAGCTCGTTGGCAGCAACATATCAAGAAAACTCTCGTTAAAAACTGACAACAGATCTCCACCCAAGTCTCTCCAGAACTCCCTGTAGAACTCCACCGGGATCCCATTAATGCTGGGTGCCTTGCCCCCCTCCATACTTTGCAGGGCCATGTACAGCTACTGCAGAGCCAGAGGTTCTTCAAGCTCAATGTTCACGTCCGCCGGGACTTTTGGCAAACCTGCAGAGAAGGACTCAAACAGCTCTACATCGTCTCTGTACTCACTGCTGTAAAGTCCAGAGTAAAAATCCACAGGCACGCCTCCTGATCTCCCCCGGCTCTCTGGGTTCTCGTCCAGTAGTAGAACGTAGAGCATGAATAGCTCTGCTCTGCCCATTTTTCTTCTCCAGCCCAAAGAAAAAACTAGTCGGTGCATCCATAAGCTTCACAGTCTGAAACCGGGACTGGACCAATGCCCCTTGAACCCTGGTGCCTAGTAGGTCCTTAAGGGCAGACTTTTTCGATTGGAGATCTTCAACATGACCCCTAATTCCAGTGGAATCTACCGAAGTTTGCAATTCCACAACTTCAATCTCCAAATCTCTCATTGACCCGGTGATGTCCCTCGTGACATTGAGAGTGTATTGCTGACAGAGCTGTCGTATCTCTACTTTCCCGCAATCCCACCACTGCCTCAGAGAGGTAATATCTGGTTTCCTGGTGGCATAAATACTCCAGAAAAACCTAAACACACTCTTAAAATTAACATTGCTCAACAGTGTAGCATTAAAATGCCAAAAAGCACTTTTAGGTTTGATATGGGAAATCAACACATTGCACATCACCAAGGAATGATCACTAAAACCAACAGGAACCATCCAGCATCGTTGGAAAATATTAAAGATGATGTTTAAAACAATAAAAACGGTCCAGCCTAGCCAGGGAGATGTTATTCCCCCTGGTGTGAGCCCGGGTATACTGCCTGACCCCCCCATACATCCTCCTACACACATCCACCAGGTCATGTGTACCCAGGAAGTGTCTCAGTTCTCTCTGGGACGGACCGTGAGGTTCTGAATGATTCCTGTCCAAATGATCATTTTCTGTGCAATTAAAATCCCCCCACAAAATTAAAGAGTCCACATTCTTAACAGCACTTAAAGTAGAGTTTAAAACCCGTAAAAAAACCACCCTCTCAGGGCCCGTAGGTGGAGCATAAAAAAAACAACTTTAAAATGCTCAAACATTGCTGTCACCACCAGCAGCCTGCCCTCCACCACCGGCTCCACCTCAATAGAGACTGGTGTAAAACTCTTTGAAAAGAGGATGCCGACCCCCCCACTGGTCAAGCTCCTATGGCTCAGCACCACCTCCCCTTCCCACTCCCTCCTCCACTCAGCCTCATTGCTGCAGTCAGCGTGCGTTTCTTGTTAAAATAAAACATTGATGTGTTTCAGTCGTACAGTTTCATTAATACTTTCCCGTCCATGTACATCTCTGGTTCCATTAACATTTGTCCAACTTTCTTTATTGCATTTCACAACTTGATACACATCAATTATTAGTACAATGAAAACACAGTAGTTATATAGAAAAAAAAAGAAGTACAAGCTGATTTCTCCCAGAACCCAACCCACC
>NC_048417.1:24717314-24720263 GCF_013103735.1 Etheostoma cragini | reverse complement strand
CCCTGGGACCTCACATGGCGAAACCTGTCGACGACAGAGTTCACCGCATCCCCAAACAGGCCAGTAGTAGAAACCGGCCCATCCAGAGGGAATTCCCTGTCCTTCTGCCTGATGTCCGAAAGGTTCAGCCAAAGGTGTCTCTCCGTGGCCACCAATGCAGACATGGAGCGACCCACAGCCCAGGCTGTAGCCTTGGTGGCACGAAGCGAAAGATCCGTGGCCCGGCGTAGCTCCGCCAACTCCTCCTCAGAGGGGCCCCCTCTCTCATCCATCTCCAGCAGCAGGTCCGACTGGTAGGCCTGCAAGATCGCCATGGTGTGCAAGCACGCACCAGCCTGGCCCGCCGCCATATATGCCTTCCCCACCAGCGAGGAAGTCACCCGACACGGACCCGTCTGCAGCGCTGGCTTGCCAAAAGACGACATCAGCTGGGGAGAGAGGTAACTGGCAAGAGAGTCTTCATCGTCCCGTAGCCGCAGTCCTTAATACCCGCCACATTGCCAAACTCCAGCAGCTGGGGAGTAGAAAGCCGGGCAGAGTAAGGTTTATCCCATGATTTACACAACTCACCGTGCAAATCCGGAAAAAAACGGCAAGGACCGGCGCGGGGGCACAGAGTGGCTGCGAAGGAAGCGATCATCCAGCCTGCCACCAGTGTTAAGCTCCCTCACAGCCTCTGGCCAATCCAGTCCGAGTTTTGCCACAGCCCGTGTCACCACATTCAACAGCTCATCATAGCGACGCTCTTCTGATGACGTCGGCCCGACAACCGGAAGTCCTCACCCTCTTCCACGGCGCCAAGCACATCCAGCTCCTCAGAGCCAGAGCTTGGCCGCCTCTCCAGCCTGCGTCCCCGAACAGGAGAAACCGAGTAACGAGGATCAGGGGAGCCGGAATCGGCAGACGAAGGACGAGAAAGGGCCTCAGCCGTCTCGGAACCCTCCAGTAGATCCTGCTGCGATCCCCATGACCGGACCCGACGTGCCGCCTCAGCGAGCGCGGGGCCCGAGCCACGGGGAGAGCGTATCTGGCCGTCACTGGAAGAGAGGGCCACGCGGGACCTCGATACCCGCAAGGGCAGGGACTCGCAATGGTCACAAACAGCCCCCTCGAGAGCCGCCGTGGCGTGCAACAGGCCCAAACAAGCAACACACAGTTCGTGAGAATCGCCTACCGTGATGAAACGCGGGCAGGGAGACACACATCTCCGGAACCGGTACAAGCGCTCAGACATTATTCCAGGTGAGTAGGATACAGGAACTTTTTCAAAACCAACAACAACCAACGTGCCTGCTGAATAGAAAAAAACTAATGAGCTGTGTGCTTATATGCCCCTACGGTTATGTAAATGTAATGTATATATATAGCGCTTTTCCAGTCTTAACAACTGCTCAAAGCGCTTTTACATCTACAGGAAACATTCACCAAACATTCACCATTCACACACATTCATACACTGTGGCCAGGGCTACCGTACAAGGTGCCACCTGCTCATCAGATAAACATTCACACACATTCACACTCCGATGCGCAGCAACGGGTTCAGTGTCTTGCCCAAGGACACTTCGACAATGACTGCAGGGGCGGGGATCGAACCACCAACCTTCCAATTGGCAGGCAACCGCTCTACCACTGAGCCACAGCCGCCCCTGTTATGCTGTCACATGCTACCGTTCACACTAGGACCAATAGGATTGGAGTAGTTTTCATTTGCATTTAGCCCTGTCATGCCTAAAGGCTTTCCCATAGTGTCGTAACCGACGCAGTTCGAGTTCCCCTCGAAGGGGAACTTTTATTAAAAAAAAATTTTTTTTTAAAACTGCATTAACGCACGATAAAAAATTGTTGGCGTTAATTAATTAATTAGTTAACGCGATAATAACGCATTAACTTGCCCAGCCCTAGTTAATAGTATAGCTTACACATGCGGATGTAGTGCTAACTGTGTTAAGAGTTTTGGAAAATTGTTAAAAGTATTGAAAAATCTGTCATATCAGCCTCGGATGAACGGCGCCGTGGTCGTGTTCCTGGACCCGGAGGAGAAGGTGAACCGGGTCATCGAGGCGGGCCTCACCGTGAGTGAAATGTTTGTGCAGGTGCTGCTGCTCACTCAACCGGCCACGAAGGTGGTCCTGTCAAACGTGCCCCCATTCATCTCTGACCAGTTTCTCAGTAGAGAGTTGTCCAGACACTGGAGGATAGTTTCTCCACCTGCTCACTCCGGAGTGATAAGGGACATGCAGGAGGGAAAGTCAGGGGAGGCTGGGGTGATACGGGACAGGCAGGAGGGACAATCAGAGGAGGTGCAGAATGTTGACGTTCAATGTGTGCAGTGGAGTGAGCAGGTGGAGGTGGTGGAGATGGAGGAAGGAGAGTCAGCAGTTTAGACCTTGCTCGCTGCAAAACGCAGACTAAAGGTGACCAAGTCCCCCGGTGTGGCGAAGACATGCAGAGTGAATGATGCTGGGGGGAGGGCGGTCTGTGTGGAGGACAGTGAGAGTGGAGAATGTGTGTCTGATGAAAGCGAGATCCCCACTTTCAGTAGCAGTCAACGTCGACAGCTCTCTACTGCTGACAAAATTAAAGGTTTTTCTGAGGCAAACAAAAAAAACAGCATGGGGTGAAGATAGAGGATTTCTTCCCGGACCTGGCTCTGTTCTGCTCCTCCGTGAAGTTCCTCAGGAGCTGCTCGGACGTGGCTGGGTTTACGGCCCAGGAAGGGTTCAGACTGAAAAAACTGTTGCTCAAAGCTGAAAAACTACAGAATGTTGTTGATGGAGCATCTAATGGTTTTTCTAATTAAGTTATTGTTTTTTTTGTTTATGCTATATGGATGTTTTTAGAGTGGGGAGTTTAAATGTTAATGGAACCACTTCCGGTTGGACCGCAAGATGGAGTAGACGCTTTTTCCTGAGCTCCCACCTCGAACATTATTACTCTATTAATTTT
>NC_048417.1:24715052-24717214 GCF_013103735.1 Etheostoma cragini | reverse complement strand
CGCTTCAGGGGCTCTTCCGCGATCGGCGCGTCGCACTGGCCACCAGCCCCGAGGGGTTGGTTCCGCTGGCGGATTTTGTAGAAGCTTGGCGGGGTTTGGAGAACATGTCCCCGTGGGTTCTACGCACCGTCGTCGAAGGGTACAGGCGACAGTTCCGGGTCCGCCCCCCCGGCTTCTCTGGGGTGGTCCGGACTTCGGTGCGCCCGGACCAGGGCCTGGTGCTGGAACAGGAAGTGGGCTCGCTCCTGGAGAAAGGGGCCGTGGAGCTCGTTCCCCCGCAGGCCGGCGCGTCCGGTTTCTACAGCCGGTACTTCCTGGTTCCCAAGAAGGACGGAGGCCTGCGCCCTATTCTGGATCTGCGGGTTCTGAACCGGTCTCTGAGGAGATACAGGTTCAAGATGCTCACCATCCCCGCCATCGTGTGTCACATCCGGTCCGAGGACTGGTTTGTCACCGTGCATCTAAGGGACGCTTACTTCCACGTCTCCATTCGTCCTTCCCACAGGAAGTTCCTGAGGTTCGCCTTCGGGGGCGTGGTGTACCAGTATCGGGTTCTTCCCTTCGGCCTGGCCTTCTCCCCTCGCACTTTCACCAAGTGTATGGATGCGGCGCTGGCCCCTCTGCGGCTCCAGGGGATGCGGGTCCCCAATTACATCGACGACTGGCTTATCCTGGCTCGGTCTCTGGAGTTGGCTGTTCGGTTCGTTCGTTCGTTCGAGTCCGTTCTAGGCCGCGGTGAAGAGTGTGCAGCTAGGCCGCGCCATCACAGTAAAACACTTCCAGAGGGTGTTGGGCCTCATGGCAGCTGCTTCCAGCGTGATACCTTCTGGTCTTCTGCACATGAGGGCCCTGCAGTGGTGGCTGAAATCCAAGGGGTTCTCCCCGAGGGGAAACCCGTTCCGCCTGATACGGGTTGCGCACAAATGTCTTTGTGCCCTATCAGTGTGGAAGAAGCCTTGGTTGCTGTCCCAAGGACCCGCGCTGGGGACACCCCGTCGCCCTCTAATCGTTTCGACAGACGCTTCCCTCACCGGGTGGGGCGCGGTCATGGACGACCGCTCGGCGAGGGGTGTTTGGCAGGAGCATCACTCGTCATGGCACATCAATTGCCTCGAGATGTTGGCCGTGTTCCGAGCTCTGAGGAGCTTCCTGCCTGCACTCCTGGGTCACCACGTGCTGGTCAGGTCCGACAATACAGCTGTGGTGGCCTATCTGAATCACCAGGGGGTCTGCGCTCGCGCCTTCTCTGCAGACTGGCGCATTGGATCCTCCTGTGGTCCCAGCGGAGACTGCTCTCTCTCAGAGCAATGTTTATCCCTGGGCTTCAGAATCAGGGTGCGGACCTGCTGTCAAGACACGGGCTCCGAGGTGGTGGAGTCCTTGTGCGTAAGGTTCGGACCTATAGACGTGGACTTGTTTGCGTCTCGGGAGACTACGCACTGTCCTCTGTGGTTCTCCCTGACGCCGCCGGCCCCGCTAGGGCTGGACGCCATGGTACGGGAGTGGCCGAGGCTGCGTCTGTACGCTTTTCCCCCAGTCACCCTGCTCCCGGGGATCCTGGAGAGGGTCCGTCGGGAGGGCATCTGCCTGCTTCTGGTAGCGCCATTCTGGCCGACCCGGATGTGGTTCTCTGACCTGATGGCGCTCCTGGACGGTCTACCGTGGCAGGTGAGGAGGGACCTGCTGTCCCAGGAAGGAGGCCGGGTTCTTCACCCTTGCCACGCCCTGTGGCGGCTGTGGGTCTGGCTGACGGCAGGAGCAGTCGAGGCTCTCCTCAGCTCCAGGGCCCCGTCTACACGGAGGATGTATGGCCTGAAGTGGAACGTCTTCTCTGCCTGGTGCAGGGGACCCAGTTACCTGCCCGGTGGTTCAGGTGCTGGAGTTTCTGCAGGACCGCTTCTCTGCGGGCCTTTCCCCGTCCACCCTCAAGGTTTATGTGGCAGCCATTTCGGCTTTCCACGCCCCTTCGAGGGATGGGTCTCTGGGGAGACTTCCCTTGTTCGTATGACTTCTCCGTGGAACCCGGAGGATGAGACCTGCGACTCGCCCTAGGATTCCCACCTGGGATCTGGCGGTGGTTCTCAAAGCTTTGGCTGAGGCCCCCTTCGAGCCCATGGAGTCGGCTGAGGCCAAGTACCTGACCCTGAAGATGGCCTTCCTCC
>NC_048417.1:24712359-24714952 GCF_013103735.1 Etheostoma cragini | reverse complement strand
GCATTCAGCCCTGTCATGCCTAAAGGCTTTCCCATAGTGTCGTAACCGACGCAGTGTCTCGTTCCCCTATCTCGGGGATCAAGGGTTACATACGTAACCCGAGACGTTTGTTGCTCACAGCCTTTGTAAGACCTGAGACCGAGAGACTCGCCCACGAGCAAATACAGCACCTCTGATTCATAGTTTAATAATTTGTCAACCATACAAAACAGAAACTCACCACAAGTTGCGTCTAAAAGGTAACGCGTTAGCGGTTACGGAGGGTTTCTTCCGGGTCCTTCTAGCTTCTACAGGTGATTTTAAATCCAGCCTGGAACTTCCAGCCTTTATCGAATCGTTGAGGATTAAATCCAAACCGTCACATTAAAGATTTATCCACTTTATGTCCATAATTCATCGCGTTTCGGCTCATTTATGTTGCTAGCCCGCGGCTCTATGTCTGCTCTGTGTTTAGGGAAACAAGGCCAATAGACTGCCCAAATATGGGAGACAACGTCACCAAAGAGTATAGAGGCTGAAAGAGGCCAATACTCCCAGTCAAACTAGCTATAATGCGATCAAAGATGCTATAGTGCACAAGATAGATATCTACCGTTTTATAGAGGATAATGGCCTCACTGGTTTGCAATTTGGCATACATTTATATTATATATTATATATTTGGGATGTAATAGTATGTGCTTTATATGAGTTATAATGTTTATTGTGTTTACTTTTGCACATAGAAGAACAGTTTTAGACAGACAAATGCTTGTGTAGCATTGCTGTGAGTGTAATATCAATAAAGATTTGTCCTACAACCATTTTTAACGTTCAAGTGACCTCACTGCAACCCAAATATTCTAATAACCCAGTTTGTCCGGAAAAATATAATGTTCATATCTTGACTGTAGACAACAGGGTTGATGTTTTACAAGTTATTATAAAATAAATCCAGACGGACAATGAACTGTAAAAAGGGCCTCATGGTTCAGAGGGTAAAGTTGAGATGTACAATAAATAATTTATTTAACTGCTTCTTTATAAACAAAATGCTGGTAAGTTTTTGCAGAACAAATGTTATGGCACTTTTGTTCATACAGCAGAACATAAAAAAGAAAATGCACTATATACACTACTTTTGAATTCTTTATTTAATTTTGCGATTAATCGCGATTAATCGGGGAAATTTTGCAATTAATCGCGATTAAAATTGTAATCGCTGCCCAGCTTTACTATTAACGCATTTCTTGTTGCATTAACACATAATGCATACAATTCACACAAATTTAAAATGTTTAAACTCCTTGTACACACAAGCTCAAACAAGACCAAAACAACTGATTTTTACTGCCATATTTACCAATGCTTTAACACTGTATGTCAGAACAGATAACACCATGTTTTAAACCTAACCTTACAGGCTAAAGTCAAAGTGATCAACTATTCTTATTCTCGATTGAAAACACAATATATTCCCTGTATTTTATTCCATTGCTAATGAGAAACAGCTCATTGAAGTTATGCAAGTGATGAATTCACAGCTGATTCGCATCT
The DNA here is from genome assembly GCF_013103735.1 of Etheostoma cragini. Classification (NCBI taxonomy): domain Eukaryota; kingdom Metazoa; phylum Chordata; class Actinopteri; order Perciformes; family Percidae; genus Etheostoma; species Etheostoma cragini. The sequence continues at coordinate 24,713,416 of NC_048417.1, read as the reverse complement.
AGGAAGCACACTCCGGTGTTGATGTTCTTTTCAATCACATGATCACATGTTCTAAAAGAGGACTCTTTGGGCTGGTCTTGGCTGGAAAAGGAACAATTTAGAGCAACACAAAGAAAGAAAGAAAGAAAGAAATGATTGCATAAGGGCGAGGAAGACAAGTACCAGGACAAGGGAGAGGAGTGGGGCAAAGACAAGGACAAGGGAGAGGAGTGAGGCAAGGTAAAGAGAGAGGAGTTAGAATGCGTGGTGGCGCTTAAAGAAGGACAGAGCTAGGGTAACTGATCAATTAAGAGCTACTATCATTGACCATGTCATAAACCACAGGCTATCATACAGAGAGGCTGGTGAACAAGTACAGACAAAAATCAGCCGGGACACAGAGGCATCTATTGTCCGTATTTCCAGAGAAACCAACAGGCAGGATATTGCTTCTCCTACAGCAAAGTGTAAATACTGTAAAATTACCATTTACGATATTAGAGTGACTTTATGCCTGGACATTCAGTCCAGAGTTGTAGAGGACAACCTTGTCTTTGGGAACATTGCAGCAATCAGCATAGCATCCATTTCTCATACTCTAGCTGAACACAGAGTCCGAATGAAACAACTATTCAGAGTTCCTTTTGAAAGGAACAGTGAGCGCATCAAAGAACTCCGTCACCAATACATCCAGGTATAGTTATGCAGAACAGTCGTTACTGTACTATACATAGTGTGTTTTGCAGTAAACTACTCTATAAACCTGGATAAGATTAGGGCATCTAGTAGATGTACAGTACAGCACAGCAGTTATATACACTGTGTCTAATTGCTTTCAGAGAGTCATGGAGTTGGAGGCCAATCAAGTCCCACATGAAATTATCTATGTTGACAAGTGTGGCTTCAACTAGGCGAAAAGGCGTATCCGTGGGAGAAACATAATCGGCAAAAGGGCCACAGTTACCATGCCGGGCCAGAGAGGACCCAACATCACCATGTGCGCCGCAATCTCCAACAATGGTGCACTCCTGCATAAATGTGAGATAGGCCCTTACAACACCAAACGCCTTCTTCTGTT
>NC_048417.1:24704631-24712259 GCF_013103735.1 Etheostoma cragini | reverse complement strand
CACAGCCTGGTTTGACGCCCATCCAAGGATGATGTCCCATGTCCTTGCCCCTTACTCTCCTTTCCTCAACCCCATTGAAGAGTTTTTCTCAGCCTGGAGATGGAAGGTTTTTGACCATCGTCCACATGACCAATCACATCACAGCTGAACACTGCCAGGGGGTGGATAAGGCATGCAAAAAGATTCTTCCCACAATGCCTTGCCAGAGAAGATATCAGGTATGATGTGGATGAGAACATGTGACCAAATGCAAAAGACCGAGCAGATTAGAAGACTTATTTTTTATAATTATTATTCCGGTGTCCTTTCTGTTTGTATATCTTGCGGTAGCCTAATAATCAAAAACTCAATCTATGATCAATACAATACACTTTCTATGGTATAAGGGCATACCTGACACATCTAAAATAATGCAGTTTCTGTCATTTTAGCTGATGAGAGTGTTTTTCTGTCATTTTGTTATGACTGACTAAATGTTCCTGTTGGAAGAGAACATGTGTTAGTGTTTTGAATAATTATTTGATTTTGAAACATGTTTGCAGTGTTTTGTTAGACATAGTTTGTTGTGTTAGTGTATTACTGTAATTTGAAAATTCGTTTTGGAGTTTAGTTAACAATGTGTGATTTTGAGCATGAAATTAACCGTTTTGCCAATTGTGTGTTTTAGGTGTGTTGGTGCGTTAAGAGTTTAGTAAACTTGTTAAATGTATTGAAAAATCTGTCATAGCGATTCTAAAAAACTGTAATATACTATAGTTATGCATTGTTCTAATATACACCACCGCCATCTAGCGTATGAACGTACGCCATGTCTCCGACGTAGAGGGACGACGATGGAGACGTCCGTGACGTCAACACGTTCACCCTGAAGTACGTTTTTGGACTTTGTGGACGCTCTGGACTTGGCACGACAGCGGGAACGTAACAGACCAGTTGAACAAACCTATCAACCCAAAACTGCGGTTTAATAAGGTATACACCGGACACGTATGCTTCTAGTTTGTTTTTTTAACTCTGTTGCAAGTTACAAAGTGCTTTAAATATCAGCTAACACTGCACGAGCTAACTTAACTTGCTAATCCCTGCACGTCCCCATGATGGGACCCTCTACGCCAGCCTCCACACATAAAGTGAAATATTTATCCTTTCTTTGCGTATAAATTAAATACAAAAGTGGTTGTGACTATATGGGTACACCTTCTGACTTTGGAAAGATGTTTTGGGCAATTCGGCACATGAATAATGCATCTTGCCACTCGCAATTTGAATTAATAGTCGTCTTTTTATGTTCTTTACTGTGGTCGCTGCCACATACGTTAACGTCAGTTGTAGTGGTATTTTGTACACTCGGATCTCCGTGGTCAAATCAGCCGACACTCAATTTGTATTGCGCGAATTTACTAGCAAATATGGTAAATGCTTTCTAACAGCCCAGCTCGACTAGCGAACAATACACATTTGCCTACTTCCGGTTTTCAAAATAAGGTGTTAATGAAAGTACATAAAAAACAAGATTAATGGATTATATTAACCACAAGTAACAAAAAGCTTATTCTGTAACATATGAAATTTCAGGAGCTATAAAATTAATTTGCGCCATAATTCCAGGCAGGGACTGATATATTTGAGTACAGGGCATCAGGTACTACAATCACTTTGCTTGCATGGAGCAAATTAATGCTATAGGTCATAGAAGTTCATATCTTTTGTCTTCCAACAGCAGAAGTCTGGGACTTTTCTGTCAAAAATCTCCAAAATTATACAGTAGAAATGTCTGATTTTCAGTATGATTGTAGTACCTGATGCCCTTTACTCAGATATATCAGTCCCTGCCTGGAACTATGGAGCAAATTCATTTTAGAGCTCCTTAAATTTCATATATTGTTTCGTCGAACAGCAGAAGTATGGGACTTTGCTGTCAAAAATCTCCTAAATTATACAGTAAAAATGTCTGATGTTCAGTATGATTGTAGTACCTGATACCGTGTACTCAAATATAGCAGTCCCTGCCTGGAACTATGGAGCAAATTCATTTTAGAGCTCTTCGAATCTCATATTTTTTATCGTTGAACGGAAGAAGTATGGGACTTTGCTGTCAAAAATCTCCAAAATTATGCAGTAAAAATTTTTCAGTATGATGGTAGTATGTGATGCCTTGTGTTAAAATATATCAGTCACTGCCTGGAACTATGCAGCAAATTTGTTTTAGGGCTCCTCCAGTTTCACATTTTTTGTCCTTTTAGCCTAGAAATGAGGGACTTTAACTTAATAAAATCTCTATAAAACAATTAATTTCTTGATTTTTAAATATGGGTTTAGTTGCCCCTAAAATAAATAGTTGTCTAAAAATATTAATTATGAATGTTATTAACAAAGAATAACTCCAACAACACATTTCTTTCACAATTTAGTGTAATTGTATTTGTTTTGTTTAACACACAGACAAGGGTTACATATTTCTTGAGCTGAATATAATCCAAAAATCTTGTTTAAAATACTTAGTATTAACACCTTATTTTGAAAACCGGAAGTAGTTGCATGTGTGTTGTTCGCTAGTGGGGCTGCTACAATGCATTTACCACATTTGCAGGTAAAAGAGCGCACTACAAATTAAGTGTCGGCTGATTTGACCACGGAGATCCGAGTGTCGGCTGGCTTGACCGCAGTATTTTAAGGGGGCTATTTTTACATGCAGCTGTAAGGTGTCAACATGTAAATTGTGTAATATATAATACAGCCGTGCAGAATTACCTAGTGTACTTTTAACACAGGTAATGTTATCACCTAAAACAAACTGCCTTAACAAGTCTACTTATTGTCCTTAAAATCTATTTATCTGTCTGTGAAATAATGAGATAGATACAGTACAGGCCAAAAGTTTTGACACACCTTCTCATTCAAGGTTTTTCGTTTATTTTCAGGACTATTTACTTTGTAGATAATCACTGAAGGCATCAAAACTATGAATGAACATGTGTAATTATGTACTTAACAAAAAAGTATGAAATGACTGAAAACATGTCTTATATTATAGTTTATTTAAAGTATCCTCCCTTTACTCTGATTACTGCTTTGCACACTCTTGGCATTCTGTTGATGAGCTTCAAAAGGTAGTCACCTGAAATGTTTTCCCAACAGTCTTGAAGGAGTTCCCAGAATGCTCAGCACTTGTCTGCCCTTTTGCCCCGACTCTGTGGTCCAACTCTTCCCAAACCATCTTGATTGGGTTCAGGTCCGGTGACTTTGACGGTCACTCTCCTTCTTGGTCAAATAGCCCTTCCACAGCCTGGCGGTGTGTTTGGGGTCATTGTCACGTTGAAAATAAATGATGGTCCATCTAAACGCAAACCGGATGGGATATGTTGCTGCAGGATGCTGTGGTAGCCACGCTGGTTCAGTATGCCTTCAATTTGGAATAAATCCCAACATTGTCACTAGCAAAGCACCCCCACACCATCACACCTCCTCCTCCATGCCTCATGGGGGAAACCAGGCATGTAGAATCTATCTGGTCACCTTTTCTCCTTCGCACAAATACACGGCGGTTGGAACCAAAGATCTCAAATTTGGACTCATCAGACCAAAGCCCAGGTTTCCACTGGTCTAATGTCCAATCCTTGTGTTTCTTGGCCCAAACAAATCTCTTCTTCTTGTTTCCTCTCCTTAGCAGTGGTTTCCTAGCTGCTATTTGACCATGAAGGCCTGATTTGCACAAAGCTGCAGTAGGGAGTTCTGAGAAAACGTTGACTTATGGCGGTTTTCCACTGCGTGGTATCTACTCGGCTCGCCTCAGCTCTATTCACCTTTTTGGGTTTTCCATTAAGAAAAAAAAGTCCCTGGGACCTGCTACCAGGTACTTTTTTAGTACTACCCCAAAAGGTGACGTGGAAACCTGCAGACTGCTGGTTGGTGGGATCACTGCATTGGTAGCAAACAAGAGTGCGTAGTGTGTGTCGAGAACAAACGGGACATTTAAAAAAATTCTAGCCAGACACCGACATATTATCTACTCTCTGCACTATTCTCACTTTTCAACTGTTCAATATTAAGGGCTGTTAGTGGCTTTATCTCGTTTCCAATATTGCACACTGTTACTTAAAGAAAACAAGACAAGTTATCAAAGGAAAGTTTTTATTTAGCTTTTCAAGTAGCGCATCAAACCCTCCTGTACATCCCAGTCTTCTTCCTCTGCACCCTGTGACAGTGTCCCCCCCGGCTCTGCTGGCCCAGATGCATCCCAGTCGTTGTCATAAGTCTCTCCATGACTCTCATAAAGATTATAGGAAGCCCAGGAGGTCACAACCAGAGATCTCACTGGTCGGACGTCGCCCACCAGACGGTCTGCGGCGGCGATTTTGCAAGCGTTAATGCTCTGAAACACAAACAGCACACATGTTGGTGTGTAATCGTGGTTGCTAAAGTTCATGTACTTTATATAACGCTAGCGTATAGCGTTAGTAAATACTGACCGGGGCCCCTAACACATGCAAATGTTAGCTAACGTTACCAGGAAACTTAACTTACCCTTTTGTGTCGGCGAACAACAGTCATGTCGACGTCTGAACTCCGTCAGAATTCCCAATTTTTTGGAAAAATCAAACAAAACTTTTCTTCTGGCTGTGGCGAGTAGCCGACGTGCTGTTGTGAGTTGCGTTGAAAATTACATCATCACTCGGAGCTATGGTGACCAGCCACGCTAAGGCGTTACTCATTTTGCAATGGAAAACGGACGTAGAATGCGTCGAGTCGAGTATTGGCGAGTCAAGGCGAGTCGAGTCGAGCTGTTACCAGCAGTGGAAAAACTCCATTAGCCTAAAAATTTGAACAAGCACACCTTACAGGTCCCTCCCCCTTGCTCTCTGCAGCGCTACAGCCCTCCCTCTACAGCTCCCCCCCCCACACAGCTCCTGAACGCACAGGCTAGTAATCAGGGCCACCAATGCTTTCTACATCCTCATGGACAATACAGGGGATTTATTCTGAGGAGGGCATAGCTTATGTAAAAAAAAGGTTTTATTATTTTATATATTATTAAAACGTTCATGTAAAACAAAATTTGCACTTTATTATACATTACTGAATTAGCTTTTGGATCAATTTAAAACACTAAACTTTCAGTAGAAATTATGAATTAGTGAGGAAGCTCAATAAGCCAATGAATAACAACATCTTAGAGATATTTAGGTTTTATTAGCTTATGGGTAAAATAAATCAGCTTTTTTTGCAAAGTACTCCTGCACAAGGAAATACTGAACATTTTGATTTGGACTGAAAGAGGATTCCTTCACGTGCCTCTGTTTCCGGGGCAATGTCTGACCTGTTGAAGGAGCATAAAGAATTTGTGTCAGACATTTGATTTACAAATTACATCATGTTGGGGAAGAAAACGTGTATGTTAAAAAATTATCAAAAATAGAATTCTGCTTTGCCATACGTTGACAGGGACAGCACACAATGAAAGTAGTTTCACCATAGCTACATTTATTGTGATCAACAAAAAAGCATTTTGGCTTCCTAAATGTAGGTATTGAAACAATATTGCTTATACTGAGGGTGAAGGAGTTAGCAAGTAAAGTTAATCTTCACCTGCCACAACATTCCTGCCGTGCTACAAGCTAACAAGCTAACTGTTAAGACTTAGCAACAAGCTACAGAGTAAACTGAGATTTGCGCTATCAGACTGAAAGTCTCTCTGTCTGTCTTTCTCTGAGTCGTGCCTGTCTTTGTCTGTCTCTCTCTCTCTCTGTCTTTCTCTCTTTGTCTGTCTCTGTCTCTCTTTCTTTCTCTGTCAATCTGTGTCTCTCTTGCTCTGTGTCTTTCTTTCACTGTTTTTCTCTCTTTCTGTGTCCCCCGCCCCCCCGTAACTGTCTCCTTGCTCCGGTTTCTCCACAGATCAGGATGTCTCTCACACAAGTCTCCTCCAACAAGTGTGCCGGAGGCTTCCAGAAGGTTTTTGAACATGAAAGGTGAGATTTCAGCTGAACCGTAACCTTTTGTGTTGTCTTCCCGCCGACGTGCAATTTATTTATTATTATTTTAAATTAAAATGAAAACTTTCATTTTTTTCCAAGTTTTTTTTTTGTCACTTTTTCCGATGTACTTGGAGAGGCGTGATTGGGAGGAATGGCCCCCCTGATCTGGTCTGTTGTTGGACTTCTCTGCTAGTCATGGATTGTCCATAACAAACACCATGTTTCGAACAAAGGAATGCTTAGAAGTGTGCGTGGTACCAGATCACTCTAGGCCACAGATCAATGATTGATTTTATAATTGTTTCACTCGGGAGAAGACAGGGGCGGAGCTGTCAACTGATCACCATCTGCTGGAGTGTTGGGTCGGGGGATGGGGGAGGACTCTGGGCAGACCTGGTAAGCCCGAACGTGTAAAGTTTTTAGTGTGGGTAAATTGGGAACGTCTGGAGGAGGACCCTGTCCGACGGACTTTTAACTCACACCTCTGGCGGAGCTTTTTGTGCATCCCTGTGGAGGCTGGGAGCATCAAACCCGAGTGGGCAATGTTCAAAGTTTCCATGGCTGAAGCTTTGGTGGGGAGCTGTGGCCTTTGGGTCTTAAGTGCCCCAAGGGACCGTCCAGCTGAAGAAATTCTGAAAGCTCTGGGTGTTAAGGGGCTTCCACCAGGGCTGCGCTATGTCACCAATCCTGTTTATATGGACAGGTAATCGAGACGTAGTTGGGGTGGGGAGGGGTTGCAGTTCGGTAGGCTCAGGATCTCATTGCTTCTTTTTGCAGATGATGTGTTCCTTATGGCATCGTTGGCCTTTGACCTTCAGCACTCACTGGATCGGTTTGCGGCCAAGTGTGAAGCAGCTGGGATGAGAATGAGCACCTCTAAATCTGAGGCCATGGTTCTCAACAGGAAACCGATGGAGTGTCTTCTTCTGGGAGGGAATGAGTCCTTACCCCAAGTGAAGGAGTTTCAATACCTTGAGGTCTTGTTCGCGAGTCAGGGGACCATGGAGCGTCCATGGTCGGAGATTGGTCGGAGAATCGGCGCAGCAGGGGCGATGTTACATTCAGTTTATTTCAACGTTGTGACAAAAAAGAGAGCTGAGCCAGAAGGCAAAGCTCTCGATCTACCGGTCAGTGTTCGTTCCTACCCTCAACTATGGTCATGAAGGCTGTGTCATGGAAGAACGACATCCAGGGTACAAATGGCCGACATGGGTTTCCTCAGGAAGATGGCTGGCGTCTCCCTTAGAGATAGGGTGAGAAGCTTAGTCATCTGAGAGGAGCTTGGAGTAGAGCCGCTGCTCCTTCGCGTCGAAAGGAGCCAGTTGAGGTGGTTCGGGCATCTGGTAAGGACGCCTCGTGGGCGTCTCCCTAGGAAGTGGCTGGGAGGAGGCCTCGGGAAAGACCCTGGACTAGGTGGAGAGATTATATCTCCAACCTGGCCTGGGAAAGCCTCGGGATCCCCGTTTGACCTCTGTAATTGCAAACAAAGGCTACTGTACCAAATGTTAACACTGATTTTCTTAGGTGTTCAAATACTTAATAGCAGCTGTATCATACAAATAAATAGTTAAAAAAAAATATATATATATATATATATACACTCACCGGCCACTTTATTAGGTACCCCGTGCTAGTAACGGGTTGGACCCCCTTTTG
>NC_048417.1:24691981-24704531 GCF_013103735.1 Etheostoma cragini | reverse complement strand
TTAGAAATTAAGTGTTAACGAGCAGTTGGACAGGTGTACCTAATAAAGTGGCCGGTGAGTGTGTGTGTGTATATATATATATATATACACACACACACACACACACACACACACACACACACACACTCACTCAAAGCATTATTAGGTACACCTGTTCAATTTCTCATTAATGCAATTTTCTAATCAACCAATCACATGGCAGTTGCTTCAATGCATTTAGGGGTGTGGTCCTGGTCAAGACAAATTCCTGAAAACCAAACTGAATGTCAGAATGGGAAAGAAAGGTGATTTAAGCAATTTTGAGCGTGGCATGGTTGTTGTTGCCATACGGGCCTGAGTATTTCACAATCTACTCAGTTACTGGGATTTTCACGCACAACCATTTCTAGGGTTTACAAAGAATGGTGTAAAAAGTTCTGTGGGCAAAAATACCTTGTCTATGCTAGAGGTCAGAGGAGAATGGGCCGACTGATTCTAGCTGATAGAAGAGCAACTTTGACTGAAATAACCACTCGTTACAACCGAGGTATGCCGCAAAGCATTTGTGAAGCCACAACACGCACAACCTTGAGGCGGATGGGCTACAACAGCAGAAGACGCCACGGGTCTATCATCTCCATTACAAATAGGAAAAAGAATGCTACAATTTGCAAGAGCTCACCAAAATTGGACAGGTGAAGACTGGAAAAATGTTGCCTGGTCTGATGAGTCTCGATTTCTGTTGAGACATTCAGATGGTAGAGTCAGAATTGGCGTAAACAGAATAAGAACACCATGCCTTGTTACCACTGTGCAGGCTGGTGGTGGTGGTGTAATGGTGTCGGGGATGTTTTCTTGGCACACTTTAGGCCCCTTAGTGCCAATTGGGCATCATTTTAATGCCACAGCCTACCTAAGAATTGTTTCTGACCATGTCCATCCCTTTATGGCCACCATGTACCCATCCTCTGATGGCTACTTCCAGCAGGATAATGCACACCTTTCAATGCACAATCATTTCAAATTAGTTTCCTGAACATGTCAATGATTTCACTGTACTAAAATGGCCCCCACAGTCACCAGATCTCAACCCAATAGAGCATCTTTGGGATGTGGTGGAACGGGAGCTTCGTGCCCTGGATGTGTATCCCACAAATCTCGATCAACTGCAAGATGCTATCCTATCAATATAGGCCATAACAGCCAAAACATTTCTAAAGGTTGAATCAATGCCACGTAGAATTAAGGCAGTTCTGAAGGCGAAAGGGGGTCAAACGCAGTATTAGTATTAGGTTCCTAATAATCCTTAAGGTGAGTGTATAAATGTAAATGTGCTGTATTTATATAGCGCTTTTCCAGTCTTAACAACTGCTCAAAGCGCTTTTACATCTACAGGAAACATTCACCATTCACACACTGTGGCTGGCTGGGGCTGCCGTACAAGGTGCCACCTGCTTATCAGATACAGTAAACATTCACACCCATCCACACTCCGATGTGCAGCACTGGAGGCAACTCGGGGTTCAGTGTCTTGCCCAAGAAAACTTCGACAATGACTGCAGGGGCGGGGATCGAACCACCAACCTTCCAATTGGCAGGCAACCGCTCTACCACTGAGCTTTTTAATTTTATATTCATATCTGCATTTATTTCAAACATCAAAGTGTCTTGTGTGCCTGTGTGTCCTGTGTGTCCTGCCTGTCTGTGTCTGTCTGTCTGTGTCCTGTGTGCTTGTCTGTCCTGTGTGCCTCTGTGTTCTATCTTTCTGTGTCCTCTGTGTCCTGTGTGTACTGTGTCCTGTGTGTCCTGCCTGTCTCTGTCTTGTATGTCTGTGTTCTGTGTGTCTCTGTGTCCTGTCTCCTCTGTGTACTGTGCATCAATGCTTCATTTCCTGCGTTGTGGTGAATTTTAGTTAGATACTTTTTTTTTTTTTTTCTGGGCAGTTTATGACTCTGGTATGGGTGTATGTGTATGTTGTGTTTACTCTGTGCAGCACTGAGCTCAAGTGTAAGATGAAGTTTGCCGTCTACCTACCTCCCAAGGCCGAGACCAACAAATGTCCCGTCATGTACTGGCTCTCAGGTGAGAAATGAATTTATTTACAGAAAGTCTATTTCCAAGAGGTTTAGTGACCGTAAGAACATTTAGAGAATCACCAGACTTCTGTTACCTTCTGATGAAAAATTACATTTTATCTTTGACAGCAATACAAGCAAGAGCATTTAATAATCTTAAAATAAGATTATAAGAAAACAGAATAAGGTGTGTGTCTGTCTGTCTGTCTGTCCTTCTGTCTGCAGGTCTGACGTGCACGGAGCAGAACTTCATCACCAAAGCTGGTAGTCAAATTGCAGCTGCAGAACACGGCATCATCATCGTCGCTCCGGATACCAGCCCACGTATGAAAAGACACACACACATACACAAAAACAAACTCAATAACACACACGTGCAGACAACCACACAGACACTCAGACACACACAAGTACACAGACACACACACACAAAAACACACGCAGACACACACACACAGACAAATACAGACACTCAGACACACACACACACACACACACACACACAAACGCTACAGATAAGAAGCTGTCTGATCACCTCCAGATGTTTTTAATTTTCAGACTTTAAGTCTTTGACTGACCCTGACATTAAACTAAAGATTTTCACTTGCAAAACATCCTAAGTAGAGCTTGGCAGATTTGGCATTTTCCCATTGACACTGGAACGTTTCCCGTCCTACACCAGGCGGCTGTAACATTGAAGGGGAGGACGAGAACTGGGATTTTGGCACCGGAGCTGGTTTCTACGTCGACGCCACGCAGGACCCCTGGAAAAGCAACTACCGAATGTACTCCTACATCACTGACGAGGTGCGTTGGATTCACATCACCTGCTCACCCCCAAAAAACTCACCTGTTAATTTAATTTATTCATTTATTTGACAGGGACAGTGTACATTAATTAACATTGCTGTAAATGCACCAGAATTAGCCAAAAGGCTATTTTTCATCCGTTGTACCTGGACGGATCTTAAAATTGTCTACATAAAAAAAGAAGAAGATTACAGTCAACAATACAAATATAAAAAGTAGTAAAACAGATTCACAAAACTCTTCAAATCCCGTTGATACTAAAGATTTCCATTTTTATTGTACTTTTTGTAATTTAATTGTGTTCTTTTTGATTGAAAGCTTTCTATAAATAAATTAGAGCTGGGCAGCGATTCAAATTTTTTATCTCATAATTTCCCTGATTAATCGCAAAATGAAATAATTAATTAAATATATTCTGCCATATGAACCAAAGAGCCGTAAAACAAATTCTGCAAAAAACTTGCCAGCATTTAGTTTATAAATTAGCAGTTAAATAAAATATTTAGTGTATATCTCAACTTAAACAATGTATTCATCATGTCCAGAGATGAATTCCAACTGGTTGGAACGTGTTGCTTAGCGACTCCTTCTTATGCACACGGTGTTCTGTTGTTGCTCTAACTCTGCAGCCCTTGCTGGGCTGGGTTTAGAGTGCCCCACAACTTTTCTGCACTTCGCAAGGACACTGTTAAGCAGAGACAATGAGGGACACTGTCCAACGCGCTGTTAAGCAGAGGCACTGAGGGACACTGTCCAACGCGCTGGAAAGCAGACACACTGTGACAGAACGCTGGAGACCGTGCGCAAAGCAGGGGACATGATTTTGACACATATTTTGCACTCAGAATATAATGTTTTACCTTCGGGGAAACGCCTTCGAGCTTGCAGATGGAAAAGTAATCGCTATGGGCTGTCCTTCGTTCCAACTTCCATAGCGCTCCTAAATAAACAATCGGCTCAGAACATAATAGCTTGAAGCACTTACGGCACTTTATTTAGTTATTTTTAATCATGGTCTAATTAGCTTAGTTATCTGATCTTATGCGATTTTGTTTTATAGTATTGTGGCGGTTGTATTTTGTTTCTGTCATATTGTTTTCTTTTAGATGTGCTCTAGTGCAATTTATACAGAATTATCTGTTTTTATTAACTTGGTAATCAATTGACAGGGGAGGGTCATTGATACTTGTGCATTGTCTGCAATGTAGGGTGGATTGTATGTTGTATATGTGTGTAAAGTCTCTGTGTTTAATGATGATTACAGCATAATGTAGTACTGATGCCCAAGACAAATTTCCCTCAGGGGACAATAAAGTTATCTTGATCTTGATCTTGATGATCAGAAGGCTCACAGCAGCGATCAGATTTCGTATCTATTCGTACTATCTGGGCTAACTGCGATAACTTTATTTGACCCATTCCGCTGCTGTGCAACTTCAATAAAGGGTCCTGCGCGCACATGTTGTAGCGTGGTTGCTTTTGCAGTCGTCTCCTATTCATACAACTCGTGTATTTTTCTTGTGATAGTGCGTCTTAAGGGAATCTCATACCTGCCGTCTCGTTGCGATTCTCAGACCGATGTCCTCTAATGGGCCTGCAGTCTGTAGCTGTCCACGTTGCTATGGCATTTGTTAACGTCTCTTGCCTATGTTTGTCTCCACTTGCCCACATGTAGTCTGCCGAAGCCTCGCGCCACTGTGTGCTATGTTGAATGATTTGCTGGTATCAACTGTCAAGGTGATATTTCCGACTGGAAGTACTCCGGTGATAAGACAATTCAACTTTGCAGTATTTACAAAGCCTGTGAGCAACAATCTTTTACAATAATAAAGAAATAATAAAAACTGCGTTAACGCGCAATAAGAAAATTGTCGGCGTTAATGAGTTAATGAGTTAACACGATAATAACGCGTTAACTTGCCCAGCCCTAAAATAAACGTGTTATTATAAATGTATTATTAATTCAATTCAATTCAATTTTATTTATAGTATCAATTCATAACAAGAGTTATCTCAAGACACTATACAGATAGACCACACTCCAGAATTTACAAGGACCCAACAGTTCTAGTAGTTTCCTCCAGAGCAAGCAACAGTGCGACATTTTTCATATATTATCATTCAGAGGTCTTAAAAAGTTCCCAAAAGAAGATATTCCTCGCCCCAGATTGATCAGCCAGAGTTGCAGATACACTTTAATGTGTATATCTTTATAATTGAGCATTAAATTCAAGTCTCTGCAGGCCCCAAAGGGAGGAATAATCTCTTGGTTACCGACAGATATGATATGATTTGGCTAAAATGCCATATTGCTCACAGGAATCCGGATATGGAATTGAGAGAAACAAATCTGATCATTCTCGGCGGGTTTTTCTTATATTTTGTTTTTGTCAACAATCTTTCAAGTAGGGGCGGGAAAAAGTGATAAACCCTCCTGTTGTCTTTGGGTAAAATTCACCCCTTTCCTAAAAGTTTCTAAATTAGAAATTTGGGTTTCTTTCAAAATAATTGTCCAAAAAAGTAATGTGGATGGTTCCAACAACGCTCCTCACAAGTGAAATAATAAGTTTACTACCTTAACTGAATTTTGAGTTTTTTGTCAATTTTATAGCATTTGGAGAAAAATATTGGTAAAAGAACTTTAAAAATGTCAATAAAAGTGACCAAAAATGTGAACAAATGTCAAATGAAGTTACAAAAATGTAAATAAGTGACAAATGTAAAAAAATAAAAGCTTTAAAAACTTTGGGAAAAAACCCACAAAAATTTCAAAAGGCTCAGAGAAAGTGGACAAATCTTGAAAAAGTGACAAAAACATTGGGGGAAAGACACAAAATGGTTGAAAAAGGCGACCATAATGTTTATTAAAGGGTTTTCATTTGAACTCACTCAATGTTGCTCAAAGTGTGACAGGTAAAGACGTACTGTGCTGCTAGACTGGCAAACAGTGCCAGAGAGGCTGTTCTCCCAGCAGGATCGCCATATCGGTAATGTCGCTTATTTGGTCAAATGTCGGGTGCTTGTGTCTGAATTTGGGGAAATATTTAGTCCGGACCAGCTGCAGGTGGGTGCATTCTGTCAGGAAGTGCAGCTCTGTCTCGTGTCTACCAACACCATGTCGGAACAAACCCCACGGTTACCAGAAGTCTCCTGGTTGCTAGGTACTAGTTCGCACCGAAGTATAAAACAAACCTGAAGCTTGAAGAAACCCTAAATGTTAGAGGAAAACCCCCACGGACCTGAAGGGGAGAGAGCTGTTTACTTCTCCGTGTCCTGTGTGCGAGTGAGCGGAGCGGTACACAGCAACAGAAGGAATCTATCTGTGTAGGGAGGGGCGCTGGGACTAGCCAATCACAGAATATTATAGGGGAGGGGCGCTGGGACTAGCCTATCACAGAATAGTGTGAGGGAGAGGCGCTGTGACTAGCACTGTGACTAGCTGTCACTGAACGGAGACACAGTCAATGGAGAATTTCATTGAATCCGAGTACAGATATTGACTCTCATTACTCATATAATACTTGTACTCGGCAAAAGTGCTTTATCCGTACCGGATAATCGTTTCAGCCGATTACTCGGCTCATCCCTAGTAATTTGGCTGTGGTCAGACAGAGGGTCAGTGGTTTGACTGTGAATGCACTGAGAGAGGAAGGGTCTATATCTGTCACCATGTAGTCCACGGTGCTGCTGCCGAGATGCGAGCAGAACGTGTTTCTACCTGAAGAGTCTCCTCGGAGCCGACCGTTGACGATGTACAGACCCAGGCTTTGACAGAGCTGTAGTAACTCTCTGCCGTTCTTGTTGACCTGGAAATCCCAGTTGTAACCAGGGAGGTTAGTTTTGTTCTTTGGATAATTGTGTCCAAATACATGAATGTTTCCTAGTTCTGAGTTGTAGCCAGGGAGGGAGCCAGTACAAGCGTTCAGGTCCCCACAGATCAGCACACTTCCCTGGGCCTGGAAGCTCCAGATCTGCCCATGGAGGTGGGGGAAGATATCCTCATCATAGTACGGGGAGTCACTAGGGGGGATGTATACAGCACACAGGAGTATGTCTGTTGGAGGGTAAGTGATTTCTTGTTTGATTTTGAGCCAAATGTGTGAGCGTCCATGTTTTATAGGAGTGATGTATATTGAGAATTCTTCTTTGTACCAGATAATAATGCCTCTTGAGTCCCAGTAACAGTAGGGAGTTTGACTGATGGCAAGATGATTTCTCTGTAGTTTGGGGGGCAGTGAGTGACAGAGCCGGCTCTACACCAGGTCTCTTGGAAGATGATGATGTCTGTGTCTTTGGTGTTGTCTTTGAATTCAGGGGTTTCACGTTTAAATCCAAACAATGCAGAGTTAAGGCCCTGAATGTTTCACATGGAGACAGTAAATGGCTTAATTGTTAGCAAATACAAATATGAACAGTTTTAAAAAGAGATAAACTTACAGTAATACAGTTATTAAGTGAGACTAAAGTAGTAGAGTTATAGGGTTACAGTATGTGAGAGGCCAAAACTAATTATGAGTAATTAGGATGTCAGAGATGTACTCTTCATTTTGAAGTAATGATTCATAAAAAGGCTAATTAATTCTGTACTGGAAGAAAAAAGTAAATAGAAATTAATTACTTAAAATAAAATAAAAAAATAAAATGAATCTCTAATAATAGCCTTATAATTTAAATCTGAACTGGATAGTCGGTCAACTACTTAAAACAACAACAACAAAAATTAAAAGGTGGATACTTGTTAACGTTTCAGAATTGTTATGAAAACACACTTATCTTCTAAAATTAAGAATAGAGTTTAATATGCCATAGAGTCTGAGCAGGTTTCTGATCTCCCCCAGGTCTGCAGGGCTGCCACCACTGGTTGAGGCCAGTGTCTCAGCGTTAGCTCCTCTGCCTCGGGAGCTGAGCGTGGTGTTGGGCAGGGCCAGCAGGGGGGGGTCCAGGCTGAGGCCTGGGGAGTATGGGCGGGTCAGATCTCTCTTGGACTGGTGCTGCTGTGGTCCTGGGGTGGCTACCTTGTGCATAAGAAGGTGGGGGGTTGTGGAGGTTGAGGGGGGTGATGGGGGCTGGGTCTGTGGGGTGGTGAAAGCTGCAGACCGGCTGCGTGGAAGCAGGCATTAGTACCTGTGTGGATTATGATATGGCTAGGCTGACCCAGGATGGGCTCAGTGAGTAGCTAGAGAGCGTTGTCAGTTCTGGGGCATTGGATTTTGGTGACTTTTTGTTGTGGGAAAAGCTGGGCCTCGTTCACAATTTCCCATTGGAATCATTGAGGATGACGATACCAGCGTCAATCACTTTCTTTGGCTCTCCAGATGTTTTCTTAGTAGTGGCCTCTCTATGTGGGTCGTTGGTGGAGGGGGGGGGGCATTACTTCAGGTTGTTGTGATCTTCTGATCTTAGTTAGGGTGGAGGTGGATGGCTGGGGTTCAGGTTGAGGGGGGCTGTTGATGTGCTTGTGATGGAGGGTTGTGGTTGGTGTTGGCAGGCTCTCACACTGTGGAGCTGCTCCTTGAGGCTGAGGATGGTTTTCTCCATTGGGTTCAGCTCCTGTCTCACAGCAGTGAGCTCTGTCCTCAGGGCCTGTCTGTCCTGCTGTAGCTCTTGGACCTCTCCTCTTAGCTCCTGTATGGAGGCCTTCAGCTCAGTCCTCACCTGGCTGAGCTGGTCCCATAGCTGCTGTGTGGATTCAGCTAATGTCTGATTTGACAGCAGTAGCTCCTTCAGTTCCACCAGTACTACCTCTTGCAGAGACAGACTGTCTCTCATCTGGGACACTCTGGTTTCCAGCTGACTGCTGTGCCCTGAATGGTCTCCTAATGGCTGATCCTCTTATAGCTGTTCTCCTGGTGTCTGTGCTGTGGGGTTGGTGGTGCTCTTCTCCTCACTGCTGGTCTTCTCTCTTCTCTGTTTCTCCATCTCTGCCAGAGCTTTGAGGGTGTTAAAGTCCTCTTGGACAGAGCTGAGACTGGCCTCATTGCCCTGGAACATGATGGTCCCATTGTGGTAGATGTTGACAGTGAGGGGTGGGATGTCTTTGTCTGCGTCTTCGGTGACTATCTGTCTCCCACTGCAGATGCCCCTCTTCTTGTGATTGTCATAGTGAGCACAGATAGCTTTATGCCACACTTCAGTGTTGTCTGTTCTTCTAGCAGTTTCCTCTTATTTCCTCTTTGTTTTTAGAAACTTTAGTAAGTTTATCTCATTTTAAAACTATTTATTTATTTCTGTAGGAGCTTCAATAAATCATGTTCTCTCTCTCTCTCTCTCTCCCCCCTCCACCCTCTGTCTCTCTGTCTCTCTCTTTCTCTCTCTCTCAGCTCCCTAAACTAATCAACGCTAACTTCCCCACCGACCCAGCCAGGATGTCCATCAGCGGTCACTCGATGGGCGGACACGGGGCGCTCATCTGTGCCCTGAAGAACCCTGGAAAGTACAAGGTACTGCACATGTCTTAACGACTCCTCAAAGCTCTGTAACATAGTACAGGTCATTACTTAAAATTCCTCATGGGGGTGACAGAAACTACACACTGTAGCTTTAAACTGTCATTAGTCATGTAATATGTTTTCGTACGATATCAAATGGATTGTTCTTATATGTAAATGGACTGTTCTGAGAGAAGAGGAGGGGACCAGGACTGATCCCTGAGGGACCCCAGCTTTGAGTATGAATGGACTGTTCTTATATGTAAATGGACTATTCTAAGAGAAGAGGAGAGGACCCCGGACTGATCCCTGAGGGATCCCAGTTTTGAGTGTAAATGGACTGTTCTTATATAGCTTTTCTAGTCTTAGCGCCTACTCAAAGCAAGGGCCCACCTGCTCATCAGATACACATTCACACAAATCTACACTCCGATGGGGCAACTCGGGGTTCAGTGTCATGCCCAAGGACACTTTGACATGGGACTGCAGGGCCAGGGATCGAACCACCAACCTTCCGATTTTCATGCAACAACTATCACTGAGCCACAGCCGCCCCACAAGTTCACTGTACTGATCTTGAAGAGGGAAAAACACCATTGTAAAAGAAACACCAACAACATAAAGCAAAATATATTAGTATTAGTACTCTGATGCTGATGTGTGCTGGTGGTGTCTCCTGCAGGCGGTGTCTGCGTTCGCTCCCATCTGTAACCCGGTGCAGTGTCCCTGGGGTCAGAAGGCTTTCTCCGGGTACCTGGGCTCCGACAGGGCCACCTGGGAGGTAAGCGCTCCGCAGACTAAACATTATTGTACAGTTAGTCCGCATCCACATGCATTGCACTTCCAGGACTGCTCTGGTGCTGCAGGAATTCAGCTGGATGTTACCTTCTTCAATCTCTGTGTTGGCGTTCTAACCTGCGGTTGATTTCTGAGGACTATGGTTAACTGCTCCTCAGATCTCTGCAGGGTACACACACACAGACAGCTAGCTAGACTTTCTGGCCTTTTTGTTGCTTTTCTGCCGCCTTTTTGTCGCCTTTTCTGCCGCCTTTTTGTCGCCTTTCGCTGCGTTTCGTTGCCTTTACGGACGTCTGTCCCCGTCCTCTGTGTCTGTGTTGGCACTCTAACGTGCGGCTGATTTCTGAGGACTAAGGTTATCTGGTCCTCAGATCTCTGCAGGGTAAATCAAGACAGCTAGCTAGACTATCTGTCAATTCACGGAAATTCAACCAGTCACCGCGACTTTGGTGCGACCCGCAATTTTGACCAATCACAGCAACTTTTCTGCAAGTTTGACCAATAACTGGTATCCCTGTAACTTCAACCAATCTCAGCAGTCCCCCAGCCAGACTCTGTATCAGTATGTGACTCTGAGCCAATGACAAGGCAGGAGTGAGAACGGGTTGATGTCGCACGGACTTCGCCAAATTAATTTCCTTGTTTCTTAATTCACTCTGATGTCTTTGAAAGCGGCCGCGGTTTCAATCCTGTCTCTGCAGCGCTGGTGCTGCTGAGTTTCTTAAGTCTTTCCGCTGAGTCTCGTGCAACTTCATTTCAACAAAATACAAAAAACATTACAAGTTTTATCGCAATTTTTTACAACAATCTCAAGAAAGGCAGCGAAACCCTGGTGGGACTGGAAATCCTGGAGATAGATAGATAGATAGATAGATAGATAGATAGATATGTGGATGGATGGATGGACAGATGGATAGATAGATGGGTGGATAGATAGGTGGATACAGTGGTGTGAAAAAGTGTTTGTCCCCTTCCTCATTTCCTGTTCCTTTGCATGTTTGTCACACTTAAGTGTTTCGGAACATCAAACCAATTTAAACAATAGTCAAGGACAACACAAGTAAACACAAAATGCAATTTGTAAATGAAGGTGTTTATTGTTAAAGGTGAAAAAAAATCCTAACCATCATGGCCCTGTGTGAAGAAGTGATGGCCCCCCTTGTTAAAACATACTATAACTGTGGTTGTCCACACCTGAGTTCAATTTCTCTAGCCACACCCAGGCCTGATTATTGCCACACCTGTTCACAATCAAGGCATCACTTAAATAGGAGCTGCTCGACACAGTAAGGTCCACCAGAAGATCCTCAAAAGCTACACATCATGCCGAGACCCAAAGAAATTCAGGAACAATTGAGAAAGAAAGTAATTGAGATCTATCAGTCTGGAAAGGGTTATAAAGCCATTTCCAAAGCTTTGGGAATCCAGCGAACCACAGTGAGAGCCATTATCCACAAATGGTGAAGACATGGAACAGTGGGGAACCTTCCCAGGAGTGGCCGGCCGCCCAAAATTACCCCAAGAGCGCAGCGACGACTCAACCAAGAGGTCACAAAAGACCCCAAAACAACGTCCAAAGAACTGCAGGCCTCACTTGCCTCAGCTAAGGTCAGCGTTCATGCCTCCACCATCAGGAAAAGACTGGGCAAAAATGGCCTGCATCGCAGAGTTCCAAGGAGAAAACCACTAATGAGAAAAAAGAACATCAAAGCTCGTCTCAATTTCTCCACAACACATCTTGATGATCCCCAAGACTTTTGGGACAACATTCTGTGGACCGATGAGACAAAAGTGGTACTCTTTGGAAGGTGTGTGTCCAAGTATATCTGGCGTAGAAGGAACACTACATTTCAATAAAAGAACATTATACCAACAGTAAAATATGGTGGTGGTAGTGTGATGGTCTGGGGCTGTTTTGCTGCTTCAGGACCTGGAAGACTTGCCGTGATAAAAGGAACTATGAATTCTGCTAATTCTGCTATCTACCAAGAGATCCTGAAGGAGAATGTCCGACCATCTGTTTGTACTCAAGCTAAAACGAACTTGGGTTCTGCAGCAGGACAATGATCCTAAACACACCAGCAAGACCACCACCGAATGGCTGAAGAAAAACAAAATGAAGACTTTGGAGTGGCCTAGCCAAAGTCCTGACCTGAATCCTATTGAGATGTTGTGGTATGACCTTAAAAAGGCCGTTCATGCTCGAAAACCCTCTAATGTAACAGAACTAGGACAATTCTGCAAAGATGAGTGGGCCAAAATTCCTCCAGGACGCTGTAAAAGCCTCATTGCACGTTATCGCAAATGCTTAGTTGCAGTTGTTGCTGCTAAGGGTGGCTAAGATAGGTGGTTGGTTAGGTAGGTAGGTGGGTGGGTAGGTAGGTAGGTACAGTGGGTACGGAAAGTATTCAGACCCCTTTAAATTTTTCACTCTTTGTTTCATTGCAGCCTTTTTCCAAA
>NC_048417.1:24666079-24691881 GCF_013103735.1 Etheostoma cragini | reverse complement strand
GGAAAATGGCTGCAATGAAACAAAGAGTGAAAAATTTAAAGGGGTCTGAATACTTTCCGTACCCACTGTAGATAGATATTTAGATAGATAGATAGATAGATAGATAGATCCAATAAAATGGGAAATTTTAGTTTTACAGCAGGATAACCAGTCACACAGCACAGAATATAGACATAGATGAAATACTAGGATACAATATATATTAAATATATAAGAAATAATAATAGGAATAAAATATGGGTGGGGGGTGGATGTGCATGTGTATACTGTGATAAAAACGAAATATTGCGCAGCACTGTTATACGTGTTGTAGCTGTTTGATCTGCGAGTCCCCAGCTTCCTGTCCCCCCCTCTCTGTGTCTTCCAGACCTATGACGCCACCTTGTTGGCGGCGTCCTACTCCGGCCCGCAGCTGGACATCCTGATCGATCAGGGCCGCGACGACCAGTTCCTGTCGGGCAGCCAGCTGCTGCCCGACAACCTGATCGCCATCTGCTCCGAGAAGAAGATCCCCGTCGTGTTCAGACTGCAGCCGGTCCGCGACGCTCTCTCTATGACACAGCCGCTCTTCTTTAATTATGTTAATCTCTGCTTTATGTTTTAAACTAAAGGGTGAATCATTTAGTTTAATGTAAAGCCAAAAATAACAAATAATGTGTTGAACCTAACTTAGTCATAGTATAGTATGTAAAATAATCATAAAACATCACAGTATAGTGTTGAAAAAAGTCATAAAAAAGTTATTGAACGTAAAAAATAATCATAAAAAGTCAGTGTGTTGAAAAAAGTCATAGTATATGAAGAAATCATAAAGTCATAGTATAGTAAGATGAAATAAGTCATAAAAAGTCCCAGTATAGTGGGTCACTTAGTCTTCCAAACAACTTTAATGAATAATACATAAGTGTGTAAATTTAAAATAAAATAGATTGTAGCTCCAGTGTCTAAATGTTGTTTTAATAGCAGGTGATCTTATGATCTGTTGAGACTAATATCATTAAAATGACCAAACCAGAGTAAGGTAAATAATTGCAAGTAAATTAAAGAAAAAAAGCAATAACAAGACGACATTGTCATAAAAGCGTGTCTATATAAAATGGGTTACATGGTTCAGATGTTAATATCAGAAAAAAGATGATTTAACTCATTTAATTCCCTTTTTGTTTAGTTTAGATGATAAATTCTGCCATTGTGTTTCTTCCTGCAGGGCTACGACCACAGCTACTTCTTCATCTACTCGTTCATTAACGATCACATCAAACACCACGCCAAGTTCCTCAACGCCTGAACCGCCACCAGAGAAGAAAACCGCTCTGCCGTCGATCACGCTGCAGAAGAGTTCCTGCAGAAATTAGTACAATAACGTCAGCCGTTCCTTGGATACCAAATTCTATATTTTCTATATTTCTAGATCTTCAGTCTGAACAGCACTTAACCTAAAGTCTCTATACAAACTCAGACTTACTTCATTGCTTGTGTTTTGGGTAACTGAGCAACAGGAAAGGAGGAAATGGTTCCAGCATCCCAATACAATCGCATGTAAAGTCACAGATGTGTTCTTCACAATAAAATCCCCAGTTATTCGATTATTTTGTTCTTCTTGAAGTTTGTTGAGCTGCTGAGTTTTGATCATAAGTTGAGGTTGCAGTTAGTCATCCTGACGGGTTAGTCATCCTGACGTCATGTTATACTATGTCATTAAAAAGTCATATGTTGAAAAACAAAGTCACAGTACAGCATGTTGAAAAATGTCTTACTATATGTCGAAAAAAGTTATAAAAAGTAATTTTATAGTATGTCACATAAAGTCAGTCATAGTAGAGTGTGTCAAAAAATCATAAAAAGTATGTTGAAAAAAGTGTGTAAAGTGTTTCAAAAAATATCAATAAAGTCATAATATAGTATATTGAAAAAAATCAAAAAGTAATAAGTTATTATTACAGGTCCAAAAAAGTCATAGTATAGTATGTCAAAAAACGAAAGAAAGTCAGAATAGTATATAAAAAAAAATCACAAAGTAATAAAAATGACATAGAATAGCATGTTAAAAAAGTCATAGTACAGTACGTCAAATGGTCATGGTGCAGCATGTTGAAAAAGGTACTAGGAAGTTATAGTATATTGAAAAAAGTCAGAAAGTAATAAAAAAGTCATAGTATAAGCATGTCCAAAAAGTTGACAAAAGTCATAGTATAGCAAGGCAAAAAAAAAAAAAAAATCTTAAAAGTCATATCATAGAATGTCATAGAACAGAATTTCTAAAAAAGTCATAGTATAGCATGTCCAAAAAAAGTCAGTCATAGTATAGCATGTTGAAAAAAGGCACAGTATAGCTGCTGACAATAATCAAAGAATAGCTTGTCAAAAAAGTCATATCGAAAGACAAAAAAATCTAAAAAAAAAAGAGAATAGTATATCAAAAAAATTCAGAAAGTAACAAAGTCATATTATAACATGTTGAAAAAAGTCAAAGTATAGTATGCCAAAAAACGTCATAGAATAGTTGAAAAAGTCAGAAAGTAATACAAAAAGTCAGATAATAGTGTGTCAAAAAAGTTATGGTATGTGAAAAAATCTAAGTACAGCATGTTAAAAAAGTAACAGAAAGTCATTGCCTGGCATGTCAATAGCCATAAAAAATCTAAAAAAAAAGTCATTTCATAGGATGTCAAACAACGTCATAGAAATTCATAAAATAGTATATTGATATCCATATTCATGTTGATAGCCCTCCCTGAGTGTTTTAAACGTCCGTCTGCATCAACACACCTGATTCAAATTAACAATCATTCCAGTTCCAGTTAGGTAAAATCAACTTATTAAGTTGACATAAGACTTAAGTATTTTCAAAATCCTGCATTGGCATTGCGAGTCCATTGACCCGGATTGATTAAATAACATTAAATACGCACCTTACTAGACAAAGTACACACATTCTCTGAATTGTCTAATGATGAATGATTTTTTTGCCAATCTTGCACATTGTATATTTGCTGTCATGAAGAACATTATTTCATCAGTTGGCCAATAGCTCACTGTGATCAGTGCTTTCCTTCAGTCCCTGGTGTTGGGAGTCCTCAGGGTTATACGTTTCTCTTTTCATATCTAACCTGGCACTGCGCCCACTCTTCCTGCATGTTGGAGTTGTCTCTGTGACATGTGAATCCACATACCTGCCAACCTACAATCTACTATGTAAGTCAGTAGGACAATTCTCCATCTTGTATTTACCTTTACAAAAGTGCCTGCTTTATGATTTTTAACATACTATACTATGAATTTTGATGACTATACGTCATACTAAACTATGACTTTTTTTGTTTTCTGAACTTACTATACTATGATTATTTTCAACATACTATTGATGTTTTTATGATTTTTTGGATATGTTATACTATGACTTTTTTATTACTTTGACTTTTTTCAATATACTATTCTATGACTCTTTTTCAACATGCTATATAATAACGTTTTTATGATTTTTATAATCATCCTGCAAGACCAGGGGCTTGAACCCACAACCTTTGAAGCCAAGCTATTATTTAGGGGATGATGGAACCAGAAGACAATGAGTAGGACTGCATGAAAGTGCAGAATATTAAACTACTGTCAAAAATGTATTTTTTATTAGAAAATTCTAACAATTTCTATATTTGGTTAAGACAAAATTGAGATGCCTGTAATTTATTTCAACAAAGCAAAAAATCAATTAAAAAAAAAACGTGATAAACTATACTTTATAACTTTGTTTTCAAAATATTTCTCTATTTGCTTGGTTTGCTATTGTTTGTATTTAATTTTATTAAATATTTCCACTCATCGATTTTTAGACAGTTGAGGTCTTTACTGAGAAAGTGATGAGAAATACAGTGCATTATATACAGTATTCACAGCAGTTAAGGCGACATTAAAGGGACTTTTCATGCATTTCAATTTGAGTTGCTGTACAACAAATGACATAAAAGGTCCACATAGAGTTACAAAAGGGTATGTTACATCAAAGTCACATCAAAAATAAATTTCCCTCCCAGTCAGAAAAGTACAAAAATGGGAGTACAGGCCGTTTCTGGACAAAATGTATGCACAAAATAACAGACATTAAAAAAAACAACACTGCTTTACACTCAGCAGGCTTGCCACGTTTACACCAACGTCACATTTTCAAACTCTCCCATTTCAGATTTAAAAGTGATTTCAGATTTGCTCAGTTGCCAAAATACAGATATATAAATACACAAGATTAAAGTGCAGATTCTGTTGGAGAAGAAGCAGCCGATGCTTTGCTTTGATTGCTTCTTTCCCCAAAAACGACAACATTAAAAACTCACCATGTGATGATGTAATGTACATAACTGTAGATATGAAATATGCGTGATTATATAACCAAATGATTAGGAACAAGCAAACAGAAAATCATTATTTCTTCAAAAAACATCCATATTTTTCTGACTTTATTAATCTGCATATCTTCGTCAGTTTGGACTGTTCTTAGCAGGCATTTTGAATGAATCTAACGCATTAAAAACCAAGAATGTAAGAAATATTAGGAAGACAGTATGATGCTCTACTTCTAGTTTACACATATCAGCCGCAAAAAAAAAATAACACTATTATGAGATAATAATAGCTGTTTTGTATATATATATTGAACTTCACCAAGCTGCCCATAGTGTTGAAATACGTATTTATGTGAGGTTGTGGATTATTCACGTGTTAAAGGTGGGGATGGGGGGGGGAAAATCAATACAGTATAGTATCGCAATATTTTCAATGGCAATACTGTATCGATACACAAAGTATGGATCTTTTATTATATATTATATATGTGTTGGTCAGTTTGTCCCATTTTGCAGCAATAACAACACAGATGTATAAAATTGCAATAATATTGTATCGTGGCATAAGTATTGTGATCGGGAGGCATCTGGTGATCCCCCCCCTAGTTAAAGGTGCTCTAAGCGATGTCTTGTTGACATTCAAAGTATTATCAAACAAAATGGCGGCTAGCTTGCCCCCTCCTCCTCCTTCTGCTGGCGGTGTTCTCACCCCCTTTCAAAGGCTTTTCCAATATGAATTTGGGACTTTGTCCGTTCCTTTTCTGATGTAGCCTTCGAGATGCTATCGAGAGACTTCTGTAACTTCTGAACTAGCCTCCGACATGCTAACGAGAGACTTCTGTAACGTCAACCCAGTAAAAATGGACCTACTTGATGAAGTTGGTTCACTGTTGGTTACAAGTTAACATCAAACACAACAAAGGCTGTCAGTTGAATGGTGTTTTGATCTAACGTTAGCAATCAAACTACCATAGATAGCTACGTTAGACCATAGATAACGTTTTGGAAATGATTTCCATCTTCTGTTATTGTTCTAAATGAGAAAAGTTTATTATTTCATGGATTTCAAAAATGTCAGTATGACAGTTTTGTTGTAAACCGTTTAAATCTGAGCACGCACGACTCACATCTGCACTCAACTCACATCAAAGAGTGACAGTCTCTTGTGTCATAATTTAAGAGAATATAATTCTAACGTTGTTGTGGTCTAGGACAGCTGTCCTCTAGCTAACTTCCCTCTTTAGTGACTACCTCAGCAACTCATGTAGATAATATTTTTACTAATGTATATAAAAAGAATGTGAAATCCGGTGTCCTGTGTGTGGCTGTGTGATGTGGCTGATCACTGTCCCATATTTCTAATCACTGGTAACGAGAGTGAAAATTGCCCCCCTTTACAAAATATTAAATATAGACGAATTTTCAGTGAATAAAATTTGGTAAATTTCAGACACACTTTGTAGTCAATTATCATGGAGGGAAATCTATCAAACAGTAGATACTCAGAAGGCCACTATTACACTGTGAATTTAGTCAATCATTAAAACAATGCATCTTCCTTGTGGAGAACCATCAATTGTATTCTTAACAAAAAATATTCTAAAAAAAACAAATTACCAAATTAATTTAAGGTAGACGATTCTATTGTCTCAGATCCGCAAACAAATTGGCTAACGCTGAAAGTCTTTTTTTCTGATGTAGGTCTAACATTAAAATTAGGATGAGATTTGGGATATAATTATCAATTTAAAAGACTGTTCACCAGGACATGATATGACCGACACTAAAATATTAAAAGCAATTTACCCTGATATCATGAAACCATTACTTTTTAATCTAAATCTTTCCCTAGAGTCTAGGGAAAGATAGGGCCTAGACCAAGGAGTTGTGGCTGAAGAGTTGAAAATAGCAAAAAAACTACAGTTTATAAAGAAGATGACTCTGCTATTTGTAACAATTATAGACCAATTTCTGTGTTACCAGCCCTATCCAAAGTTCTTGAAAAACTTGTTTACACAAGATTAATTCAACATCTGGACAAAAATAATATTTTATATGAATGCTTTAGGAAACGACACTCTACTTACATGGCACTTGTCCATTTTTCGACTGAAATATACAAAGTAAAAGATAGAAAAGAAAACACTGTGGGTATTTTTCTGGATCGTTCAAAAGCATTTGAAACCGTTAACCATTTCATTCTATTAAAAAAACTTTCACATCACGTTATAAGAAACAAGTCACTACTCTGGTTCACCAGTTATCTTTCAGACCGGTTTCAAACTGTCAACTATAATAGTACAGAATTCCCCCCCCTTCCCCTTCAGTGTGGCTTACCACAGGGTTCCATCTTGGGTCCCTTGTTATTTTTATTATATGTTAATGACCTCCCCAATGTCTCAGATAAACTTTCTAAAATCTTATTTGCAGATGATACTCCCATAAAACCCCTGAAATTTTAATAAAGGTAGTTAATGAAGAACTTGACAAGTTATCTACTTGGTTCAAGTCCAACAAATTGTCATAATAAAAAATAAACAAGTTATATATTTTTCGATATTAAGTCTGATACATTTAAATCTTCAATGAAAATTCAAATTGATAATCTCTCCATTAACAATGTTAGATCTGCTCGTTTCCTCTGCGTTATACTAGATGACTCTTTATCTTGGAAACCTCACATTAGTGCCATAGGTACAAAAATAGCCAAAGTTGTCATTATGTCATTATTCATCGTCCTATCAATATATCAATTACTGTAACGTTGCTTGGGCTAGCACCCACCCAACTAAACTGGAATCTATTTTTCAACTTCAGAAGCGCGCTTTAAGAGTAAAATTTTGTGTCTAGTGTAGACACCCCTCTCAATTATTGTTTACTGAGGCAAGTATTCTTAGTGTTTACCAGATGAATCAACTTCAAATTGCTTTATTTGTTTATAGCTCAAAAAGGTTTTTTTCCCCAGCACCTTTGTAATGTTTTTACTTCTAATAATGAATTTCATCAGTATCCGACTCGTAGTCCTTGTCTTATTCGGCCTCCCTACTCTCGTACGAGTCAAAAACAGTTTAGTGTATTGTATAGAGGGTCAAAGATATGGAACAGTCCTCCCACATCACTCATTGAAGTTTTCTAAAGAACAGTTTCAACAGAGAGTAAAATTGTTGCTCCTAAGTTGTCTAAATTTTCCATAAAGGTTTGTGCTCTAAATGTAATTTTAAGTCGTTTTATACAAAGAAATGTGTTTTTTTGTTCGTTTGTTTTTTACATGACATCTAATTGATTTTAAATTGTTACATTTTTGTGAAACATATGATACTGTCTTAATGTTTTTGTTGTGAAAAAAATAAATAAATCAAAAATCAATCTTCACGATTCACTCTTCTCCACTCCCCACACCCCCCTTCATGTGCATTAACGCCCCCAACCCCGACCCCCAAATCCTTCTGGACGGTTATTGGCTGAAACGCTGGAAGACTCTATATCCCTCATGTTGTCCTTGGGTAAAATTTGACCCGTTTTCACTTAAAAAAAAAATTTGTCACAAAAAGTGGGCCGTCAAAATGAGGGCTAAAAATGTCAACATTAAAAATATCAAAAAACTTTGGGAAAAAACACCAAAAAAGCACCCACAACACTGAAAACGTCACAGAAGTGTCGGGAAAAGGGATAATAATGTTGAAAAAAGTGACCAAAACAAGGTTTTTTCATGGTTGACAGGAAGACAACACAAGGGTGAAGCTTCGTGTTGCAGGTAGGCTGTCTTTCCATTGACCGTGTTTTTTACAGTGTGTTCTGGGGACAAGCAGCTAGCGGATAGTGAGGAATATTTTTTACAGTGTGATGTTTCCTGTATGTGATCAAAAATGCGTGCTTAGAGCACCTTTAAAGTTGAATATAGAGAGCATGAAGAAAAAGGACAAATAACTCATCACTGATACTTTCACACGTGAATTAAAAAACTGGAAATCCTTGTGATAAATAATAATAATATAAACAAAGGCTATAGTCCATCTAAATATTACAAGAGAGTGAATGTCTGTTTTGGCAACTGTCAAATCAGTCCTGTGGAAACATTTGTTCAGACAGACGACCTCAGTCGTTCATACAAGCAGAGACCTTTTAGGAGAAACTCAAGCTGATCCCAGATCTGCCAAGACTTAGGTTTTGAAAGGGGCAGGATGTAAATTAGGGTTGGGTACCCAAACCTATGCAATCGGTCTGGATTAGAACGCACATTTCAGTTCCTTATTTCAGTTTTGCAATTAATGTGTTGAATATTTTCCTTCTGTCGCTCCAAAACCAGCATAAAAATATCACTCTCTCCATAGTCTAGCGTTAGCGAGCTAGCATACATGTAGGCTACTTTTAATGCCATATTTTCCTTCTAGTTACCAACTCGTGTAATTTATTCTGAAATTAGTGTAGTTTAGGTGACTTAAGTCTACTTATTACACATTTAAGTAGTTTAAAAAGTTAATATATTGTTAAATTCTTTCTCTTTTCTCTATCAGTAAATTATAGAGTGGTCTAGACCTGCTCTATCTGTAAATTATAAAATGTTCTAGACCTACTCTATCTGTTAATTGTAGAGTGGTCTAGACCTGCTCTATCTGTAAATTATAAATTAATTAATTAAATAACTTTAAATAAAAAACTCTTCGTCTTTCTTTGACGTCATTTCTCAAGCATCGGTTTAGAATCATAGAAATCCAAATGATACCCAACCCTAACCCCCCAACACTAACCCCCTAACACTAACCACCTAACCATAATGTGAAATAACCAATGGCTCAATGACAGTGGTGTCAGCCAATGATGTCCACTGTCTTGGATTTGAACTCACCTGTTCTCAACATGGATGACACAGCATTTACTGCTCTCTAGTGGTCAACATCAATACCTGCATCTTAAAAAAGGCCTAACCAGCTGCAAAGTCTCTGCAGTAGACCGACTGGTGATTGTCTTCAGAGCGAGTCATAGTGAGAGAAACTAAGCGTCTCCCCTGTTCTTTCTGCTGCAGAAGTTAGCTCTCTCCTTGATTTCATGTTTTTTATGGAGAAGAAGAAGAACCAGGAAATGAGTCGGGGGGTGCAATGTTACCGAGCCACGGCAGAGAAGACCCATCACAGTTGTTGCAGCCTGCATCGTCTCAACGTGAATCTACATTTCTTGAGGGTCGGGATCTCTAAGTACCTAACCGCGGCGCCGATTTTGAGTCATAGCGGTGGCTCCGGGCCCTGGGTATGTAGTATATATTTGAGAGAAAATATTTTGAGGGGGATTTTACCTTTTTTTTTTAACTTTTTCTCTAAAATATTTGTTTTGATCTCTTATACAATGTTTTATTGCTATCAGTGTGATAACTTTTTTCCCTCAACTTAATTTTTTTCTCTCAGATCTTTTTTTTCTCGCATTTAATAAAGAAACAAATTTAGCTCCGTAGACCTGATCCAAAAAAACGGTTTGCAGGCGTGAGGAACATTTCGCAACGATATTAAAGGAGACCCATTATGCATCAATTTGTGGTTGATGGTTGTCTTTTGTGTTTCTACAAGAACACATCCCATGCTTTGGCCACGATTAACACATCTGACATTGTAACTTACAGAAAAGTATAATAGGTCTCCTTTACCTTTAAATTGACTCTGTCCATTACACATAGTATCAGTTGTGTAGTCTATGTTTTACGCAGTATACGTACTAAGAAAGCTCCAGGATTTCCATTTACCCACTTAAAAACGCGGATTAGCAGGTAACAACATATTTTCCATTATAATTTTGATATTTTTCAAATTATCATCTGTGTTTTTCTTTTTTGCATAGGGTAAATAAATGAATTTCCACCGTTATTTGATGCATAAACGTGAATCAGAATGCAGGAAGTAAAGTCATTGATGCTCAAAATTTCCCTGGGGGACTACACCACTGCATACTATGTATTTTGTTTTTGCACATTCTGCCCTTTTTTTATGCAAACAGCCATTTTGTATGTATATTGTATATTTAAAGTGTAACTAATTGTGCCATTAAGCCTCTGATTCTGATTAAATCACATTTTCTCTGAGACTCAAAGTGTTTGAGGGGGAGCTGTTGCTGCATGAGCCCCTCGCGCCGCGTCATCCTGGCTCTGACATCATCAACATTTTACACATGAATCAAGACGGTCTGGGCTTGGAGCTTGGAGCTGCAGACATGAGGAGCGTTTTTTGGCAGATAAGCAAATTGAATCTCTTAAAAGAAACAATTTTTTTTCACTTAAAACAAAAAGGATTTCTTAGAGACTCAGATCTGGTTCAGAGACATCCGCACTAAAAAGTCAGTCAAACTTATTTTTTTTAGAAAACAATTATACCTAAAATATATTAGAGAAAAATACGTTTGGCATATTTCTTTTTGAATGTGTACAACAACAGCTTCTCTTTATATTATAAATATATTTATGTTTAAATACAAATGTTAGTTAAACGTTGCCTCCCTCTATGTAAGGGTCATTTTCATTTCCAAACCTATTTCCTTATGTTTTTGTGTCTAAGAGACTGATGGGAACAACAATCTTTGACACTGATGCCGTATTAAGTGAGATCGCTGAAGTTGGCAGCGGAGAAACAGGCTACAATGAAAGTTAATAGGACAATTGTCCCGCTTGTATTTACCTTCACAAAGGAGCTCGTTTTGCCACTGACTGACTCAGATTATGATTCTAAGTGTCTGACAACATTATGGACAGGATTTCTAAGGAGGTCAACATTTCCGTTAAAAAGTTAAAAAAATCTTTAAACAAAAACATCAGCGATGTGTTCGCTAAACCCACCAGACTCCAAGTAAATAAACAGTAATTTTAGCAACGTAAAACAGACTTTATTCAGAGTCGTCAGAAACAAAATTAAACTATGAAAAGCCGTTGTGGGTCGTCTTTCCACTTTTCCAACCATCGCACTTAGTTTTGGTTGAAATAAACACAAATTGTACTGATTTACATTTATAAGTATGTTTGCTCTATACACGCTAAAAGTATTGTTTTTTTTAAATGGAGTCTGGTGGGTTTAGCGCTTCAGAGCTGTTTCTGGTTAACAGAAAGGTCTCAAAGTGGTTTTAAAGATCTATCTCTGTAGGGATCCTTTCCTCAAGGTTGTCAAACACTTAGAATAATAATCTCAGTCTGTCAGCGGCAACAACAGAACTTTAAGTGGACCACATGAGGTTGCACATTTGCCCTCTAGGGTTAAGCTGCAGCCCGGTCTGCAGACCAATGTCAAAGATTGTTGTTCCGATCTGTCACTTACACACAAAAACACAGGACGATTAGGGTCCAGGTTGAATTGACCGGAGTTACCCTTAAAGACATGAACATTTTGGTTTTACTCACACAGACTGGTAACACTTAACCTGAAACCTCAGCAGGAAAATATCTAGAAGCCATAGATGAGCCATCATCAGACTGCATGAAATCAACAGGTGGAGTTCACATCCACATCTCCGCCCGTTCTACATCTCATCTAAATTAAACAACAAATTTAGATTAAAAGAAATTAGAAATCTCTGCAAATATATTTGTACACAGAGTTTGAGGGCCACAGGAACGCAAAAATTATTAAATAAATTAAAATTTAATTTCTTGTTACGAATATTAAATTAAATTGAATATGTAATATTATGAGAATAAAGTCATAATTCCAAGACATCAAAAAAATGACTACTTGGTAGTAGTTCCACTTTTCATGAGGAAAGTCATATTTCTTACAAGAATAAAGCCACTTCTTACACTATCTTATTTTGAAAATAAGTTTGTTCTCATAAAATTCTTGTTAAATTCTAACTTTAGAATTCTAAACGTTATTATTTTATACCCCCAAAATACATGTAAGTATAAAGTTGTAATTAGTCAAATAAAATTGTGATATTGTGAGAATAAAGTTTTATAACATTTACATTTTTGGATAAAAATCATACTTTTTCAAGGGTAGAGTCTTATTGTCTGTAAAAAACACTTTGTAAACTCTGTTTGCTATAAATATTAATACTGTTATAATTATAATTATTATTACTATTTTTACATTAATAAAGCCACCACTACTTATACTACTACTTTATTTTGAAAATCAACATTTTGAAATTTTTTCTGTAATATTAGTACTTCATAATTTTGTTTTTGAAAAATATGCAAAAACATTGTGAGACAAAAGTCATATTAAGTTGGAATTTGCTGACAAAAATCCTACTTTTACGCAAATAAAGCCAAATCTTGTATTATACCATTCCATAAATCTCAAAATATAACAAATGTTCTTTTCTAAAGGTCCCATATCATTCTCATTTTCAGGTGCATACTTGTGTTTTGGGTTTCTAAAACATATTTATAAGCTTTGTTGTAAAAAACAAACCAAACCAAATTTTTCACATTGTGTCTTTGTTTACACGCCTGTTTACAAGACCCTTTGTCTTTTTTGGTTCCACATTATTAAAAAAGTCCCTGGTACCTTTATTTAGTATCACCTCCGTCTGACTTCATTTTAAATTTGATATTAGCACTTTTGTATTTTTAGGATAAAATTGTAATTTCTTTAAAGAAAAGTATTTAATTTATTAAATGTTATGAAGAAAAATCATTTTTTTCTTCTTTTTTTTTACAATGAAGCCACATCTTGTAATACTACTTTACTTTATTCTAAAAATGATTATTTTCTAATACAGTTATAACAAATTCTCAAAACGTTACAAATCCTTTACAAATTCTGACTATCTTGTAATATTTTTACCTTGTTTACTCCCAAATACAACTTTATTCTCATAATATTATAATTCCACGGTATACATTTTTGTCACAAAAGCATTTCCCCTCTCTCAAAGTGGCCGTAATACTCTGTCATTTGTTTTGGTTCTAACCAGTGTACGAATTTCTAAAGAAAGGAAAAGATTATTATTATTTTTTTTAAATCATTGATTTGTATTGAGGCCTTTCAGTCAACAGTTTGGGGTGCTGGTCTTACAGGGAGGTGTGTTCAGGTGCATTCTGGGCGTGCTGGTCTTACAGGGAGCTGTGTTCAGGGGCTGGGAGTATTGCTATCTTGAGGCACCACTGACCAACAAAAACCTCTAAAGTCAATAACACAGCATTTCATTGCACACACACATGCAGAAGATTAAAAATAAAAATATGTTAAAGGGAATGGGACAGGATCTCTGATTGTCTTTTAAAGGGAATGGGAGAGGACCTCTGATTGTCTTTTAAAGGGAATGGGAGAGGACCTCTGATTGGCTTTTAAAGGGAATGGGAGAGGACCTCTGATTGGCTTTTAAAGGGAATGGGAGAGGATCTCTAATTGGCTGTTAACGGGAATGGGAGAGGACCTCTGATTGGTTAATTGCGTGTTACCCGGAACACACCTGTGATTAATGAAGACACAAAGTACAACCCTTTAGGACTATAAGCCCTGAACGCACCAGCGCCCCATGCCGTGACTTCAGATCGTTAAAATAGGGCCCGGCTCTCTTGTGTCAACCTGAAGAAACCAGTGTTCATTTGACACTCTGCCCACTGCTGGTAATTACCATGGTAGCGTTAGTAGCTTTAATGCCCATGTTCCAGGTTTAATTTTGCAACGAATTTGTGCAATTTGCATGTTGGTAATAACCATTTGAACCGTTGTTATCTATTGTGTTTGCTGGTTTTGGATATAATGAATATAATGTGAAAAGTAGGCACTATTTTTAAGTGTTTTGGCAATGCCTCTTTCACCCCCTACAATGCATTGCATGACGTCATTGGGGAGAAAACAGAGAAGCCTGTGTGGTTTTTTAATAGTAACAGTCCAGGTGACTTTATTATGTTAATAATAATAGTGAAGGGAAAGTGAAACTCAGCTTAGTCGCGGATATGTTTCGGCTTCTAACAAGTTTAACAGCTAGCTAACGCTACGCCGCTGGACGTTAGCACTTTTTGTACCCAATAATCAACAGTGGTGGTTAACTTGCAACATGGGCTTTAAGTCTCGTTAACCCAATCAGGACGAGAAACATTGGCGTCACTTTCGCCAACGGTCTCCGTTTGCGGCCGTGGAGACGGCAACACAACCTGGCAGACACCGAACCCAACCAGGTCAGAAGGGTTTTGGTTCAGGGCCTTGTAGTCTCGTATTCCTAGATCCTAATATGACGACGTAGACCACAAGGCTCTGAAACGAGGTGTATAAATGATGCAAAGGATGAAAGGATGTGCGTTTTTAAACCAAAACAGAGTAAACCAAAAAATGTAAATTTAGCATATAGCCCTATGCACACAGGACTGGAATTAACCCCCCCCACCCCCGTATTCTGTGCGGGACTAATATTATTGTTTGAACATGATGAGTGAAAGTGAGTCTATGTATTGTATTGGAAGTGTATCTGTGTCTATTTGAAACCGCGTCGCTTGCCAGGACATTCTTGTAAAAGAGATTTTTGACCTCAAGGAGTGTTTTTTTATCCTGTTTCAATAAAGGTTTGTATGAATGAATTATCACACAACCTCGGTGTTTGCAGGTATATGGCCGGTGATTTGTTGGGGAATATTTTACTCGACAAATGACAGTCAGGCAGTTTTGCACCAGATTAAGATCACAGGCTGGCTGTGTAACTTACCCTCCTGTTGTCCTCGGGTCAAATTATCCCCTTTAAAAATGTCTATATCTGAAATATGAGTTTCTTTTTAACCAATTTTCCACAAAAATGGATTGGATTCCTTACAACGCTATTTGCAAATTCAATTGATCACTTTCATTCCTCTGATCTCAACTATTAGTCAAAATAATTGCTAATTTCTGCTTTTTTAACTCAAATATTAGGTATAATTCTATATAAATGAGAGTTATTAACCATGGATTCCAAAATGTCGTGTAAAACTAGTAAGGTGGTGTTAGTGAAAACTAAAAAAAAGTCTGAAAAACCAGGAGGAGGACAGCACAAGGGTTATTACAAAGAGCTAAAGTCCCATGTGAATAGAGCTGAGATCTAATAAAATTGCGTGGCAGCGTTTTGGATCCAGGAGTGTTTGGTTATACGTGTCAGTCAGAGGAAGCTCCGTCCGCCTCCGCCCGTCGCTCACGTCAGCACGGAGAGTTTGGATGACGCCTGGTCCACCAGAGCTTGCACCGTGACGCCCAGCTTCACCAGGCCTTTCTCCTCCAAGATGTGGTGCGGGAGACACAGCTTGTCCTGTGATAGAAGAGGGACGGAGAACAGGAGAGAGGGATGGAGGACAGAAGACAGGGATGGAGGACAGAAGGGAGAGACGGATGACATAAGACAGAGTCGGAGGACAGAAGAGAGAGTATGAAGGAAGAAACGAGAGTCGGAGGACAGAAGCGTGTCGGAGGACAGAAGACAGAGTTGAAGGACAGAAGAGAGAGTGAGAGAACAGAAGAGAGAGTCAGAGTACAGAAGAGAGTCGGAGGACAGAAGAGAGTCGGAGGACAGAAGAGAGTCGGAGGACAGAAGAGAGTCGGAGGACATAAGACAGAGTCGGAGGACAGAAGAGAATCGGAGGACAGAAGAGAGAGACAGAGGACAGAAGAGAGAGACGGAGGACAGAAGACAGATCTGTGAGAGAGCGCAATGTGTCACGCTAGGCAGGTAATCACATAAAGGAAGACCACAGCTGAAGCTGGGGACTTTACAAAATAAAACACCCAGGTTTATGGTGATTTTGTCTGTCTTGACTTCTTAGAGCAAAACACATGATCAGGCATGCACACACACACACACACACACACACACACACACACACACACACACACACACACACACACACGCACACACACACACACACACAGACACACACACAAAATTAGACTACAATTACTACAGTTTTCCCCACTCATCCTGTCTCTTTCTATAGAGAGAGAGAGAGAGAAAAAGAGAAAAAGAGAAAGAGAGACTCTTCAGGTAGAAAAACTTTCTGCTCACCTCTCGGCACCCGCACCATGGACTACATGGTGACAGATATAGACCCTTTCTCTCTCAGTGCATTTGCAGTCAAACCACTGACCCATGTGTCTGACCACAGCCAAATTACTGTGTTTCTCAGAAGGTCAGTGACAAACAACAGCACCCCCCCACAGGAGATCATACAGATGGGCCAAAATCAGCACGGAGGACTTCCAGAAAGCAATCAGCTCAGCCCAAATTCAAACTCTAATAGATACCTTTCTGGACACCCCATGCTATATGTACACAGTCAAGAAGGTGTAAATAATGCAAATAGACATGTCAATCACATTATCATGGAAACTGCAAAGAAATCACAATTAAAACTATCCAAAAATAAACCTTAGAACCCCAAAGATGACAATTGTTTTGACAAAGAATGTAAAAAAAATTGACAAAAGGTTCGACAATTATCTAATCAAAAACACTGAGATCCCAAAAATGTAGATTTACGCCTTCTCTACTGCGCCACAAACACTACAAACACACACTCAGGATAAAAAAAGCACAACACACGCACAAACCTCCTGAATGGAGGAGTCCATAAACACAAACCATTTTGGGAAAAATGGAAAAATCTTAAAAAATCCCAACCTGTGGAATTGGTGATACAGAATGCAGACATATGGGTCGGCCATTTTGAAACACTCTACGAGCTATTAACAAGCAACCCAGACCCAAATACAAACAAAACTGTAACAAAACTGAATGAACCAAATCAGCTGTCAATGACAATCAGAATCCTCTCGACTCCCCCATTAATGAACAGGAACTAAGAGACACTCAAACCCCAAAAAGCCAGTGGGCTCGATGGCATCATAAAGGAGATGCTGAAATACATAACCCCTCAATTCCAATTCTGAAACTCTTAAACCTGATTCTGAGTGTAGGTCACTTCCTTGACATCTGGAACCACGGTCTCATCACACCAATATACAAGCTTGGAGATACATTTGCCCCAAATAATTACCGAGGCATCTGTGTGCAGTAATCTGCTGGGAAGCTCTTCTGTAGCATCGTCAACTCCAGACTCAGAAACTTCCTTACCAAACACAATGTCTTGAGTAAAAGTCAAATTGGATTTGTACCAAAACACCGCACTTCAGATCACATATACACCCTACACACCCAGAGAGACAAACATGTTCACCAAAACAACAACTAAATCTATGCATGTTTTATAGATTTCAAAAAGGCATTTGACTCTATTTGGCACAGTGGTCTATTCTACAAAGGTAATCGGGTGTAGAGGGTAAAACATATGATTAAATCAAATGTAAACTAACAATAAGTGCAGTATTAAAATTGGCAACAAAAGAACAACATTCTTTAGTCGGAAGCGTGGCGTGAGACAGGGCAGCTGTCTGAGTCCCACTCTGTTTAACATCTATAATAACCAACTGGCCACCATCCTAGAGGAATCAGCAGCACCTGGTCTCACGCACACAACTCTGAGATCAAGTTCCTGCTCTTTGCAGATGACCTGGTTCTGTTGTCCCCTACAGAACAGGGCTTACAGCAGAACCTGGACCTGCTGGAGCAGTACTGTCAGACCTGGGCCCTGACAGTAAACACACAAAAAAGACCAAGACAATGATTTGCAGAAAAGATCCAAATCTTAAGTAAACATATACAGCTTCACATTAGGAAAACATAAATTAGACAAATGTACACATTACAATTATTTAGGACTGATAATAGTTTTAACCCAGCGATAATGGAGCTGAGAGAGAAAGCACGCAGGGCGTTCTATGCAATTAAAAGTCAAATCTACATTAAAAACCCAATCAGAATCTGGCTCAAATTATTAGAATCTGTACTAGAACCAATCCTCCTCTAGGGTAGTGAGGTGTGGGGTCCTATTACCTACCAGAATTCTTCCCACTTGGACGAAAACCCAGTTGAAATCCTGCGCCTTGAGTTCTGAAAAAGCATCCTACAGGTGCACAGGAGAACCACCAACAACGCATTCAGAGCTGAATTAGGCCCATTCCCATTTTTCATCAAAATTCCAAAACGTGCAATCAAATATTGGCTCCATCTAAAAAAACAGCGACCCCCACTCCTATCAGCAGAAAGCCCTGCATGACCAAGAACTGAGCAAAGAGAAGAGTCCCCTCACTCAGCTGGTCCTGACGCTCAGTCCACTTCCTGACCCTGTTCTGCCTCAGCCCCAGTCTGGGAACCAACCAATCAGAGTTAACCAAATTACAACACAACAGAAACAAAACTACATCAATTGGAACACACAAACAAAAGCACAAAGCAAACTGCAGTTCTATCTGACCCCAAAAAGAGAGTACCGATTGGCAGACTACCTGACCACAGTGACTGATGTCACACTAAGAACTACGTTGACCAGGTACAGACTCAGCGAGCACCACCTGGCCATCGAGACAGGCCGCTACAGACAACAATGGCTCCCCAAAGAGGAGCGCTTCTGCCAGCTGTGCAAGAGCAACACAGTCGAGACAGAGCTGCACTTCCTGACAGAATGCACCCACCTGCAGCTGGTCCGGACTAAATATTTCCCCAAATTCAGACACAAGCACCCAACATTTGACCAAATAACCGACATCAACAAGGAGAACAGCCAGAGAGCTGCAGCACAATATGTCTTTACCTGTCACACTTTGAGTACCCCCCCCCGCCCCCACACCTGTAATGTTGTCATGTTGATGCTGATATCATCAGTTCTGTTCTTGTTGTTATGATTGTTGATGTCTCCCTGTTTATGTGCTTTAGCAAAACTGTATGCCACTATGGTCATGCTAATAAAGCTTCTTTGAATTGAATTGATTGAATTAAGAGACAGAGAGACACAGCGAGAGGAGGAGAGAGAGAGGGAGACAGAGAGAGAGAGAGGGAGGGGTAGAAAATGAGAGAGCAAGAGACAGAGAGGGAGAGAGAGCGCGAGAGAGACAGTGAGAGAGAGGGAGAGAGAGAGAGAGAGAGAGACAGAGGAATACAGAGAGAGAGGAAGGGGTAGCAAGAGAGAGAGTGAAAGACAGAGAGTGAGAGAGATAGTTCAGATGCCATGTTACATCCTGCTACACTCTGTGGTGCCCAGCTACGTCCTGCTGTGCCTTGTAATGCTGTACAGTGCCCTGCTATGCCATGAACTACTACAAATAACTGCCACAAACTACTATTTTTTCTATTTTTGTTATTTCCACTAACCCCAACCGGCCCGTCAGACACCGCCTCCCAAGAGCCTGGGTCTGACCGAGGTTTCTGCCTAAAAGGAAGTTTTTCCTCACCACTGTCGCACTGTTGCTTGTTCTGGAGGAAACTACTAGAACTTTTGGGTCCTTGTAAATTCTGGAGTGTGGTCTAGACCTACTCTATCTGTAAAGTGTCTTGCGATAACTCTTGTTATGACTTGATACTATAAATAAAATAAAATTAAATAGAGAGAGAGACAGAGACAGAGTGTGAGAGAGACAGAGTGTGAGAGAGAGTGGGCGCGAGAGAGAATTTCTCACACAGTCCAACTATATTTATCCATGTGCTTCTCTTACCTTTCTCTCAGTGTAACGGCTCCTCTATCGTTCTTCATCTCCATCTTTTTATATTCATTCTCTGACTTGTTTTTCTACATTTTCGTTAAACGAATATTCATTTTATCTTGAGCTTGTTTGCTTTCTTGCCGAGTTAGAAGATAAATATAGGCTTTAGGCAGGAAATAGTCAGCTTAGCATAAAGTTTGTCCAAATCATGTTTCAAACTTGAGGCTTGCGGGCCAAAACCGGCCCCTGCAGACTTTGCTTTGGCAGCCCATTCATTTAGGTTCACAGTAGATAGAAGATAGATTGATAGATAGATAGAAAGAGACATAGATAGATAGAAACAGATAAAGACATAGATAGACAGAAAGATATAGAAAGATTGATAGATAGATATAGAGACATAGTTAGAGACATAGTTAGAGACAAAGAGACATAGATATAGAGGCATAGATAGATAGAGACATAGATAGAGACATACAGTAGATAGATAGATAGATAGATGGACGGATACTTTATTACTTTAAAGACAAATTTGGCCGATTTGAAGAAGCTGAAAAAATTTTAGACCGTGAAACTAGAAGCTGTAAAAAATGTACAAACTCTACGATGCAGCAGACTTTCTGCCGCTGCTGAAGGACTTCATGTCAGCCGAAGTTCGACAAATCAAAACAAGTGACGAGAAGCAACAGAAAGGTCGCAAAAAACGACAAAAACTAACAGAAAATTGCACAAAAATGAGGCAAAGAGACATGAAAGAAAACTAAATGTATTTAAAAAACTTCATAACTCCTTCCCTCACGTCCTTCCTTCCTTCTTTTTTTCGAAGGTTGTCACTTCTTTGAAGTTTCTGTCACTTTTATCAACCTATCTCTTCCTTCCTTCCTTCCGTCCTTCCTTTCTTTTTTCGAAGGTTGTCACTTCTTTGAAATGTGTCACTTTTGTTGACATATTGTTGCTTCCCTCCCTCATTTTTTTTAAAGGTTGTCACTTTTGTGGACTTCTTCCTTCCTTCCTTCCTTCCACTGTTTTGTCGCCTTTCTTCATCAGTATTTATATGTTTTTCAGTAACAAGGCTGATGTTTTGGATTGTTACTCTTGCTCAGGGGTTCTTGGATTAAAACCAATGTTGACAGAAGTTTGAGAACTAGCGTTTGAGTCCGTACATGAACAGACTCCGTCGACATCCCTAAACTGTACATTTATTCCCTCGACCTTCAACAGATATCATACACAAGTCATAAAAATAATCCTCCTCATACATGAAATCTACTCCAATCAGCACAAAGTTAATCAAAAATGTGCAGAGAAACAACAGCTGATTTACTGCCTGAAATAATTCACAGAATAAATGATTCAAAACATCTCACACAGGTTTATCTCCAATATTTAGTTACTATTACATTACATTAAAAATGATAAAGCCAGACGCTGTTGCTTGGAGTGGAAGGCAGATACTAGCTTAACCCTCATGTTGTCAAAGGGTCAAAGTTGACACGTTTTTAAAATTTCTGTGGCAGCAATTTGAATTTCTTTCTACCAATCGGATTGTTCCATGAAACCCTCTTCAAGTCAAACTAAGGATCAGTTCACTGTTATAATTGACTTCACTTGAATTTTGGGTGTTTTATTCAATTTTATAGCATTATTCTTATCTTTGACAGTGTGATTATCCATCAACATCCTCTGATCTTAAATATTATTCAAATTAGTTCATAATTTCTGCTTTCTACTCAAAAGTTAGATATAATTTCATGGGCTATATACGGTTTAGTGTCCAGAAAGTCAAAAAATATTGGTAATAAGTTGTTGGAAGTTTACAGGGGGGTACAATGCTACAAAAACATTGTAAAAAATATTTTAAAGAGAAAAAACATTAAAAATGACTAAAGTAAACAGCAAATTAAGTATCATCATATCATATTAAATTTTGACCCAGAAGGACAACACAAGGGTTAAGAAACACGGCATTGTTCTGTAAAGTACTTTGAAATCTGCGAGTCGGGCAGCAAGATGCTCCCGGGGCGGTAGGGCGCGTGGCGGGGAATCGGAGTAAGACGTCTGCTTTTATTCTGTTTCTGTGAATGAATCCAGCAGCCAATCAGCTGCTCACATGGCCGGCAGGCTAATGCATTAGGATTTTTAACAACGCAGTAGGCAAAAGTTTTTAAATTCCTTTTAACATTACAGATAATCTTCTCCGCTCCTCAACAAATCAAAGCCTCTAACATTTATATTATATATATATATATATATATATATATATATATATATATATATATATATATATATATATATATATATATATATATATATATATATCATACTTTACACACTCATCCATTGTCTAAGTAGCCCTTTGAATGTTTCCAAAAAACAGTCACATTGCATATCACGATACAGAAGAGTTGTAAATAAAAAATATAAAAGCAAAACGCAAATAAACAAACAAATAAATAAATAAAAATTCACATTTTTCACAAGTTTCAAACACATGGTCCTCAAATAAAAGTTTTAAATAACAACTCATATTTGATTTCAAATAAAGAGCCAAAAGTGACATCTAACTGATCAAAAGCATCAATAATTATTATAACATGGCTCCCCTTTGCTCCTGAACGCTCTATAATCACAGGTTGGATCAGAGCGATGGCGAACCGTCGTGTGCTTATCATAATGTCCAGTTATTTAAAAACATGGGAAAAACCAGGAAAATACAGCTGTTGTCACTCTGTGACTGTTTTAAATGTGCAGGGGATGGTCTTACTTTCATAGTTAAACAGGGGAGCAGAGACAACATACACAACAAAGATGGACTATTGATATATATCATATATATGTATATGTATATATATTGTTATTTTAGGTCTTATGACCCTGACACATCAACCTGATGAGAGCCCAGTTGGACTGACCGCCCCCCCGAGTTGGCCCAAAAAAGTGCCTCGGAATTAGGGCTGGGCAATTTATCAATATTATATCAGATGTACGAAATGTATCAGACTCAGCAACAGTTTCTTCCCATAAGCCATCTCTCTGATGAACAGCTGACTTCTGACTCACTGTGTCAGGTTCAATTCTGTACAATAACCCTGCAACACTGTCTCTAAACACTTACCGGTAAAATTCCTGGTATGTGTTCTCATACCTGGCAAATAAAGCTGATTCTGATATCGTGATATGAGACTAGATATCATCTTAGATTTAGTTTATTGTAATATCCTGATGACATGACAAGGGTCTTTCCCTGGTTTTAAAGGCCACAGTGATATACTTTCCTGAACTTACCAGACTGTTCTAGCTGTTTTATTATTTGACTTTTCCCCACTTAGACATTACGTCCATATTACTAATGATTATTAGTCCATATTATTATTCATCATATTTTGTTAAAGCACCAATTGTCAACCCTAGAATATCGCTGCAATATCGATATTGAGGTATTTGGTCAAGAATATAGTAATATCTGATTATCTCTCTATTGCCCAGACCTAATCTCGACACATCAAAGCGATGCACGAATACGATCTCATATAGATCCGCGAAACGTGTTTCTGAGA
Organism: Etheostoma cragini; assembly: GCF_013103735.1. NCBI lineage: Eukaryota > Metazoa > Chordata > Actinopteri > Perciformes > Percidae > Etheostoma > Etheostoma cragini. The sequence goes on along the minus strand of NC_048417.1, from coordinate 24,668,514 downwards.
CATTTTAAGGAGAAATCGGCCGAGCAGCTACTTAATCTGTCTTCAACGCGCACACACACACACACACACACACACAGCCGCTGAATCTGTCTTCAACACACACACACACACACAGCTGCTGAATCTGTCTTCATCACACACACACACACACACACCCACACACACACACACACACACACACACAGCAGCTGAATGTGTCATCATTTCACACACGTGCAAACATGCACACACACACACAGCTGCTGTTTCTGTCTTCATTACACACGCACACACCCACACACACACACACACACACACAGCTGCTGAACCTTCCTTTCAGATCCACAAATGTCAGTTTGAGAGACTCTAGTCTCACTAATCCCGCTCCTCAATTCCGGGATAGCTCTCCACCAATCAGATTGGACGTTTGAGTCTGACTGCCGGCAGCACCCGCCTTACAACCAACCACGTCAGTTCCCCGCCCCCCCAATGGACGATGGCACGAGACAGACCGAACAGACTTGAGTCACTGGACTGTCCGACGGCCCATCATTGGGTTGGTGTGTCAGTGCCTTGATTGTAAGCGATGTTGGTGGATTACTGTGGCTGAGACGTGCTAGCACAAATCTACTAGCACTTGTATCGTCGGCCAGATCAGCAGCTACAGTAGTTCACTGAACGTTTGTTTGTCAAATTTTTGTCCCTTTTTGACATGTGTGGACAAAGCAGGGGTTAAAGAAACTGTTTAGATGTTTGTACGAGCTACTTCCCAGAGTCACTGAGTTAGTTGTCTATGTCCACAACGTTTAATTTCCAGGATTGCTCCGTTGCTGCAGGAAATTCAGGCTGATGTCCGTCCCCGTCCTCTGTCTCTGTGTTGGCGTTCTAATCTGCAGCTGATTTTTGAGGACTATTGTTACCTGGTCCTCAGATCTCTGCAGGGTAAATCCAGACAGCTAGCTAGACTATCTGTGCTTTCCCTCGCCTCTTTCGAAGCCTTTTCTTCTCCTTCTCGTCTCCTTTTTGTCTCCTTTCTGTCACCTTTTTGTTGTCTTTCTGTAACCTTTTTGTCGCCTTTCTGTCGCCTTTTTAACGCCTTTTTAACACCGTCCGTCGCCTTTACGGATGTCCGTCCCCATCCTCTGTCTCTGTGTTGACGTTCTAACCTGCGGCTGATTTCTGAGGACTATTGTTACCTCGTTCTCAGATCTCTGCAGGCTAAATCCTGACAGCTAGCTAGACTATCTGTCCAATCGGAATTTTCTGATGTCGACTAAAACTACTTCTGAACGTACACATGTTCCACCAAAACTAGTTTCTTCCTCAGACTATTTAGCAGCGGCACTGTGTCTCCGTCTGGAGCTTAGCCCCGCCCACAACGATTATGATTGGTTTAAAGAAAGGCCAATAAACCAGAGCACATCTGTCTCCCATCCCAAAATGCAGAGTGGCCTAGACAGACCTTCCTATGCAGCGCTGGGGAGGAAGGATTAGCTACAGTAGATGGGTTGGCAGGACACCGACTCCTGTTTCAGCTTCGAGTCTTTTTGAAGTTAAAAAAAGTTCTACTTTTCTATAAAAAAAACGCCATATGTTAATTGCGTTGACAGCCGACCAATGACAAGTAGAGAAAAAAAATGGAGTCGGAGCAAGTTAGACATGATATGACCGGGTGCTCCCTGTTCAGGGAACTCACTTTGTTTTATCTCTCTCTCTCTCTCTGTTGTTTCTCTAGCTCGCTCCAATGCTTTGTTTTATCTAATGTTAGCACCTCTCTCTTGCTGTTGTTTCTCTCTCTCAGTCCACCACTTTGTTTTATCTAACGTTAGCACATCTCTCTTTCTCTCTCTATTGTTTCTCTATCCCGCTCCACCGCTTTGTTTTATCTAAAGTTATCACCTCTCTATCTCTCTCTCTCTCTGTTCTGCCAGATTATGGAGTTTATTACTATGTATTCAATGCTTTTGTGTTTTACTATGATTTACTTATTGAGGTTTTATGGTTATGTATTTGTTTTAGCTTATTTATTTGGCCTGTGAAGCACATTGTGACTGTGATAAATGCTACCACTACAACTCTTAATCATGTAAACACTGTATCATAACAGTATATATCCACAATCCTTATACTTCTTTAGTTATATTTCTACTCTGATATTTCTATCCTCTTGCAACTGTAACACAGCATTTCCCTTCGGGGATCAATAAAGTATTTCTGATTTCTGATATATAAATAAGCTTTACTTACTTACACACTAACTTTTTCTGATTATGGATTTGTTTATATTTATGACTGACTAACGTGGAGAAGTAGCTCATACAACTAAAACATCCAAAATATTCCATTAACACTAATGAACACATCCAGATAAAGTTGATTTTGGAGCGTGACTTTCCCCATGTGACATAAATGCTGCAAAAGAAAAAGCAGCCCGGGCTGAAAAGGGGGGGGGGGGG